>NC_073721.1:319166-625833 GCF_023634155.1 Falco peregrinus | reverse complement strand
CCTCAGCTGCACTCCCCGAAGCGGCTCCGCAGGGTGGGAGCCTCTGCCGGCCCATCAGCCACTGGGCTCGCTGTGTGCCAGGCACACAGGTTTAGGGATGGTGCTGGTCACCAGCGATTCAGCAGTGCAAAATTCAAAACCATTTTTGAATTTTCAAAACCCTCCTCTCATGCAGGGCAGCCGGAGAGGAGCTCCACTCCAAGGGCTGTCTGCATTTGCCTCTGAGTGCCTGGATGGACCTGGGTGGCACAAAAGCCGCTGTCGCGGGGTCATTGTGCAAGACCTGCCCGGGGAGGAAATGGAAAATCACAGATCAGGGGAGACTAAAGCTGATTTCTGAACAGGGAGGTCATGCCTGAATAACGCAGAGGAATTTTTGCTGATGCTCTTCTGCTTATGCAGCCGGGCAGGGCGGGGGGAGCTGTGCAGACAGGCCCTGCATGCCGTAATTAGAGTGTGTGTAATTTCCTATCAGAGGCATTAGCAGTACGTAAGGTGTGGAGTAATGGAAAATGTGGAAAGCTGGCACACGGGCTTGAAAACTAGCTAAACAAGAAATAACTTTGTGCTTCTGTAGGTGTATAATTGAGAAGTGTCAATTATATACGGTTGGTGCCTAAGAGGATTACTGCGCTAAGAAGTAAAAGAAAAGACTTCTTTGTCTGGAAAAATTACTAGTTGATAATGGAGATATTCCCCTCCCTTCTCTATTGTGTAAACAGTATTCGTGTATTTGCATTACCTTCTCTCTTGTGAAAATAGAAATGCATTTGCTTGGCATGTGTGTCCCAGCACTGCCAGTAGCTTAACTGCTTCGCTGCTGGCACCTGGCTGCTGCTGCTGCTCTGGAAGTCAAAAACTACTGCAAATTGTAGCAGCAGGATGAAGGAGAAAACCAAAGAGCTTACATATTCCTGTACGTTTCATTTAACATGCAGTGTCAAGCATACTTACCATTAGTCACTGGGAAAAGCTTTCCATTCCTGCTTTCATTTACAGACAAAAATTACTTTTTTTTGTTTTTCCCTGGGGAAAAAAAAATAATACAGCCAAAAAAAATGGTTAGACTAGAGGCTTTGTGTAAATTTTTCACAAATAAAGGCTATTAGTATTTATTGACATACAGGCACAAAATGTATGAGGAGGAAAAAAGACTTTTAAACGTAGCAAGTTTTAGAAAAACTAAGGAAGTGTTTCCTGAATGAATTTTCAGGTTGACAAGCTTAATCCAGCATATGTGCATTGAGTCGTTGCCCTCTGCTACAAGCCTTTGCACAAATTAGAAATTGCGGTCAGAAAGCCTCTGAGCTGCAGACCACCAGCGTGTGTACACACCATACCTGTAGTACCAATGAGCAGCTTGGGTGAGTGGCCTAGAAGGGGCATTACAGATTTTTTTGACATAAATTGTGTATAACTTGTAGAAGCTAATTCTGAGTGAGCTATAAGCTGAAAGAGCAAGGATTTTTCCCTAACGCTGGTTTGAAACCCGCCCAGCATTCTCCATAACGTCTGGTTTTTCATTGTAGATGGATTGCCTTGCCTTTACACTGTCTGTTCTTTATATGCTTTTGGGGTGATGCCATATATTATTACTTTAAGGAAAAAGCCAAGGGAGGACTGGATATTAATTCCTATCAAAAGCAAACCCAACCACCCCCTCCATCCCCGAAACAAGGCCCCTTTGATTACTGAGTTTTGAGTGACTGGATGGTGGACGGTGACGGCGCAGTGCTGGGGGCTGCTGCCTGCTTGCTGCCTTCACCCAGGCTCGGGGGCTCAGGATGCTTCGCTCCCAGCTGGCAGAGACACGGTGGTGAAGGCAGAACCGGATTTATCCGAGAGTTTCTGCTTCTGGCCTTGCCAAAATGCCTGGTGCTGTGCAAGTGCCCTGTGGTGCGCTCTCGGGCTGCTGCTGACAGATGGCATCTACGGGGAGGTTGTTCACTGCCGCACTTCTGAGAGCAGGGTGATGGTGGCAGGGACATGGTGGAGCTTCCAAGGGGCCCAGTGGGAAACTGGGGAGAGCCCTTCCCAAATCTGAGGCTTTTACAAGACCTTTTGTCACCAACTTGGCCACATGTGGGGCAGCTCGGGGCAGGGAAGCTGGGAGGGACGATGCCGCCATAGTGATTACTCTGGGGCTTGGGGCCAAGGGGTGTCATCCGTGAGCAGGTAGGCTTGCTTGGCTTGCATTGGCAGGGGTGATCAGACCCGCCCCCCCCCAGCAGGGACCCCCATCCCTCCCCTGAAAAGCGAGGAGCAAACTGCTGTGGGACACCTGAGCTTCAGCAGCTTTATAGGTTGCAGCGCTGGCCGGAGCTCCCTGGGAAAAAGCAACGCTGCGAGAAGTGCTGCTTGTCTGTGTGTCAGGGCTCGTCTCACCAGAAAAACATCCCTAAAACTTGCACCTCGCTGTTCATGGCATCATGCTGGCCAGGTCTCTGGCAGAGGTGGGGTGAGATGCTCTGGAGACACAGAGTCTCACGGCCGCCCCAGGGGACAGCCCCATCTGCCCTGCAGGACCGTCCCTCGCCCCAGGATGTGGCTGATGTTGTAGAAGAAGAGAGAAGAGAAGAGAAGGTAGAAAGCAAGTATCACTGGACCCTGTGGGCACAGACCCTCGTACAAGGGCCAGGGCTGGGGGTGCCACTCACCCCCAGATGGTGGCCATTCACTGAAGCCCCATGTGAAAGTTCTCAGCTCTCAGATTTTCCATTCTAGGACAACTTTATATGACTCTGTCTTTCCACATCAGGTGATAGCTTAATAACAAAACCTAATTAGAAGCAGAGTATGAGTTCTTTTGTTTAAATAGTTAGGAATAAAATACTCATCAAATTGTTCTTCTCTGCTGCATGTCATGCAGGATTGAATCAAGCATTGCCACCTGTGAGCTGGCTGGGTTTCCTCCTTGAAGAGGTCTTTTGACGTCTGTTGCCTTCTGCCTGTACCTTGGGCTGCCTGTGCTCACCTGCAAGGGCATTTGGTCCTGTACAGTAGCATCATGGCCACAGGGTAACAGCCCCACAGATACCTTCACCTGCCAATGTTGTATTTTAAATTCATTACTCTAATTTGGATCTTGATGTCTGGTCTGGGATGAATCTCTGACTCACATGGTCCAGCGACACCTTGAGTTTTTCTTAAATAATTTAATTTATACCTTCAGATTTGCCAGATTTCTGCTCTCAGACAAGGAGGTTTTCTCACACACCCTCTGCTTCAAAGTGTGGATTACCTTTGGCATTGCTCCCTGTGTAGCCAAAGAACAGATTAAATCACTCTGAATGTCACAACTTTCTGTAAAGCACAGGGAATCCTAAGGGCAGTGTCACATTTCTGAACAACAAAGTAACAAACACCGGGCTTAGTGAAATGTCATGATCTGAATTTAACCCTTAAAATGCAGCTAGGACCAGTGGGCATCGGGAATGGTGGCCAGCATTCCCGAGCACTGGGGCCACCTGCTCAAATGCTGCTAGGGATTGGTGAGCACCGAGGTCTTCCTTGATTCCTCTGGTGTCCCTGCTGCTGGCTGAGGGAACTGTGATGTACGTTTGCAGAATGCTTACCCTTTAGTTTCAACATCTTTGATGCATATTTCCTTAAAAGTTTATATTCGATCAAGCTCACTCCGAATGTTATCTTTTTTTCTGATTTAATTTAATCCCAGGATTTACATTTGCATTTAGCAGTGATCTTAAGTGCAGTAAAAAGATGGGCAAGTGCAATACCTAGAGGAAACGTGCAACGTCCAGCAGCAGCAGCCTCGTCTCTGCCCTGCCAGAGCATCCCAGCAGCATCCCAGCAAGGGCCACCAACAGTGCCTTGGGACAGATGAGAAAGTCACCCCAAGTCTCAGGTTTTTCTGCTAGCTAAAACCAGGCAAAGATCAACATCTTCAGAGAGAAGGAAAAAAAAGGGAGCTCCGTAGGTCATATGTGTAATTCAAGGATGGAGTTTCAAAGTCTGGAGTTAGAAATGAGAGCCGAAGGCTCTGAGAGGTTAATCTATTGCTGAAACCATGCCAGTGACTAACTAAAAAGATCTGTGCCAAAAATGTAAAAATGATGAATCATTCCTGAAAGTCAGAAAATGTTTCATAACTTGCATGACTTCAGACAAACGCTCGGCATCCTGTTTGCTATTGGCCTTTGTTCTAAGGGTTTTGACTTACTCATCCATTGGCAGGTTTGCCCTGAAAGCATGTAGGCTTGACACTTATCTTTGAAAAAGCTGAATAAATAGAGACATCATTTTAACCAAGATGTGTGTATTGTCACTCGTCTTTGAGAAGGAGGAATACCTATATTCGCGTATTTCCAGGGCCCCAGTGCATGGCTGTTTATGTGTGCTCAGCGCCGGTGTGGAGCAGCAGATAGTCACTGGATGCCGTCACACCTGGACATGAGATCCCCACCACCAGTCCTTACCCTGCACAGCCATGCCCGGAGCAGGATGAGCGGTGCCTCTGTGGGCATCGCAAGCAGGGAAGGGACCAGTCCCGCTGCTGGAGGGGATTTGTCCAGGAAGCCTCGCCCTCTCCCTGCAGCGAGGCTGCCCTGGGGTGCTCTGCAGGTGCCAGGCATGCCGAGGGCTCTCTCCATCCCGGTGCTGGTGAGCGGTGAGCTGGCCAGGAGTGGATGCAGTGTGGCTGAATGATGGTCTGAGATGGAAAGTAACACCTGGGGCCACTGCCTTTCCATCAGTCCACACCTTGTGCATGAAGAACATTTTGTAAAACGCCAACAGAGCACATACTGCACAATAGTAGTGACATTATTTTTTTAAAAAAAGGGGTGTATGTGTGTGTGTATGTGCATATATATATATATTCATACATATATAGCTTGCTGTGGTTTTACAGAGAAACATGAGAGTTTCTGGCTGTGGTTAGTTTGCAGTTTTAAACAGACCTATTCAAAGACTTGAGGAAATAACTTATGGCTAATTTGATGGCAGCAGAATGGGACTTCAGTTTTCTGCAGGACTTCTAGTAGTCAGGCATTGCTCAGTGGATCTTTTCTTCTTCCAGCAATGGCCTACCGCAACAGTTCAGAGCCAGGAAAGAGAAATCACTAGTGGGGACTTCTGCACTGACCCCGTTTCTCTCCCTTTCCCAAATCAATAGTCTACAGCATCAATTAACCCTTAAAGCAAATGCACCACCTCTTGTGTTGGTGTTTATTATTTCTTTCCTTCTGCAGCTCCCTAGAAGTTCCCCCTCAGAGTCAAGTGAGTCCCAGGCTGCTGAGAACAGGCCTGCTTTTTCTGGTGGCATTTTGTGGACCCCTGGATCTGCAGGGATCTGGGAATCCCAGGCCAAAATCCAGTAGCTACTCATCTGCTGCAAGAGAACTCCTGTATAATGCATGATCTCAGCCGAGGGGAACCTGGGGCTGCTCCGGGTTCCCTGTTTTCAGATGCCATTATTTTACCAATGCCGAAGAACAAATATTAATTATTGAATTATGCTTTAGGAGTGACATTAGGGGATGCAATTACTGTCTTGCCTTTCAGGCTGAGGAATAATTGCTTTACGTAATAGACCCTCCCCTGGGATTCCCTTATGCATTTCCATTTGCTGCAGTTGTAGGAAAATTACTGGCTTCACAGCAGGGCTGTCTGTCTTGACGGTGTGGTACGGCCGCTGCACGCATGAATTGACATGCAGGGGGCCTTTATTGCAGTGGCTGGTGCGCAGCCCTCAGTGGCAGAGCGTGCTGTGTTAATTTGCTTTCGCTGGCCCCAAAATGATCATTTTCCTCCTGCTCCCCTCTGAGACCCTGCCTTGTCCGGTTTTCTTAGATAAAATCCATGAAGCCCGTACCCCTCCCCTATAGATGACTCAAGGGACCGGTGGGTATTGCTTATGTGATCGTGCCTGCTAGGTCCGCGTGTAAGATGGTAATAAAAGCCCCTGTGTGCAACTGGAGAGCAAATGCAGAGCCCCTAAGTGCAAAGCTATGTATGTGTAGGTAAAATGCCAGATCCCCTTCGCCATCACCTGCAATGGGGCTGGGCCATGGAGGCAGCCACCGTGGGGTACATGCCATGGCACCCCAGTCCTGATGGGGGATGTGAGCCTCATGCTATGAAAAATACGAACCAAACCTAATTTTACAGCACTGCAGGGTAAAGTCTCTTTCTGGGGAATTAATTAGAGGAAATGTGGAGGCAGTGACCATGGTATGCAAATCAGGATGAATCACAGTTACTGAAAAGGGACGAGTTTCTGTGCTGCTGCGGTGTGGGGAGAGGTGGGTCAGGGTGCTGGGGCCAGGAATCGGGGGCGGGATGGAGTGACTCAGGGTTGCAAAAAGTGTTCTTTTCGGCTGCCCAATCCAAAGTGTCCTTTTCTTTGTGTCAGAAATAGGTGTTTCTTGCCTTCACATCAGGTTTTATCTCACGTTTTATTGTCATGCAAGGTGCCATTTCACAAAGTGGATTTCCACACTGAAAAATGCAAATTTAATTTCTTGTGGAAGACAGTTAATAAATGCTCCTCAACAGTTACCCTTGTTAATAGCTCTTTAATTCTCTAATGAATATTTATAAGCAGTCACCTGAAAGCAGTGAACCTTGGACTGTATGGACCAGTATTTCCTACTGATTTAATGTGAAATTTAAAAAATGGCTGCTTTTTTTTTTTTTTTTTTTTTTTTTGTGTGTGAAAAGCGCAGTGAAACAGCTGAACAAGGCGAGGATAGCTACCAGCTCAGGGTGCATTTTTTTAACGTATGGCAGTTCATGAATCTTTCAAAAATCTCTTGCCAGAAGTCCATTCAGGAGGGTACGTTGAAGGCATATCAGCAGCGTCCGCCCATTTTGGGGATCTGGACACATCCCTGCCCATCGTGGCAGTGGCTGTGGGCCAGAGCTCCATCGAGCCACCTCCAGGCAGAAGCTCCTCTCGCTGTCTGCTGCTTCCAGTTTATCTGGTGACTGGCAAAGAAAAAAAGAGGGTTCAGGCAGCTGGGCCCTGTTTTTCGCTGGCTGGTTGTGATTTCTTACATGGAGCCTGAGTATTCTTGTAGCACTGTGCTTCTAGGTGGGTTATGTTCTCATCCTACTGTATATCTAATGGCCTGTGGGAATCTCCTTATTAGTAGTATAGTCGTACAGCATAATAGCTTTGATTCCTGTTTGCTAGCCATTGTACGCGGGTAGACTGCACAGATGATTTCTGACCCAAAGAACAAAAAACTGCAGGGAAACACTGCCTTTTACCTATGTAGCAACATAATAAATGGCAAGATAAAGCAGAGTATTATGCAGAAATTTCTTGCATTCAGTGACATTTTCCGTGTCTTCCCTCCTTCCCTCTGTTGCTCTGTCTACAGCGATAAAATGCCATTTAGTACAGGTAGCTGTCTGTCTCTCCCTGCGTGGAGCCTTTTTTAATTCAAGGTGCTGCGGTCTGACACTGAGGCTGATGTCTGCATCATGAGCTGCCAGATGCTTTGAACCGGGGCATGTTTTGCTGCATAGACTGTGTTCAGCTTCCTTAAAAACAAAGGGAGAATTTTGGATAATTACCTCCCAGCATCATTCCCTGGGGGGAGCTGCCTGGGTCCTGCAGCCACCCTCAGGCTGCCAGGGGCTGGGGACAGCATCGGGGCAGTGTTGGTGCCCTTCTGCTCCCCCAGCGATGGATGCTGAGCTCCAGCTCCATCTGGCTTAACCTCAACTGCAGGAGCCTGCCTGACAGGGTGGAAATGTACCATTTAATGGAGCAAAAAAAGCAAGAAATAGATATTAAAGATTTCATGCTTAAAATGTAAAATAATTATATCCTTGTTAATTCTGCTTTGAAGCTGCTGCTGCTGCTATTGACCTTACTACACCATTCCGCTTATTTTTGCAACAGCTTTTGGTGCACAAATCATGAAAATCTGAGTGCTTGTAGGATATGGGACACGTTTATCCTCAGAAGAGTCCTGTTTCAGGGCAGTGTTTGGATATGTCTGTCTCCATGAGTTATGCATATGCAGGTGTTTGAAGTTGCCCCATTCCTGTGCCTGGGGAGCCTCCGGTCACCCCATGGGTGACACACTAAGGACAGCGCCAGCCTAGTTGAAGTGCAGCAGATGTCAGCCTTTGCTGAGCATCAAGGCTGTGCCCACCCTCGCGGTAAGCGCCCCACCTTCCCTGCACCTGCCGCTGCCCCTCCACGTGGGCTGCTCTGCCTGCTGGCGGCCCAGCTGGAAAAACCGGGACTGAGGTGTGACGAGGAGTGAGGTGCTCACCGCAGTGCAGGCAATGCTCCAACCTCCCAGGGCCATGCAGGCGTCCCCAAAGGCACCTTGTAGCAGTTTCCCTCAGGGACACTTGTGTCCTCCCCTCTGCAGAGCTGGGCATGGTGGTCCCCTTCTTGTCCCTGGCTGACCTTCACAAGCCCGGCGTCAGCCTGAGACAATGCCACAGCAAAGGCACTAGTCCTTTTGCAAAGGTTCAGTTTCTTTGGAAGGATGACCACTCAGAGCAGAAAAAGTCCTGAAATGCAGCGCTCACAGGCAAGAGCAGGTGCTCCTCAGGGTGGCGGGGCACGCAGCAGGGCCTGGACATGGGTGCACTGTTTCCTCGCTCCGCTCGAGTTGCCAGCAGAGCCTCTTGCTGCATCAAAGTTGTCTCCTTAGGACTTTCATCTCTGTTTGACTTGTATCTCCAGCAAGGAACAGAGCCCCTCTGTGAGGTTTCCCACGCCAGTAGGAAGGCTCTCAGAGTTGTTTCCCTGCCAGGCAATTTGCATCCGTGCTCTCCAGAGGGTTTCAGCAAACTCCCAGGTGCTCACAGCTCCTGCTGCCCCAGGATGCCTGCCCCTGCATCCCCCTGCCCACAGCACAGCCCACGGCGTCAGTCTCTGAAGGCCCGAGTTTTGCAGATCCCTTGCCTGCAGTGGATGGTCCTGTGATGTTTCCCACTCACTCACAAATCCCAAGGGTCCCTCTGTCTTCTGAGGAAGAGCCAGAGTGGGTCCTGAGCAAAGCTTTGCCTTTTTCCTTTGGAAAGTCACATGCAGGTACGTGCATATGGGCAGCATCCTGTGTAACCTCTCCCCTCTAGTGACTGTGAGCTACGGGAATGGCAAACGTGACCTGTCTCTGGGAGAGCAGCACTGCAGATGAGTGTCCTCCCCCAGCCAGGGCTGTCCCTGGGACCCCTCTGCTCCCCACCACCTGATGGCCGTGGCTGCAGTGCCAATGCTCCCAGTACCTGGCTGAGCTGATGACCCCTGCAACGGCAGCTGTCAGGGGGATGCGCTGCCTGCCAAGGAGCTTTGCAGGGAAGTGGCTGCCTGTGGTTTGAAGAAGTTTAAACTTGCGGGTGCTTTTCAAGCAAGCAGAAGACAGTTTGTCTTTATTTGTCTAGAAATGATGTCGCCTTATCTGACGTAGAGCCAGGAAGCAAAATAGTGTAACGTAAAGGCTTTCTGTTGAAGACCATGGAATGGTTGTTAACAGTGTTGTCACACTTGACTTCAAAAAAAAGAAAATTCACAAAATGAGAAGGAAAAAGTGTTCAACAGCTCCGTCCCCAGTGTGTCTAGGCCAGATCTAAGATGTCTGTATTACTTTACTGACACCATCACACCTAGCCGCAGTAGGACGGCTTTGCTTTCGCTGCGCGAGGGAGCCCATCATACAGAGCGCTGCAGGGGAAGCTTTGCCCCATGCCTGGTTCTGGCAGATGTAAAACATCGCTGGTGGCCCTCACAAAGGCAGGGCAGCAGCACAGGCTGTGCCTGCAGCCCGAATCCCTCACCTGGGCGGCCGCACCATCTCCAGGCTGCCAAGGCCAGGGCAGCCACTGGCCTGACGCAGCCACAAGGCTGTCAGAGGTGGCTTTCTGCCTCCTCCATCCTGCTGTCTTCCAGAACTGGACCTTGCTGCAAGTTCAGGGCTGGAAGGACAGCACTTCTGCTCAGGAAAAGTGATTCCGTTCCAGCAATGTGCTCATGGATCGGGGTCTGGCAAAAGCTACCCCATCCCCGAGATACATCCTACAGACATAGCTGAAGGCAATGGGCTCTGATCATTGCTATGAACATGGTGCAAATTGTGGAGATTGGTTTGTCTGGGCACTTTTTTGCTCCAATTTTCTTGTTTCTTCTGGGTTTGAGCATAAAGCCAGCAAATAATAGAGTATTTGAGAAAAGAAACATCAAACACATTTAATACTGTTTATCCAAGGGATGCCAGATGAGCTCATTTGGAGGAAGATGTTTAACAACTTGCCGTGCCGGTTGCAAACCGGTCGGGTGGGGAGAGCCAGGCCCCTGCTTGCCCAAGAGCAGCGGCAGCGGTGGGTGCTGCTGGGGGTGTGGGCGCCTGTAGCAGCAGTGGTCCCCCGCTGGGGCAGGGGCCAGCCCCTATGGCCCCCCCGGCCCCATGCCCCACCATCAGCATCACCCAGCCACACAGCCACAGACTGCCTGCCCTGGTGGGCTCTGGGCATTTCCACCACTCTCCTCTTCAGGGTTGTGTTATCTGCTGGGCATCCTCTGGCTGACCTGGAGAAGATCCTAAGGCAGAGTTTTGTCACCGATTTTTATAAAATGGTAGAAAAGCCTGTGTGAGGAGGTTATTGGCTTCCTTGCTGTGTTAGCTTTAAAAAAAGCCAGTAATGTAAAGCACTAGTAAATGCCACATTTGGCACTCGCTATGAAAGCAAGCCAAGAGGCATGCAGGGTAGACAGGAGCAGCAGTCAAGGGGAAGGAAAAACAAGTAAAAAACTTCAGCCGGAAACCACAGAAAAGTTTATCTGAGTTTGAGCTGGTGGGAGAGAGCACGGCCAGAGCAGAGCCCTGGCTCTGGC
The DNA here is from genome assembly GCF_023634155.1 of Falco peregrinus. Lineage (NCBI taxonomy): Eukaryota > Metazoa > Chordata > Aves > Falconiformes > Falconidae > Falco > Falco peregrinus. The sequence goes on along the minus strand of NC_073721.1, from coordinate 615,011 downwards.
GTGGGACATGTCCCAGCCTCCTGCCGAGCTGGCTGCTCAGGTCTGTGAAATGCTGTGGCCTTAGGGGCAAACACATTGCCCTGCAATTCTGGAAGAAAAGTATCAACACTTGGAATAAACAACTTGTTAAAATGTCATGAAGGGCACCTGTGCCCGAGCCCTTTGCTGAATAGCTCAGGCATGGCACCCGCCCCTGCACAAGGGGGTCACTGCAGGCACCCAAACCCTCTTGGACAGGCAGATCCCTCCCAGCCTGCCATTCCACCAGAATACTCTATTCCCAAATATTATTTCATCCTTGAAGATGTGAAAATCCACCAATTCGTAAGTGGAAAAGTAGCTGTTTGCTAACAAGAGCAACATAGTTTGTGATCACTGGCTGATAATAATATCCAGCTTTAGATGTTCATGATCAATACAAATTAACTTTTCAAAAGGAGCTGATTAAAACGAACACAGTCAGTGTTTGAGAGCATTCATCTGAATTTCAGATTGTGTTTCTCTGATAGCATCCATCCATATTATCCTGAAATTTACTTTTGCTACGCAGGACTTTATGGAAAAAAGATGAGAAATAGCTGCTCTTCAGATGCAGAACAGCACATTTGTGCGTAGGCAAATTGGTTATTACGTATTAAGCTCCTACATATTCAGTATTAAAGTTGGTTGAAACATTTCTCCCAGGAATTGTTTCAGCAGAAGGGTACAGCTTTCCCTAAATTGTGCTTCTAAAATGGTATTTTGAAATGAGAAATTTCAAGTTAGAGTTTCACACTGAGATTTCAGAATGCTGGGACAGCTCATTTAGCTGTTGTCTGAGCTGAAATCTTGTGAAACTACTCAGTGTCTCCACTTCTCACCCTAATTTTGGATAAAATCAAATGTCAAAATGACAGCAATTCCCACAGCAAATTCCTCTCTCTGGCTGGCTGAATTCATTCCTTGCCATGTGTTAGACGGTGCCGAAGGCAGGTCACCACATGCCAGAGGAGAAAATAATAGTAATTCTTCCCAGGCTGATGTGGCTGTAGAGGGGAAACTGAAGCAGGAGCAGCACAACACCATTAGTGCATCCTGCTGGCTGTGGCAGCACCTGCCCTTGCTCTGTGCCTCCATTGCTCCAGTACCTCTATCACCTCCATCACCTCCAGTGTCTCCAGTGCCTCCAGCGCCTCCAGTGCCTCCTGCACAGGAGTGGGTCGATGACCTGAAGTTGGATGCAATCACCTGCTTGCCCTGCACCTGGGTTAGTGGAGGAGAGGCTTTTCCAGGAGCAGTTCAGGGCTTAGGCATGCTGAGCCTAGTTTTGAAAGGACCTTTCTGTTCAGCAGCGGTGGAGTGAGCCAGGGAACTGGCCTGGGCTCACACGTGGCTCATCATTAACGGTGGGGCTTGATGATCTTGAAGGTCTTTTCCAACCTAAATGATTCTATTATTCTCTGATCAGTCGTGACTGAGGTCATCTAACAGAAGGAGAGACAGGAGAGGCAGAGACACAGGATAGGTCCCTCCCTGTGCCTGTGCAGTGGGTCCAAACGCAAGTCTGTGCTCTCAGCAAGTGAGCTGACCCCCGGTGCTGCAAAAGATGGCAGCAGCCAGCAAAGGCACGTGGAAGTTGTGAAATCTTCCACTTGCCTTTCTTCCTAAATACTGGAGGATATACACCCACGGAACTGCTCTGTAGAATGACCCATTCATTTGCAGATTGAATGATTTGCAACATACAACCTGAGTAGCTCTGGTCAAATATGAAGCTGCTAAACTAACTCTGCAAGAAGGAACTTTCCCCTAGAAAATTAGCAAACTGTTAGTGGTGAAATGGAAGATAATGATGGCATTCAAATGGACTCCACTTACCCTAGCGCTTTACACAGAGAAGAATTGCACCTGTGGTTGCAGTAGGTAAAGTAATGACTAGGAACACGTAGTAACGTCCGTGGATCTTGCTGATTTGGGCTGGTAACTGCCCACCAAGTCTGAGATGGGGGATCTGAAAGCTTGACAAAGCACAGGTAAAGAACTAGTACAAAACACAATGTTGTTCTAAAGTGTTGTCAAGTTCATGAACGACCTTTAGCATTCAGATGGTGTGTTGCCAGCTCTGGTTTTATGCCTGGAGCTGGGCAGGGCTCTCAGGGCTGCTCTTGTGCTGGTAGCTGTGGGCCTGGGCTCATGGCAGAGATGGGATCAAGGCTTCAGTGGGCTCCTCGCCTGCCTTGCTTATCAGCCCCTCGCTGCTGCTGTGTGCAGGAAGCCCCCTCCCACCTTCCTCTGCCGCGGGCTGATTTATGTTGCTGTTTACTCCCTGGGCGCTAAAGCTGCTGGGAACAGAAAGGTCTCTTGCCTGGAATCAGCAGGGCAGGACGGTGTTTTACAGCCCAGGATGGTTTATGAATGCATGGCTGTGAGGGGTGTGCGGGGCAGGGAGCGGGCAGCCCGGCAGCACGGTGACTGCAGGAGGACAGCGCAGAGCTGCAGTGCCGGCAATGCTGTCGCTGCGGCAGTTGTTGGCCGCACCTTGCAATTTATGGAGGGCATGTTTCTAAGAATAACAGCTGATGATTTCACTAACAATGTCTGGCACCGTATAGCTGCTGGCGGAAATGCCACATGGTGTCATGATGGCATGTGATAGCTGTTATCTCTGCCTGCCCAAGAGGGGACAGGCGGTGCCACTGCAGTATGTCTGGGCACCTAGCTGCTCCTCTGAGGCAGTGAACTTCTCCAGCCCCAAACGCACAGAGCAGACAGTGCCGTGGTCAGAATAGTGATTAGTCTGCATGTTAACAGTGGCCCAGCCACACTCGTCATGCAGTGGCACAGCAACTCTGGGGAAGCCCAGCAGTCAATGCTGTTGGCACCGCACTGCCAGCCTTCCTCTAGCTGCTGCAGCAGGTAGATGAGTGCTCTTGAGAATGGAAACCACCATCCTGTTGCAAAATTATCTTTGTCTGCATTTATTGTATTTGCTTATTCCAGGGGAGGCCTGCTTCCTCTGCTGCCCAGTGGAGAGGATTTCCTTGTTAAATGTCATCATCATAAACACCTGCACAGTATTTACTGTAGCTGTGCTGTGTTTTTAGCTCTTGTATGGCTTCTTTCATTTCTAGTGCCTCAAACAGGAGCTGACCCACACTTTCCATTCTTTTTCCATCTCACAATATTTGAGTCAAAACAAAATGCAGAGACCTGGCAGGATGATGGCCATCTTTTATGCTTCTCTTTTCCAGTCCAGCTATCAAGACTTTGTCAGAAATGACAACATCTGTTCTTACAAAAAAATCCCACAATACTGTGACACTCAGAAGCTTTTTCCCATGTGATCCCAGGAAACACAGGCTGAGACCATTTACATCAAGGAAGCATCTGCTTTAAATGTTTTGAGAGTTTCAGGTCAAACGCCTGATGTTCCGAGGCATGTTTCCAAAGGTGGGTGGCATGTGCCCAGGGCAAGCGCTGCAGCCGTGCCTGCTGCCAGCCACGCCACAGCCGCAGGACAGCGCGGGGCTGTGCCAGGCTCTTCTCCTCCGGCTCCTCTGCAGCACCGAGGGCGCTCAGGCCAGCAGTGTGAGCAGCATCCGCACAGCTATTTTGGCAGGTATGGGTGCACAGGCCACGCTGAAGTTGCTTTCGGAATCCTAGCTGTGCATGCATTCTCATCACATCACTTGCCTTTTTGTGTATGCTCAGGACTTGAGAAATAAGCTTTGACATTTAGAAAAAAACAAACCCAAACAGAAATCAAAGAAGAGATTACTGATAAAAAGGAGCGAGCAGCTGTCAGGCCGGACAATGAATGCTGCACAAAAGAAACAACAAATCTGCTGAAAATAATGCCTCAGAAGCCAAAGCTACATCACTGGTATATGGGTAGAATCGGGTAGAATTGTATTTTCTGAAGCAAATATATAAGCTTTTTGGAAACATCCAATATTTAAAACCAGAAGACATAAATTCGATTTCATCAAGACCTTTGAACATGCTGCTTTTACATTTTACATTTTCCATGTGAGATGGGAATATTTTCATATGTTCTGCAGGACCACATGCTTATACCATTTATTGTCTCAGAAGGTCTGTGAAGGTGCCAAGGTGTACCATTCCCTCAGGCTTTCTGTTTTGCAAAACAGTGCTTGCACCTTCCAGATGGAGCAATTCTTTGAAGAGAGCTGTGAAAATGGGAAAGCCCAGCTGCCCGCCTGCCAAGGAGGAAGAGCGAGAGCCCCCACGCTGCCGTGTGGAGCAGGGGAGCGAGGGGGCAGCGGGGCTGGGGCAGGCTGTGCAGGGCACCTGTGCAGAGCACCCACACAGGGCACCCACCCTGCTGTGCTCCCCACCAGCACACGACTTGGCAGAGCTCCTCTCACCCCTTACCTGGGCATAGGGAGGCTGGGGAGATGCGGGCAGCCCCCAGCCTCACCCCCTGCTAGTGCCGTACCAGCATATATCAGCTGTGATAACTTCTGCTGTTACAATTTGTAGGACAGCCACATTTCCAGTTAGTACTAAGGCACAGCTCTCACTAACAACTAGTTTTTCAGAAATAAATAGGAAGTAAAACCATCTATCACAGATGTCTGACTTTGGAAGCATGTTAGCTTTGTCAGGGCCCTGAGGGCCCTTATCAGCCCTAATGTCCCTGAACCAGCACCACCTGTCCCTGCCCCCTCCCCTCCACCCACCCAGGACCTCATTTCAGCCCAGCCCAGCTGCAGGATGCTAGGCTTCTGCCACGCCTAACGCCTATGGGAGATGTGACTGATCCAGCTTGGAAACCTCCCAGCTTGGGGCGGGGGGTGCGGGTTGGGGGTTCTGCAAGGAGCTAGGTACATCTAGTTTTCATTAGGTATGTCAAGCGCAGTGCTGCTGAACTGCAGGGTTTGTAGTCTGCTTTCTGCTGTTCCCATCTGGGGAACCCAGTGTTTCTGAGCTGTTTTGTCCTGTGTTACTGCAGTACTTGCTGTTATATGCATAAGGGCAAAGGAGAATGGCTGCTTGCTTTAAAATGTTTGTCACTGCATGCTAGACCTACAGTGCTCAGAGTGCTGTTGAATCCTCATGCTGTAGCTGTGTAAACCCGGGGCTTAATGCTTTTGCAAAACTGAACTCTAGAAGGCAATGCTGCTAGGTAAAGGAGAATCTGCAGTTGAGTTAACTAAATAACAATAATAATAGAAATAACAAATCTGAAAATACAAGGTGTAGGAGTTGCATGTTCTGTGAAACCTTACAAGGAAGATCTTCTTTTGCTTTCAGGATGTCATGGAATCAAGTACCCTTTTGAAAGGGTTTAAAGATTATAAGGGAGACCTTGTGCAGCATGTTTCTGTTTCAGGAATCGTGAAGGCTTTCCAATGATGCATCTCAGGGGAGTCCCAGTAATTGAGGCCACCTCTTAAAACAAGACTCAGACTTAAATTATGAAGTGTGCATGTGTTCTGTGATTTGGATGAAATGTAACCTCTGAGCTCCGCTGTAGTTAATATGACATGGAGAAGGGTTGTTACTGAGTTTCCTCTGTCTGGCTTATTTATGAACATACTGAACTGTCATATGAATGGCTGTACTGATTTCTGAAAATTACCTGATTAAGTTGAAACTATTTCCTAAAAATAGAAGAGCAAATAGGCAGGATACTGGGCCCTGCATAGACAGGCTTTGACATAGGTGCTAGGCAGCTTTTGTGGACTCATCATTATATTTTACTTTGTTTCTAAGCTTGCTGGCTTTCCACTGGGAGACTGAATTAAGCTAACAAATATTTTTTATTTTCTTAAGTTCCAGCAAAGCAGTCTTAACGGCTCTCAGTGTCACTGCTCAGTGTCAGCTCTTCTGAGGATAAGCTGGACCCCCTTTGCACCCTGTCCGTTGTTTTGTTGGCTTTCCCTGCCTTGCAGAGTGAACACCCTGGGAGGTGTCAAAGTGCAGCCGTGCACAGCACAGGACCCTGAAGATGGAAACAAGGCTGGAGAATCCGTCTACCAAATTCAGGCTGCTGAAGAAGAGGTTAGTGATCCCTAAAGCTTGTCCTGGGCATTGTGCCACCCTCACGTCAGTGGTAATGTACAGTCATGACCATCCCCTAGGCTGGCTGAGCACGGCTCCATGGCGGATCCCTTGGCCTCATCTTTGTCAGGTCAGAGTCCAAACTGCCAAGTCTCAGGGGGTGAGCTTTGCCCTGCAGGGGAGCTGATCCAGCCAGCCAAGACCGGCAGCGTTTGCCCTGTTGGACTGGCCCCATCACCTGGGGAATGTACCCCAGGGCATGGGTTGGAGCAGCACGAAGGCTGGCTTTAAAATAGAGTTTATGGTCTAAGACAATCTGAAGCTGTCCTGTGCCCAGTCCAGAGTGGAGGAAGCCAGCTGCTGTTGCCTACCCATTAGCGATGCCTGGCTTCTATCCCTGTGCTGGGGCAGGAGTGATGCGCACCCCCGCCGCATCCCCAGCATCTCTGCGCTGCAGCTGCACTGGCCACAGCTGTCGGTGCTGGTGCTGCTTTTGCTGCCCAATGTGGGGCTCATGCTGCAGCAATGCTTTGGCTGAAGTGCTGCTGTCTGCACATGCCTCCTATCAGAGAAAAAACCAAAATGTGCTGATGAACTGGAAAGTACTGGATCAGAGGACCTAGCCAGTTTCCCAGCAAGAGGCTATGTGTCTCTGTGACCTGTGGGACCCAGATGTCCCCTGCTTGGCTCCCACCCCGTAAACAGCAAACACCATCTCCCCTTAGTACAGGGGTGACTCCACTCTACTGTGCAATGTTGACAATGACCATCAATGGATAAAATATTTCCTAGATTCCAGGAAATACTTTCTGGAGCACAGGTTAGTGTTTGAAGCAGGTAGATCCTATTCTCACCAGAAGGCAGTTGCACCTGCCTGTGTCCTGCCTGTGGGTGGGTGTCCTGGTGCTTTAGCTCTCATGAGGGTATGGAGACATGTTGTGGGGAAGAAAACAAAAAAAACCCCAAGCAAACCAAAAATCCACCAACCAACCAACCAAAACCAAGCAAAACCCCACCCACCCACTCCCATATTTATGAGCAAATGTTGGTAAATCAGTGCTAGTATTTTACCCGCTAGGTTCTGTGAAGGGAATAAGGAAACGATACCAGGCTGTATTTTTATAGCAGTGTGAGGAGCCCTTCCTCTTTACTGCGTTTTCTGCCAGTATCCATCTTTTGAAGACATCTGAAATGATGTAACTATGACAAACGAGTGAGGCTAATTGTTAGAGGATTTTCATCACTAGCAATAAGATCTGTAGAGGGAGAACTTGTCTTACTAAATTCACTGCACTGTTTGTCAGGGGAAGGAAGGGTCAGCCCTCAGGATGAAAGCCTAGATCAAAATGTGCTCCCTCTGTGTTTTGGCATAGTAAAATGCTAAATACATAAACAGGCCCTTTATCATGAAATACATTACAAACTCCTTCAGTCCCATCAGCTGCTCCATCACTGTCATGATTTCCCAGAGCTGATTTGGGTCAGTAAGAGGCTTCTGGTGCAGGAAAATATCCCATTTTTCCTTTCAGCCTGATCATTAGAGGTTTTCCAGCCTGGGAAACTGGGACTAGGAGCTGGATGGGGTATGAAAATGTGGGTTTATGCGGTTTGGGTTTTCCATGGTGCAAGAGCCCAGGGAAGGCTGATCAGCTCCAGGTTTAGTTTGGTGTGTCCTGAAGGCTTAAATCGAAGCATTTCAGGCCCTTGGCTGCTGAAGTGGTCCCAGTAAGCTTGCAGGTAACCTGCCCAGCTCTGCTGTTCCCTGGGGCTGAGTGAGACCGGGTATAAAGCTGCCACTGAAGCACTGTAGTTCCCACAGGGAGTCTTCAGCAGTCCCTTAAGTTTCAGCTTTGATTCCTCTGCGAGGGCTGGGTGTACATTCTCTGCTGGGCCTGGGCTGTGTTGCACCCTGTAACAGCTGGTAAAATGCTGTTCAGCTCCAAAAGCTCATTAGAAGCAAGCTGCAAGGGGTTGATGGTCTGAAAATTTCTCAGTGCTCAGAAACTGTACTATTCTGAGAGCCATGGTTCCTCCCAAGGTGATTATAAAGCACCTCAAATCCACACATTTAAGTGCTCCCAACAGGGAATGTGAATGCCAGATATTCTGGTTTAAGAGCTGTCCCAGTTGCAATGCTTTTAGTGCCAGTGCAGATGGAAGTGGATGGCAGAAAAGAACAGACAGGACAAATAATCCCGCACTACAGCGAGCCTGGGATCCTTAGAGCAGCTCCTGGGATCTGCTTGTGCTGTGAGCTCTGGGTAAGTGCTTGTGCGTGGGAAGTGTTTTGGAACAGCCTTAGTACGACCTTGTAGCAGGACAGCAGCAGTTCTGAGCACAAACCGGCAGGGTCAAGGCGCAGAGGCAAACCACAGCACCTGGCCCGTATGCCGCGTTCCCTCCCCAGCCCCAGAAACCCTCTGGCTTTTGCCCAGCATGAGGAACACCCAGCCGGAGGGGCTCTGCCAGCCTGGCTGTGGGGTTAGCAAGCTGCCTGACAGCCCTCTGCTTTCACCCCAAAACAATTCCCCCCTTCCCAACACGTGCCAGGGGCTGTGTGGCAGGGCAGAGCCGGGGAGCGGCATGGGGGCTGGCAGAGGAAGGGCTGGAGGGGTCCGGCACCTGCTCAGCTGGGCCATGACTCCCCAGGGACAAGTCAGGGCTGCAGCTGCAGCCTCGGCTACTGGCAGGAGACCATCACACCTGGGAACATCTGTGTCACAGGGATGGATGGGGTGTGGGCAGCGCTGTGCAACCTCCCCTGGGGCTGGGGGCTGCGTGGGTCATGTGGCTCCAGGCCCGATCAGGGCTGGACCACCATCGGGTAAGTCACTGGATGCTCAGCAGGGAAACTCCAGGCTTGGAATAAAGTGTTCAAGGCTTTGAGGCTGACTTCGGAGCCCAGGACTGGGAGTGCGAAGGAGATGTGGTGTGTTGGGGAAGACAAGCAGGGTTCTGAGAATGGAAGGACAGCGATGCCTCTGCAAGGCTCAGCCCCATCCCAGGGACCTGAGAGCTGTCCTCAGGGGTGTCACTTTAAATAAATAATTAAAAAAAAAAGACACCAGAAAATCTCTGGGGATGTGACCCCAGGACAGCTTCTCAGCTTTTGCTCAAAAGCAAGGGAGGAATCTGAGGAGCCCCCAGGCCCCCAGGTTGGGGTGAAGCCCTGCAGCTGAGGGTCATAGAGTGGCACAGTTGGGACCATCCTCACCACTGCCCTAAGCATCGGGGATGGCTGCAGAGGGCAGTTAATCACAGCAGTTGTTTTTCTAGCTGAACCAGTAATAACTCACAGCTCAGAGCATTCCCTGGACACGCAGGCAGGAGAAGGCTGGGTGCCCCTGTGAGACAGCCTGTGGCAACGGGCACTTGTGATGCTCCACTGAGGCCGTGTCCCCTTCCCCTAGTCCTTGCTGCACCACAGGAATCAAGCTCTCCTGTGCTCCAGCAGAATTAAGTTGTCCAAATAATTTTTGTTTAACCTTGTCATTGTTCAGTATTTTGTCCCTCAGTCCCACCGGCACTGACGCCCTTGGCAATCCGCCCTGCCACGGCCCCCCTGGCCACTCTGGGCTGGGGATGGAGCGGGGCAGCGAAGGCTTCCTCTGTGCCAGCCCGGGCTTCTCCCTGCACGAGGGCATTTTCCTCGGGACATCAGTCACTGCTTTTGGGCCTGGTTTTCTTGCCGCTTCAGTGCGTGGTGATGAATCAAGCCCAAGCAGACAAAGCCTGTATTAATTTTGCTGCAGTCTGGTGCATTAATACACTAATTATTAACTATTATAAATCCTTTTTATGAGATTCTGAGCAATAACATCTCCTGTTCTAAAAATATACCAGGAAGGTAAGGAAGCACAAAAACATAAGTGCCAAAGCTATTTTAATTTCCTAATACATTTCATGCTAATAATTCACAAGAAAACTGCTTGATGTGGGTATTAAGCAATTAAATTGCAGCTGCAGGCTGAAATTTTCAAATTAGGTAACATTTTACCCCAAATGGCTGCTCTGTATTTGGAGCACAACCTGTGCTGTCTATGTTGGGGTTTGCGTTTCACTTGTAAAATTTAGATGTATATGCAAAGAGGGGCATTTTCGGTCTTGGCTATGTTGCAGCTGTGTCATTAAAGCACAGATAATCAGATTTGCATCTGCAGCTGAACTGAATGAGTCCAAGTGACAAGCAGGAACAGGGACGGGGGTCGCAGAAGCGGGGAGCCCCGCGGCGGGAGGGAGGGGTGGCATGCCATGCAGCTCCTGGGAAGCCGCAGTGTGCGTGCCTGCAGCACTGCAGCTGTGCTGGCAGGCAGGCACTGCTTAACGGTGTACTGGGGTTTCATATAAAACCAGCAATAATACCAGCAAACTGTTGGATCTAGTGGGAAATCAGGCAGTGACAGAAGCATTTTAAAAAACTTTAAAAAGAAATTTCTCAGGGGTGTGGGACAGGGTTAGCTAGAGCTGTTGCACACAAACCCTTGCTTTCTCCCCAGTAACTGAAACTGACCCCAAACAAACGAGCTGTTGGAAATCCCGCGGTGCTGTTAAATATGTGGATCTACTTTCAGCTGAAAGCTCAACATCCTTCTCAGCATTCCTAAAACAAGTCACTAATTCGAGCAAGGAATGAGAAAACGGCTACTCATTGCTTGACTGGAGGCTGAGGCTTGTAAACCTCAGGTACAGCCCGGCCAGGATGCCCAGACCCTGCAGAGAGGGTCGGGGCGAGGGGCGGCCCAGGGGTGGTCCCCGCAGCAGGGGTCCCCGCTAACCTCCGCAGCCCCGTACCGCACTGTACGGTCCCATCTTCTGGCAGAACCCCGTAACAGCAGGCAGGAAAGCTGCAGGGAAGCAGACTCCACTTTTCTGCTTTTATTTGCACCCAACGTTACTCCTTTGAAAAACGTCAGTTTCTCAAAACTGAATTTTTGCAGAAAGGAAGGGGTGCTTTTGCTTCATCTTCTGACTCAAAGATTTTGAGAAAGAACTTGCGAGCTGTAAAAAGATTTTTTTCTGGCCTTTTCTAGATTGAAAAACTCAGCTGATGCATTTTGCAATGATTTTTGGCTTGGGGAATTGCTTACAATAAAACAAACTGCAGCTGAAATCCAAGCGTGGGCCCCATCTCAGTACAGTGGGGCGATGGGGAAACCAGCCCCAGACCAAAGCACTTCCCTGGAGGGTCTCTGGGGGGTCCTGAGGGGCCCAAGGGCCCCCTCCACCTTGCCAGCACCGCAGGGACCAGCCGTGGTGCTGCAAAGCCCTGCCATGCTGAACACTTCCCTGAAGCGTTGCTGCCAGTTTGAGGTTTTTGCTGCAGGTGTGTGGTGGGCAGCTCTGGCCAGGAGGTGACCGGCACCACTCCCCATGCTGGCCCTTGGCAGGGGAGGGCAAGCAGGACCCTAGGGGAGCTGTTTTGGATGTGGGTGTAGTGGTGGGCAGAAACTGGGTCTAGTTGGTTGTTAATGTACCACTCTCCTCCCATGTGCCTGTGTGCGGGAGTGACCATTTCATTCCCTAGATGCTATGGCTTGTAGGGAGAAGACATATATGTGTATTTTTGTTCCCCCATTCGGCATGAAACAAAAGCAGGTGTTTTAGGGAGCGTGCTGCTGGTGTTTCGAGGCCCCGCCAGCAGAAACACAGGCTGCCTACCTGCGGTGAAGGGGAAGGCACCTTCTTCCTGCCCATGTCGGCGCTGTAATATTTCCAAGGGAGCTACCACCACCCTGTAGAATTCCCTGTGTTCCCTCTAGGTATATTGGGTGAAGACCTTTTTGTGGCTGTGTCTGCTTTCATTCAGAAAATGTTGAGGCAAAGAGAACAACCTGAGGGATTTTATCGTGTCTTGTAGGAGGGACTGGACTCCTTAACGTACTGCCTTGCTCACCAGCACGGCATGTTTCTGCATATCTGTCCCCGTCTCTGCGGGCAGCTGCACCCCAGCACATGGAGGGAGGTAATGGGAGGACCTCCTCCTGCCCCCCTGCACCGTCTCAGGCGAGGAGATGCACAAAGCCAAGAAGCTGCTGTCAGCAAACCATGGGGTGAGTAAGACTGAGCATCATTAGGTGGTCCTGCCTGCAGGAGGAATGGGGGCCAAAGACCCTGCAAGCAAGTGAGGTGCAGCTCCAACAGGAGACAGGGTGGGCTGGTGGGGCATGCTTCATCCCCTGCGGGCCACCCACCTTGTGCTGAAATGACAGACACCAAGCAGCGAAGGCACATCCTGGCTCAAGGGAAATTTTACATTCAGGCAAAACTTTGGAAGAAAGTTTTAACACTCGTTGAGTTTCCAAGTAGGAAATGCAGACTGCATTTCCTCTTGTCCTAGGAGGAAAGTCTCACAGGGGCTCCTGCCCTCATGGCTGTTAGAATTATTATACTTGAATATAACAGGAGCTATTATCTGTGAAGACAGAGGCCAACCACGCAGCTGTCAAACACGGCATACCGGAGAACCACCAAACACCATCGCTGGAGCTGCTCACTTGGTGTGATTCCCCATGCATCAACCAGAGGCTGCCAGTAGCAGTGCTGCCCCTTGTTGACATCAGCTGGCTCTTTTACACCTTATCAAACATCATGTGCAATCTGTTGAATTAAAAAAAAACCACCACAGACAAACATCAGAGCGTGCTGAGTGACTCTGTCTTGATGGCTCAGTACTTGCGGCTTTGATTTACAGGTTGTTTGGAGACCTACTGTTCCAAAGCAAAGCCCTTTGGCTGTCACCTGTTGGCAGTTACTAACTGGTGGCTCCTCTACAGCACACAGGATCAACTATTCAAAGCTTTACATGTTTGGTGAGTAATGTGCCAGAAGGACTGAACTAGAAATGATGCATTATTTTTTAAAAGCCATTGTCCCTCCCTCTAGTATTTCTTGGTGTGTGAAGCCAACAAGCTTTTCTATACAGAAGGAAAAAGTTGGGTCTAGAGGACGTTGGCAAGGAGCCCCTCCGCAGCAAGAGGCACAAAGCGTGCTGCCGGAGCTGCCACCCGTGCTGCGTGGATGCGAACACGCAACGTACGATGCTACATTTTCATAGTCTAGGATAAATGGTGAAGAGCTTTTAAAAGCACAGAAGAGTGTGTGCACAGAAGGAAGTTGTGATATTTAGATAAGCACACCTTGACCTTTATTGCTGCTGGCAAAGCAGCCTGGTTTTGTCTGCTTGCCAGCTCTGCAGGCAGTGCCGAGCCCTCCAGGCTGGTAGCCCAGAAGCGCCTGCCCTTGCCATGGGCACAGCAGGGGGCTTGTGCCAGCTGGCCCTTTACCCTTCAAAACACATGTTAAATATTGGGGCAGGTGGTGCTCTACCCACCCACTGGCTGCTTTTGCAGGGCGACAAGTATGCAAAGGACGGGGCTGCTCCCCATGGCATGTGGTGGTGGGATGGGGCTTCCTCTGGAGCTGCTGAACAGCTCTGCTAGCTGGGCAGATCCATCTTTTCTAGCAGAGAGATGGAAAAAAAGAAGAGCACAAGGCACTCTGGGCTTTCAATATTTTAAGGCCTGTTTTCATAATCCTAGAATAGCCTTTTTGCTTGTAATAAAGCACAATGATTGCTTCACAGCGCCCAAAATAATCTGTTTCCTACTCCACATCCTAGAACTGTGTAAGTAACTGAACCATGGAGCCCTGGAGGGATAAAGCTGTGCACAATGTGATGGGCTGGGGATAATGGTGCTCACCTGCATGCTTGGGGACATTTGCATACCTCTGGCGAGGGAAGCCCTCATAGTGAGCAGGTTCACCTGAGCTGCCTTCAAGGTTCTGCATTCCAGATGGCACCATGAAAACCAGTTTCTGGAAACTTGCTTTGTGGGCAGCACACCCTGGGTAACACCTGCTTTTCCTTGCTGCGTGCAGTCACTGTGGTGTTTCAGGGCAGTTGCTGCAGTGTCTCAGAGCGGGCGCTGCCCATGCAGCAGCCCCAGGAGCAGCTCACTCTGAGGATGCTGCACCAAGGCCTGCCAGCTGGGCAAATGCTTTTCATTGCTGCTTGGCTGGGTGTTCTTTTGCTGATTTGTCATAGGAGAGCCATAAAAATCACCGCTAACCTTCAATGATTATTTATAGTTATTTCTTCTCGAGAGTTAATACTATCATACATGCACAAGCATTTTCTTATTATCAAGCGTTTGAGAGAAAAAGAGTGGTTTGTGGTTGAAATGAATCACTGGTGTTATTCACAGAGCACTGATGTTAGAAGCAGAATCATTTCATTAACAAGCATGACTGGTAAGACATGATTGCTGCTTAAATTCTTAATAATTAAATCAAATATTTACCCCTTAACAGGGAACGGTGGTAAGTCCCACAGCAATGCACTGATTTAAAAGGCCAATACAAACATGAGTTATTTGTACCATAGTCTTTTATGAAGAGTTACAATGGCATCCACCTCAGGCCAATAGCTTTTCAGAAATTGGGACATAGTTATTTGTGACCTTTAAAATACAAGTTCCAGACTGTGGCTCATCCACCGGTCTTAAAAACATCATATTCCTCTCTCAGAGCACAACCAGAGGGTGGAAAGCTCTCAGAGAGGAGGGACTGAAAGGTTCCCCCTGTGTACCCAGCTTGAGCTGAAGGGATTTCATCAGTAGATTTTGCCTTTTTGATCTTGTGGACTTTTCAAATGATCTGCAAGCCCATACGACCGAACTCCGGCTGTTCTGCAAATCAGCTTCCACGAATTGCCGGTCCTTGCCCTTCGGTGGCAGCCAGCCCACAGCTGGCTCTGCCACCCGGGGGAAACATCTCTCGTTCTTCCCATAAGAAAGAGGCGAGGGGAGGCCCAGGGCGAGCCTGGCTGCCCCACGGCCAGGTGGGCTGCAGTCCCGCCAGAGGAGCCATTCCAACAGTGCGGTGCCCAGGCTGGCCGGTGCGGCCGTGGGCCCAGCAGAGCCTGGCACTGGGCAGGAGGTCCCGCTGCTGGGCCAGACTCCCGAAGCCATCCTGGGTTCCCTGCCTTGGGAAGGGCCAGCGGCACCCACAGCCGGAGCTGGGAGACTCGTGCGGCCAGGGCTGTTTGCTGGGAGGTGCCTGACTCAGCCTCCAACTGTCTTTTTAGAAGGAGAAAAAGGTAATGAAGATATTCAGGAAAACCTTTAACAAAAGGAAAAGCACCAGTGGATGTATAGCACAGAGGGATCCGTTTTCTGTAAGACACATCTCTTACAAGCGGAAATTTAAAAACCACGCAGTTACATTTTTCATCTGGAGATTTGATTACCAAGGACACAGAAAATGCATGTAAGGGGGTGGCCCCACGTAACATCCCAGCCCATGGCTGAGCCCACCACACAGTCTGTGTGGGCTGGTCCCTGTCTCACAAGCAGCAGGGACTAAGTTAAGGCCAGGAAGGAAAAGGTTTTATTTTTTTTTCTCTCAAACTGACCTCCTCAGCTTTGGTATTGGCCAGCCGAAACCTGCTGTTAAAACTGTGGGCTAGAAGAAGATGGGGACACCAAGATTTTTCCTCTTGATTTTATTATATGCAGATTGTCATTTCTGAGCCACAAGACAGCTGCAAAATTTGGGTAGGAAATTTGGGTGTTTTTTTCATGTCTACTGGTGTGTTTTGCTAGTGTAAATGTTTTTCAGCATGCTGTGCTGAAGACCATCAGGATGTAGAAATACCCTTTTTTCAGGAGCTAATTCTGGGCAGGGCCCTGGCACCCATGCCTTGCACGGCAGTGCAGCGGGCAGGACTGAAGGCAGTGACTGCTGGCAGGTGTGAGGCACTGGGCAGGACGCTGCCCCAGCTGAGCGCATCTCCAGCTGATGGCCCATGCCCAAACCCACGGGGAGCAGCTCCCAGCCCCGGGTAGGCTGCAGCCCGATGGGGTGAGTGAGCTCCCTCTCTACCAGTGGCTTGAAACTGGTGGGTAAGAAGGAGAAGCTCTTCTCTGACAGTGAATTGTTGCCTCCCCGCACATTGCGGGCTCCCCATCCCACCCAACACTCTGCCCGAGGAGCAGAGGGATGAGCCATTGCTGCTACATGGGTGCCACCCTGGGAAACGGGGACCGGTCGTGTGGTCTGCTTTGAAATTGTACGTATCAGCATAAATGGCAGCGTGGATTCTGCATCAGGGCCATTTCTGTCTGAGGACTAAATAAATGGTTCTAAAAATTTGAAGGTAATTTATAAAATAGGAAAATGGTTTATACAATGAAGCATATCACTCTGAAGCAAGAGAAAACATCAGCTTTGGAGCTGAAAACATTTTGTTCCTGGAGTTTAAACACTGTCAATGTATGGTACTTAGAGGGAGGTGAGATCAAGCTGCTGGGATGCAGGGAAAATGAAAAAAAAAAAAAAAAAAAGCCAAACAAAACCCCACCAACCACCCAACTTTCCTTTCTTTTGCTTTGTGTGCTTACAGAACTGCTGTGCTCCAGGCTCATAAGAGCTGTATGGTACCTCTGCCCCAGCATTTACCTGGGCTCTTGCTGCATCTTTCAGAGGAAGAATGAATACAGTTCTAAAATACAGCTTCACCCCTTTTGTTGAAATTTTGGCCCGTGCCTTGGCCACCTCTGCTCTGAACACTCTCAGGCTCCTGCCTGCTGGATGTCTGTGCCTGGATCTGGATCTGTGGCTGCCTGCGTGCCTCCTCCCTGCGCTGGGCTCCCTGTGTCTGCTGCACCTGGGGGTCCTGGGGCCAGCTGCAGGCTTGTGGCATGCCAGGCATGCCATTTCCCAGAGGAAATGCTCTGGAGGCAGTGCAGTGGGAGGTGAGGGGGTGAAGCGAGGAGGGTGACTTCATCCCTTGCTGTTCACAGGGGGAGCGGTGGGTCCCTGCTGCCCATCCCACCGTGGCTCCCACGGGGTCAGGGTCCTGCTCCCCAGGGAGCACAGCGCAGGCTGCCCATAAGCTGCACACCCAGGACCTGCGCTTTCCCAGCTGGCAACTGGGCTGCAGAGGGAAAAGCCAAGCTCTTGCTCGTAATGTGTCCCACTGCCCCCCTGCCTTGCCTCACAGCTCCGTACCCAGATGTCTGTCTGCCTCTCCGCTGGTACTGGCACATTCTGTCAGCACAGCCTGCAGCCAGCCCCAGGTACCAACAGAAAACCTGCGCTGCTGGCTGGTAGCCTCAGTTCTCCCCAGATGCTGGCCAGGGCTGGATGCTCACAGAAGAGATGGTTTGCAAACTATAGATCCGTTCATTCCCTTTGGCAGAGCAATGCCTAAATCCCTTAGAAAAGCAAAATTCTCAACATATTTTTCCTGTCTATTTGTATTTTTTCACATCTAAAGTGCTGGTAACACATTCCACAGCAGCTGAGGGCGACTGGCCAGGCAAGAGATGGTTCATTGAATCAGAGTATCATCCCCTGCAGTCTGTTTCTCCTGGCCTCCTGAAAGCATGTGATGAAGCAAGATGCTTCTTAAGTCAGAACAGCAAAAGGCGCCTTCTGTCTCCAAGCAGACTAAATTTAGTGATGCCGCAGGCAGCAAGCATCCTCCTGCTTAAATAACAAATGGCTATTAGCACTGGGTGAAAGGGAAGAGGAGCACTTGGATCTGAGAGAGGACCGAGGTGGCACCATGCTACCCATCACATCTGCAGGATCTGCAGGAAGGCTCTGCTCAAGGCATGGAGATGCTCCACCTGCTCAGAGCAAGGGTCAGCTGGGGCTCCAGGTGAATCAGTCAGCAGCAATAATCTGTTAATCATTCAGCAGGTTTTAATAACTGTCATTACCCTTGGTACACTTTGCTGAAGGCTGGAGTTAATGAAGTTCCCAGAGAGAGAGAGAGAGAAAGCATAAACATTTCAAAAAACAGACAACACTGGCATATGGCTGTGATGCAGGGCTGTCCAGGAGGGGGAGGGGCCTGGCTGACCTTCAGCAGGGATCGGTGGCGAGCTAACCTCAGGGCATGTGGAGAGAGAGATGCTTGAGGGACCAGCACAGGGAGCAGGTGGGGGCTGGTGGCAATGGCTCCAGTGCTTGCCCACTTACTGCCCCGTGGGGAGGGGGAGAGCAAGGCACTGATGAGCTAAAGGCTGGGATTTGCCGTGGCTCTGCCTGAAGCTATTTTACTCGACCCTATAAGAAGGTTACCAACACGTGAAAAATGCTGCAACTGAAAGCGGTGCGTATAGCTCTGCATTTACCAACTCAACACTTTCTCTGTGCAAAAATTCATCAACGCTTCTGGAGTCTGCATCTAGTCTGAAACACCTCGTCTGGGCCTAAAGGTAAAACTGGATGTTACATGAGTGTCTTCATCACTGTTATATTGTTTGCTCTGGTCTATGAAGTAGGAACAGGAATAAGTCCCTCAGGAGAGCCCCCCTCTCTTCAGGCATCAGTCTGGCAGCCATGGGGTAGAGCAGGTAATTAAAAATTAGCTTCTGCAGGAGAATGAGAGGCTGAAAACCTGCTAATTATATATCTCCACCCCAACCCTGGTCTGAAGCCAAATTATGCTGTGCAGCTCAGGACAACCACTCTGTGCTGTACAGACCCCTTCCCTGCCCACATACCCACAGCTATGGTTATAATTGATGTGTCCCATTTTGGGAGAGCCAGAGAAACAAAAATAAACTTCAAAGCATTTGAGGGCAGGAATGGTGAAGTTTAAATATATAGTGGTTTCTGCTGCAAGGATGCTTCTGGGAAAGAGGCTGGCCTATTGCATGGGTGCATTTGTCCATGAGTGGCATGGCACGTGATCCCTCACTTTCTGATGACTGTGCCTTTGATTGTGTTCTTTTATGTTCCTCTGATGTGCAGGACTGCAGAGGTTTAGTGACATTCTATGTAGTATTTTGAATGAAAACAAGAAATGCAGCTGCATGCTTTTGTACAAGTTCAGCAGTCAGCCAAGGGCTTTTTTAGCTATAATAGCAGGCTTTAGGGTTAGACTCATGCTGGTTTCAAAAAGAAGCTTGCTGACCACACTAGCAGCACAGATGCTGGCACCAGCAGCTCCCAGGTGGTCAGAGAGCTGCCCGGTACCCAGCTGGCCAGGACACGGTGTGGGGCAGGGCAAGGCCCCCAGCCCCCGCCCTCGCCTGCCCTCCTGCAGGCACCCCCCTGCTGCTGCTGCCGGTCACCGCTGCTGGAGGGAGGTTGCCTGCTGGCCGCACCCGAGAGCTCCTCGTGGTCTGCTGGGGCTCTGGGTGCTGCCGTGTCCTTCAGAAAGCTGAGTCTGGGACCAGCTCCTGCCTCTGACCTTCATTCTAGCTTGATGAGGATTTTTTTGTTGTTTCAGATAAAACTTGTTCATCATGTGTGAATTAAAATACCATTCCCACCCTCTCCAGAGGTCCCACCACTGCCAGCTCAACTCAAATGTCTCAAAAATGCCTTCTTTGCAAACTGCTGTTACACGGTGTTGGAAAGACAGCCTGGTGTAAGGTCTGGAGCTAATTTTATCAACTCAGATTGCAGGAAAGACCTTGTGCCTGGAGAGGGTGAGTGGGTTTGCAAGGTGCAGTGTCTGAATCGGAGCAGCTTTCTTGTCCCCAGCTGCAGCAGCATAAGACAGGCTCTGTGCTCTGAGAGCCTGCCCCTACTCACATAAGTGCGATTCCTGTAATACCATTAATGATGCAACAGATGGAAATGGTCAATAATGTGAGCAGGCTACATTGTGCTGATCAGGGCACAGCCTTCCAGGAAGGTCTACTTGCACAAAAATGTGATTCATTAAAATAACACTGCCCATTTGAGACCAATATAGCAAGGAAAAATGCAGAGGCTGGCTGGCAAGGGTGCATACGCCGCCTGTGCACCACCCGATGTGTTACCCAGTGCTTCTGCCAAACAGACCAAGCAGCCAGGGGTAAGGAACACAAGCTGCTGGGGAAGGATGTGGGGAGGCTTGTTCCAATAGCTCAACAGATCTGAAAGAGAAGCAGCAGAAATCAGGGCTTGCTTACCTGCAACCTCGTATGCTGCTACTTGTCTGTATTTCAGGAGCTGGAGCGTTCCTGATGATGGCAAATCCCTCCCTGTAAAGCTGTGCAGATCACCTTTCTCCAGCTCATGCTCACTTTTTCAGAATAAGCCCTCGTGGTGCTTCCTAAGAGGCCGCAGTGATGTGCCACGGGGGCAGGAGCTGCTACCTGAAGCCAGCATCTGTACACCAAGCAAAGTGAAGAATAATCACTGCTTGTGTTAATTGTGAATACTAAAAAGGGCTCTACACGTGGTGAAAGCCTTCCTGATAGAAATAGCTCCATCTCACATGAGAGAAAATTAACTCATATTAAAATGTTAGGCTTGGGACTCAAAGCACCTGGACTAAACTGTTTTGCCAAAACCCTCACCTGTAATTTTAGATCACACAGTTATTTGATTACCTCTGTTTCTCACATATAAAATAGGAATAAGACAATTTCCCCAGTTGCCATGCAGTCCTGGCTCTAGCAGCTCCAAGGCTCTGCAGAAGTTTTGGCTGTGAGCTTGGTGAGGGCAGCGGGTGTTTGCTGCGCACTTCTGTAACATGGTGCCAAACCCCAACTTTTGCTTCCCACTAATATAGCTCATAGTCAGCAAAAAGTAGCTGCAACCTGACCCTTCAAAGCCCCCGGTTTCTTCTCTCTACCATAGCATTCAGCTCTGAGTCAACCAGCTCCCAGCCAACTTCCAGCTCTTGGCTCCCTCCTGTTCATCAAAACATGACTTTCTTGTGGCTAACATGGCAATTACTTGCACATTAGAAAACAGTTTTGGGATGGAGCTACATGCCTTTAAGCCATGTTTTATACCATCATTGTTGACTCCCCCCATCGTAGAAAATAATTTATCGTGCTGTTGCATTGACTTTTCCTTTAATCTCCTCTCACAACCTATCAACTTGGAAACATCTAAAGAAAATCACCTCCAGTCTCTAGTAGATGCGATCTCTTCCATTCGTTACCATGTTATTTCTCACTTATGTGATTACAAAGTGCAGCTGCTTATCAGTAGTGCGTGGTAAAAAAGATGTGAATGTAAATGTCTCAGAATCTTTCTATGAGATGTGATCCTGTTCAAAACCAGTTTCTGGGTGAGATGCAGAATGATGGCAGAAATACAGATTTCTCACAAATGTATAGAGCGTGCACATTTCAGGGCTGCTGTACCATGCTGAAAGTTTAATACACCATGTACTGAAATAGCTGCAAATACAGCTTGAAAAAATAGACTTGCCAGAGCCTGTGAGTAACCTTCTGAATCAGGAGTAAAGTAGCTACTTCCCCAACTGTGATGTGATGTGTGTGTGTGTATATATATATATATATATAGTTTTATATACATAGCACTATAAGAGTCGATTGTGATTTATTGACATGGACTAATAAAACCCATTTTTTGGCCAGCAGAGCATGCAAGGCAGTTAGGGAAGCTGTAAAAGTAACTCCCATGAAATGAGACCCCATAAAGTACATTCTCCGAGCAAGCACGGAGCCGTTTCCCAGCGAAGCGTGCGTAATGGCTGTGGAGAGCCCGTGCTGGCCATCCAGGCTGCTGGCCGCCATGGCTAGGGAGGTGCAGGGCCATTGGGCTCAGGGGGACAGAGCTTTGCAGGGGGGAACGTGGGTGAAACCGGGCCAGGGCGGGTGGGGAGCTGGGCAACGGCGGGAGGGAGATGCGTGGTGGGAGGAGATGATGGGAGAAGAGCAGTCGCCTTCTTCACGGATCAGCTGCTCAAATCCAGCTTTTACCTCTTCACCCAAGAGGCAGCACTTGCATGGCAGAAGGGAAGCGGGGCAGCCCAGCGCTGGCTGGCTCAGTGCCGGGGCGCTGAGCTCGGGGCTCGGGTACGTGCGTGCGGGAGCCCAGCACGGGTCAGTGCCCCACCATGACCATACTTCATTGACTCACAATGGTGTCATTTTTTTCTGTAAAATTTCCAGTAACGTTGCAACACATTCCACGGCATGCTGTTTGAGGTCATATCCTCTGCTGCTTGGTACTAAAACATCCCGATTGTAAATTTCCACGACTAAGAGCAAAGCTATTTAGGAAAGGTTTTGATGCAGATGGGAAAAAGATCAGGAGCACGAGGAGGTTAGGTTTCAAAGCGGGAAGTATTCTTTAAAATACACATAGGTATGATTTGATGACAGTGCATGCTAAGCAACGTTCACAGGTACATCGGTATTGGAGCAGGACATCTTCAGTACACAAATAAAACTTTGGAAAAGGCCTCTGGCTTGAGATGCAACTCCAAATGGCGATAATTTAGAATCGTTTTCTTCTTAATAATGGTTTTCTAAAATCTATATGAAAGTGGGACTGGTACTCTGACTTCAGCAGAAAAAAGATCGAAAGAATAAACAGTTATTGCATTGCAGTTATTGGGCTGCACAAACCAGCCCACAATGAATCAGAATTGACAATAAAACCCTTTCCTACAGACACTTCAGTTTTTATGTTCTGGAGAGTAGGAATTTGTCCCCAGTTGCACACTCTCCTTTTGTGGCTGTAATAATTAGTTTTCCCCAAAACTAAAATCCCCAGTCAAAAGCAAAATTGCCCTTTCCCTCCAGCCTGGCATGGATGTGCTGCTGGGCATGCTTCTGGCAGAGCAGCTCCCAGCCACCCTCTGCAATAACTCAGTGCCCGTTGATCGCTTTCAGCCGCTGCCGCTGGCATCCTCCTAAAGTCCCGTTTAACCTGCAGCAGGGGGAGATGTTTTACTCTTGTGAGCAAAGATGTCCTTAGTTTTGTTTTGTTTTCTTTTGGGGCTGGAGACTAGAATATACTCAGAATGTGAGCAAGAAATTGAACTTTTCAGGTAGGTTTGGACTTTAAAGTTGGAGAAAAAAGGAAACAAATGCCATCTGAGGATGTTTGTGAGCTCATCATGTGAAAAAGGATCTTTCCACGTGTGTGGATGCTGAGGATGTAGCAGTCATCAGACTGGGAAGTGGTGGTCCAGCTAATCATTCTCTGCAGCTCCCGCCCCAAGGGAAGTGTTGGAGATGGGTCAAACTCTCCTGCCTGTGGTATCTGACAGGCCTGACTCCTTAAAGGTGGGGAACCATAAAAGAGAATATTCCTGTCTTTTTTTTTTCCTGCCGCTTTATTGCCTTGCCCCTGTAGGACAGGGCAGGGGCTGTGGTACCCATCCCCTTGCCCCCACTCCCCAGCAACAAGTGTCAGTCACTCCTCAGAAACCCACTCACATGCAAAGTACCTGTGGGCTCTGCAAACCACCGCAGCATCGCCAGCAGTGTAAGCTTCCCCTCTCCCCAAAGCAGGCAAGAGGGAAGCAAGCCCTGTCCAGCACACCAGCGGTGGTGCAGCCCGTGCCGTGCATGCTGGTGCTCCCAGGTGGGCACAGGGGCTCAGTGCAGTCCCCACCGCAGGGAGCATCGTACCTGCCTCCAGACTGCTACAGACACTCATGGGTACCCTTCAGGGTCTCTTGCCACCTCAGGTTTCTTTTTGCTTTTTAACTTTACCTTATGACAAGCCAAAGGACATCTTCCAGAAGCTGAATCCACACCCCAATCCTGTTTGAAACATTGTAAACAATTTCATGGCAGTTTTCTGGAAAGGTGATGAATTACTAAATACCAGTTACCCCAAACTTTCAGCTTCACAGTTTAGACATTCGTCATTCGGCCAGGAGCACAGATCTCTGCAGAGCACCCCAGCCCCGGGAGCTGGGCAGGTGGCACCCACAGTGCTCAGTGACTGTGTGGTGTGTCCCCTCCTGCTGCCCCACAGGACTCGCCTGCTCCAGCGCCTCTGGCTCTGGCATTGCCTCTGGTAAGAGTGCCTGGTCCCCAGGCAGGCATTTTGCACCAGCCACCATCAGCTTCTGGGGGGTGGCCCAAGGTGTCACTGGGACTGAGGGCACCTCCCCACATTTCTGGGGCTCAGGATGTCACTGCAGTGACACCACACGCCACCTGCAAGTAGGTGTGCATGGGCTGGTTGGAAAGAGGTGACTGGAAAGGGTTTGGTGTGGTTTGTTTCTTTTCCCATGTGAGCCCCTTGTAAGTTCCATACACTCGGTCTGCCTTTATCTCTGCAGAAGAGACTGCAGCTTGTATTTTACATATAACTTCTAATATCATATAAAGCCGATTTTCTGATAATAGGAAAATGAAATATGCGGCATTTCTGACTCCATTTTGCTAAAGCTAAAGCAAGGGTAGTATGTGTGACATGACCAAAACCTCAACACTCAATCTAACCTTGTAGTTGGATGTTATTAATAGTAAATGCATACCAGGTAGTCTCATGGTGACCTTGAAAATGAGGAAGAAATCTTATCTGCCAGGTCATAGTTATCCAGGCATTTTTGAAGAGGAAATTCATATTTTTACTAATTTTTTTGAAAATATTTTTTGCTATGCTGCGGACACATAATTTTATCCAGTGTCATAAAAAGACTTACACAAAAAACCCCACTGATCTTGGTGGTTTATGAGTAAGTACTATATTTACTATGGGCAAATGAAGAAGAAATAAAATCCAACTTCAACCTCATTTCAATTTGCAAGATATGAAAAATGTTTCTGGAAGGTAGCTAATAAATGTGATGGATGCGCCCAGCAGTAATTGATCATTTATTTGAAAAAAATCCTGGCAAACATTTAATTCTACTATTCGTTAAAATGTTGCCCTTGCGAGACATAATCCATAAAAGTGATCTATCTAATAACTATGATGTCAGTGAATTAAGATAGAGGATGAAGGTAAACTGGGATTCCTAAGAGGCAAATTACAAATGCTAATTCTTTTGCAGGTTAATGCAAGTGGTCCTGCATCCATTCAGCCCCTGTGAAATACATGACAACCAGCCTTTCTACCCGTTCTTTGGAGTACATTATTTTTAAATGCTTTTGTCAATTTAAGGTTTCAGGCGTTGGGAAGAGCAAAAACAAGTGCTGGACACATACTTTTCCTGCTTAGCTCCATTGCGAGGAGTGGCGTGTCCTGCTGCAGCTCTCACCTTGGCCCCAAACCCTCACTTCAGCCCTGTGTGACCTGAGCCCCTCAAAATCACTTGGGTGTCTGTTTTGTCATGTCCCCCCTTCCTCCAAGGAAGGTGCATTTAGCTTCATGAAGGTTCTTCTTGGATGGCACTTGAGGAACCCTGCCCAAGCTGTGGCTGGGGAGGTCCATCACTGAGCTGCTCTGTATGGCTTCAGGGTAGCCATGGCAGGTATTAATCTGCCAACCTGAGCATCCTGCACACAGGGAAGGAGGGGCTGTAAGGGCAGTGTGGGCAGTATGGGTGGTATAGGCGGTATGAGGGGCTTGGGAGGCATGGGCGTTATGGGTGGTGTGGGTGGTATAGGCAGTAGGGGCAGTATGGTGGTACGGGTGGTACAGGCGTTGCTTGAGGCAAGCCTAGGGTCAGTGCACAGCGTTGCCATTGCACTGGCTGACGCTGGGGAGGAGCTTCTCGGCCACGGCTGTTCACATCACCAGCAGGAGGGAACCACATGGGATTTCTTCACCCTGCACAAGGCGGGAGTGGGGCAGTTAGGAACATCTTTGTGTACAGGACATTTGCACAGTGAAAGAGAAAGGCCAGGCTGCACTGGGCCTCTCCGTAAGCGCCGAGCATGCTCCCCATCACCACTGCCGCTAGCTATTGAACACTGAGAGTGAAGCACTTTTTTTTTCTCATTTTTTCCTTTGTTTGGATTTGGGGCTGCCAGAGGCATCTGGCAGGTTCAGAGCGCAGTAACGGGAGTGCAAGCACAAGGCAGAGCAGAGGCCACTGCTCAGCCATGACCAGAAGAGACAGTTCAGAGCAGCTGCACAAAAAGTATTTTTACTCTTAGGAAATGCTGAGGAATGTTCATTGATTTCTGATTTTGGATGAAGAACAAACACAATCACCAGAACTGCTCTGTCTGTGAATAATCCACTTTTATACCCAATGGGATAAGACAGAGAAATGTAGACAAACATCTCAATTACTGAAATTAAAGCACTGGTGAGACCCAGAATCATGACTGACTAGCTGGGATTTTCAAAGGCGGTTGGTTTTGGCATGAGAAGCATATGACGAATAGGTGGGCATTGGAGCCTGGGCAGGGCAGCCACTCTGCTGTCACTCGTGCCCAACAGGCAGCCAGCTGCTGTGCTGGGGTTGGTGACCAAACCAGCCGGGCTGCCTGTGACCATACACTGCTTTGCCCTACCTACAGGATGAAGGTGACATCACATCAGAGTGCAACTTCTGTGTGTGACCTCACCTGGTGTTTCATCCTGAGTGACCTCGCCTCCAGACCAGCTGCCTCCCTGGGTCCTGTCAGAGAGAAAACCAGGAAACGGAGCTGGTGTCCCCACCACCAGCATCCCCGTAGTGAATGTTACATGAATGGCAGGTCCCCATGTTCCTGACCATGACCACAAGTGAGCCACCAAGGCTGTAACACCCAGAGGCGAGGCAGAGCAGGCAGCCCTCCATGTCCCTCCTGGCCACCAGCTGCCATTGCCTGGATTTAAGGCTGCCTAGCATGACCCAAGGTATGAGAGGAGCTGGAGGGAGAAGCAATGTGGCACCGTGTGGGTTCGGTGCTGGGAGCGCAGGACACGCAAGGCTGTGCTGCTGCGGGACAGGGTGGCCAGGGGCTCTGCATCCACCCTGTGCCCCCAGAGCTGGAGGAGCCCCAGGGGTGTGTCAGACATGCACGTTAGGCAGGCTCCCAATGCCTGCTGCTGCTTACCTAAATCAAAATCCTCATTAAAATGAGCAAGTGAGACATTGCTAGGTAACTCTAATTAGTTTGAATGGCAGGAAAAAAATAAAACCAATTAAGAACTAATTGAACAGTTGCTCTATTTTAGGGGGTGGTGATCTGTCTTTGAGCAGATAAACAACAAAGGCAAAGAGTGTATCTTTGCTGGGGAGCTGCCGTGCATTGGGGAGGGATGTAATGTTGGTGATTCGGTATCTCACAGCAAAAGAAGCAAAGTCCTGCACTGAAGTCTGATTTAGAAAATTGACAGAAACTTAAGTACATACCTAGTGAAGGGCTCACACACCTTAAGCAGTACCTGGTTTTCCATTGCTGGGTCCTGGACTTGAAATGCAGCCCACCTGTGCCACATCCGCAGGGCACAGAGACCCAGCCCTTTCCACCTGCTCCCCGTCCCAGACCCCCAGCCAGCCACTGCCTA
Organism: Falco peregrinus; assembly: GCF_023634155.1. NCBI lineage: Eukaryota > Metazoa > Chordata > Aves > Falconiformes > Falconidae > Falco > Falco peregrinus. Next base: position 587,885 of record NC_073721.1, on the reverse strand, counting down.
CCCATAGCCAATATCAACACCCTCAACTCACTCGGTCTTAAAACCTGTCCCAGAAGGGCTGCACTTAAGGCCACAGGGGGGACTCTGCTTCTCTGGGAGCTGCAAGTTCTGGCAGGAGCGTCTTGTCTTTTTCTAGTACAGCTTGTGAAGGAAGTGATGGTGGTTAAAGAATTGTTTCCACAGTGTGCAGGGTTTAAGTTCATCCTCTGCCAAATGAGAATTGAACTGCTCTGTCTCCTGGGCATAGTATGGTCTTCAGACCCACAAGAGGACCAGCTTTTCTTGTGCTTGTCCCTGTGGGGCAATAAGGAAAAAATAAGATTTTTAGGTAGCTTGGGTGCCTGCAGACAGGGTAGCTGCTGGGTGCTTGTGTGCTTTGCTAACAGACCCTTGAAGATAATCCTGCTTTAGCCACCTAAGACAGGTTTTATTTCCTCCACTGCTCATTGGGACACTGCAGCCGGGTCCCTGGGAACCAAGGTTTGGTTTGGGGCCACCCTGACACCCCAGGAACCTGTTTGGCAGTCACACCCAGGGCTGCCCATGCCTGTGCCCAGGGCTACCGATGTAGCAGTGGTTCCTCACACCACAATACAAGTGAAGCTTTCTCTGGGGGTGGGCAAGCTGCAGAAAAAAATATCAATTTGTTGCTTGTGATACCCCTGCATCAGAGGTGTCAGTCTCACCTCTCAGGCTGTGCTTTGCCTGTTTTTGTCTTTTCTTCCTGTGGCTTTTGTGACTCCTCCAAGTCTCAGTGTCCTTGAGAACATGTGAGATGCAGAACATCCAGGGAGAGGAAAAGGCTTAAAAAAATCTCTTCTGCAGAGGTAGCTCAGATAGAGGCAGGAATAGAAGTTGAAGTAGGGGTATACTGAAAATAAAGTGTAAAAAAAAGAGAGAAAATACCTTCAAAAATGCAACCAAAACCCTCTGCATCTATTTATCAGTCCTGGAATCACTTTTTTTATCTTGGTGGAGTCAGAGCTGCCATCCCCCTTGGTGGGCAGCAGCAGGTACAGCTGCCTGCAGACAGGCAGACCCCGACGTTTGTGGGCACACTGCGCCGGCTGCCCCGTGCCTTGGCCCTGGTGCTGGCAGGCAGGAGAAGCGTCTCCATCGGGACCTGCTCCAGCAAGCTCAGGCCACGTCCCCTGTCCCTGCGGGTGTGTGGGCACCCAGCCAGCCCCGCCGCCCAGCACAGAGCCCAGCAGGTCCCTGGGAGGTGGTCGGCAGCCCTGAGGGCTGCTCAGCTTTGCTGTGGGTGCGTGGGAGTGCTGGGCCGTGGGTGTGCGTGCTGCCAGGGTGCCACGCAGCGGTGGGGCTGTCGGCGAGACGCTGCCGCGCTGCCCCAGTCCCACTCATGGACACGCACACCCACCAGGCACACGGCTTCGCACCGCGGGGTGCGCAGCTCCGGGGGATGCTGCTGCCTGCATCTGCCTGCCACGGGGGCTGATGAAACAATGCAGATGCTGTGTGTACATGTCTCATGAGGATTGTGCAAAAATTCAGGAGTAAAGCATTTTACCAGGACAGAATGGAGACTAAATCCCAGGTGTTAATATTTTGTGTTGTAGTTCCCATGTGTTTTCCAGGCTCAGTGTGTCCCAGCCTGTGAATGCGCACCGATGGCTGCAGAGCTTTGTGGGACCTGCACTGTGTGAACAGGAGCAGAGCAAACCCAGCATGTTTTTTTGACGGAGTACTTGCAAATTACTTGGAAATCAAAAACGGTATCATTCATAATTGCTATTAGTAATAACCCAATTCCTTTCTTCTCAAAAGAATGAGTCTGGAATAAATTCAAGCAATTTAAAAAACTATATCTGCAGCATCCCAGAGCAGTATCTTGGGAGGTACCAACCAGAATCTACCAGATATTTCTCTGCAAGCACAAGCCCTGTCTGTCCTTGCATTTATTTTCTGGCTTTTCCAACTGTTCATGGGGAAAATAAGGTGAATTTAGCTGTACCAGACCCCAGAAGGAAAGCAGAGCAATATTTTTTCCCCCTGCCCAGCTCTTTAAGTCAATAGGTAGCTGAGCTGCAGAGAGAGTGTGACTGTCATTGCTGCCCAGCAGCCTGCAGGAAAAACAGAGATCTCAGGGATCGTTCCCCAGTAGATCAAGAACAAGAGTGTCACCCCGCAGTGATCTGCTTTAAAAACTTCACAGTTATATGTTGCTTTAAACTTCCACACTTCCAAGCCCTCTTCTGTCATGTACAGTCTCACACCTCTCAAGTAAAAGTTTTGCCCTATGCAAAAATTCCCTCCCTCAACCCCAGAGATGTTGTACGGGCTTTGAGCCCTGTACTGATGTATTAGGTGTGCTGCTGATGTTTGGACAGTGCTTTTCCTGCCATATTAATTAGGCTGTGATTTCTGCTGCCACCCCTGAAGTCTTGTGGTGTCTGCACCTGGTGACTTAGCGAGCTGAAATGGGCCTTGCAACTGCTGTTCAAAGAAAACAGCGTTGTGTTCAGTAACATTACAGAAATCCAGAGAAACGGCATATGGAATAAATAAAAGTGCAAATGAAGTATGACTAGTCAAGCACTACAAAAAACTATGTTGAAAGACTTCTCCCTTACAGCAGGGAGTCTGCATGAGTGCCTGCCTCCTGCCGTACCCGGCCGCATCTTCCGCTGCACTCATGGTGCCAGCGTTTCAGCCATGCCTTTGGCAGATTTCTAAGTTCAACTTAGCATTTATGCACTTTCTACATCACGTTCTCCAATTATAGGGAAAATCTGTTTTTCACCTGAGCTGGACAGTGTTGAATGTGTGCAATATGCAGGTATTGACTGGAGTGGTGGTCCCTGCAGCCGCATCGGGGAGAAAAACACATCTTTCAGTATAAGTATTTTGGCTTCCTGTTTGTTCTTATTTCACAGTTTCTGTTGCTAGTAACCATTTCTTCCTGCCTACCGGTGTCAAACGCTGGGCTTTCCCATGTTACATCTTCCCAGAGAAACGTGTCTCATCACCAGGCGCAGTGACAGCGTCTGTGGGAGTGAGGTCTGCAGCGCCAGGCTCTCAAGCGCTGGCGCTGATGGGCATTGCTCTCTGTTACGAGGCTTTAATACTGCAATTAACTATAAAAAGGATGGCAGGTCCGAGCACCACAGTGACCTTTCCATGTAGGTGTGTGTCAGTGTGACCCTGGGTGCTTTTAATTCCCATTTTAACTGCTGCTTACAAAGACATTTTGAGAGGAGAGGAGTGGGAGCTTGAAGGCGGAGGGGAGGGTCATGATCAAGGCAGGATTTCAGACTGCACAGGAGAATTAATTAGCACATACCACCATGCAGAAATGTCCTCCAGAGTATTGATTTCAATACGTTTTTGCTCAATTAGTGTCTGTCTTGGGACAGATGCCCTTACCCTTCCATTTCCCTGGGTGCTGGAAACCTGCTTCCCTGACAAGTCTTTGCCACATTGATCCGTCTTTCAGTAGCCCCTGGTATTTTCTCATCTGTGTGCATCAGGATCTTCTGTCCCCCTTCTCTTGGGAGGGAGGAGAAGGCAAGAGTACCCATCCTCCTCCTTGCAGGGGCAGCTGCTGGGTGCATTGTCCCCACGAGGTGCCTGGGGCAGCTGGACGGGCTCCAGGTTGGAGCATGGCCAGGGTTGGTGAGGGGCGGTGGAAAGCATCAGATATCTGTTATGTGAACATGTTGTCACTTTCTGCTTCATCATGAAGAAGCCAGGCAGCATACACCACGGGAGTGCAGCTCAGATGTGAAGCCTTCACATAGGGATGGTCTCGCTCTCCAGGGCTGTTCTGCCAGGAATGCCCTCCACTGGGAATGTGCTTTGCCAACAAGTTACTTATGGGTCTGGGAGAGGTTGCACAGGGTGAGAAGGCTGTGTAATGCCCAAGCAGGCTGCTGTCTTTGGGAAAATGTCAGCTGAGCGTGGATTATGGAGATACGGTACTCGTAGGAAATATCCTTGAAACAAAAGCATGCAAGCTGAAGTGATGGTGATGAAAGTTGGCAGGACCCAGACACCCCCCAGAGCACTATGGAGCCTTCAGGATTCATAGGGGAAAAGACATCTGTTGCTGCCGGGAGTTTACAGCCTCTGTATTCTCAGTCATTTGGCCAGGCTATCAGCTAAAATATTCCCCAACCTTCTTGCCCCTGGCTGCTTACCTCTGCCCTTTGGCTCATGACCATACAACCAATCTGCCAGTTGCAGTTGGGAAGTAACTCTGCCTAAAAAAAAGCAAGAAGATAGGGTTATTGCTGGGTTTTGTTGTTGTTCAGCTAGCACTGTTCGTCGCTCTTACTCAACGTGTGGCCCAGGAAGGGTGGTGGGAGCAGCAGCAGGGACAGCAGTGACTGCAGCCCAGGACAGGGACGGGGACACCCACCCAAACCAAGGATGCTCTTGGAAGATGAGCTGGGGAGCCCAGGCAAGACAGAGAGGAGGCTTGGAGGCCAAGATGGGAAGGATGAGTGGCAGGAGAGCAGCAGTGTGCAGCAGCAGCCGCAGGTGGATGAGAGGATGCTGGGCTTGGCCATGTTGGGCATGGAGGGATGATGTTGACCTGAGCTGCTGAGGGGGGTTAAGTGGGTGATGGGAAAGGCCTCAGCAGGCAAAGCTGAACTGGCACACAGCTCTGTTTTAATTTCTGATTAAGTGAGAGGACAGGTTTATTTTAACAAAGTTGGTTTTCCTTAGTTAAATTCTGTTATTTCAGAGCTTTATGGAAAACAAACATATGAATGCCATTTTGTAGCCACTGTTTATATCATTATGCAACTGTATTACAGAGCTCTGTTATGGAGATTTTATGATTTTCAGAACAAATCCTTCCATACATAGAGACTTGTATTCCTGAGAAATGTACTTGTTTGAAGTTATAGCATCTCCTGGAAAGCCTCAAGTCAGTTATGAGGATTAAGTGAATTATCATTTTGAAGTACTATGTGGCAACAAGGGGTATAAAGGACCTTCTCTGAAGAAAGCGTGGTTGCTGGGGGATTTCAGCCTGAGGTTGCAGTGGAAGTTGGCCTAATTAAATAATTTATAGATATCAGTTACCTAATTTAAATTGTCTGTGGTGTGAGTGCCAAAAAAAGTCCCATTTTACCTCCCCTCTGCCAAGTCTTCTGTTTGCAAATTTATTATCTTTTAAAACACCACTAGAGCAGCATTCCAGGTTTATTTTTCAAGGCTCTTTCATTTAAAAGTCATCACAGTGCACTGCAAACAAAGTTGAATTATGGTCTTGTAGAGGTGTTTTCGGGTGGCAGAGCAGTTCTGGTACAGCTTGCCTCTGTTTTGAGGGAGGCACCCTAAGGGACAGCGAGGTCTCCCAGTGCATCGTGTTGCCCACCCTACCCCCCCCCCCCCCCGCCCCCCGCCACCTGCTGGGTGCAATGGAGACCGGGGCTGGTGGCCAGGCAGTGTCCAACAGCAAGGGCTCCCTGACCAGCCTGAGTACCAGCACAGCCTGGATTCAGTTATTCTGCACTTGGCATGACGGCTTTAGAGCAGAGATTGCTCAGAGCAGTCCTCAGTGAGTAACGTAGGCTGTGTGTTGCATTCGTCTATTGTCTGGTAACCCAGCTCTGCTTTGGGGTTCTTTCACTCAGGTCTGCCATATTTACTGTGACTTGCTGAAAATATGTAATAAACTTTTATATGCCTCACAACCAGACTTGGTGAAGTGCAAGAGCATTCCAAACAAAGGATAACCTGCCCCTAGCTTTGGCTGTTAGTCTGCAGTTGTGTAGCACTCACACCAAAGGCTCTCTATAAATGAAGTCCCGATGTTTACCAGACTGCAGCCATCTGCAATAAGACCCGTGCTTGCAGGGGACAGGAATCAGCCCCAGTGGCTGGCAGTGTGGACGATGAATCACTGAGCTGCTTTGCTGCCTGACAGAGATGGTGGCTGCTCTGCAGTGCAGCATCGCTCTGGCACTCAGTGGGATGGCAAAGACTGTCCTCTCCCCAGGGCTGTGAGGGACCCTGCTGGCTGCAGATCCCTGTGCCTGTGGGCCAGGCATGGTGACTCTTCTGGAAGTGTTCTTGGGGGGGAGAGCATTTGCTCAGGACTCATGTCCAGCATTAGTTGGGTGGCAATTTGTGGTGCTTCCATGGGCACGTAGTAGCTGCTGAGCACTGGGCAGAGCCCTTCCCTCAGAGATAAGCAGTCTGAACCAGTGCCAGGTCTGGGAGAGAAAGGGTTTATGAAATCTCCTGGGTGACCAGGGCTGATGGCCCATCACCCTAAAGGCTGGCTCTGGCTTCAGCCTTTGCTGATTTCAACTTCTGCCCACTTGACGCAACAGGACCAAAGATCCCCTACTATCTGACATACCCACCAGGTATAAGTACACATAGGTTGTGATCACGTTACCCCCTGGGCTCCTCTTGCAGCTCTGCAGCCGGGCTGTTATGTTGTTCAAGTCCCCTTCACCTCACGGTGCCTCTGTATTCATTCATGGTTTAAGGGCAGTAAGCTAGGAAGTCACGCTGGCAATGGACATTAGATATGGAGTAGTTTAATTTGGAAGTCCTGATGGATGTAGTCAATATCAGGACCTTAATGTGTTTTTATATTTAGCATTAGTACTGTGACTATTTTAATCTTCTTAGTGAAATTGTGTACAAAAGGGTACAATCCATATAATGAGGTGAAACAGGTGGTCTCACTGGGGAAAGTCTGGTGCAAATGTAAATTATAGGTCTCTTGTTAGTCTAGTAAATGACCCTATTTGAAATAGAACCTTTTTCTCAGCAGAAGGAGCTGGTGGGATTGCAGAAATGCCATTGCCCCAGACAAGAGGAGCTGCCCACCTGCCCGGCAGCAGTGGATTCCCTGCTTTGCCCTCTGTGCTTTGGTACCGATCTGGCATGTAACAGGAGGGAAGTGCTGGTTGGGTATCCCAGCCGTCCCGTCGCTGGGTCATGCAATCACTCTCATCGTGAATGCTGGGTGAGCAGCTATTGAAAGCGAGTGCTAGCTGGAACATTTATGATAAGCAGCTATTCTGTAATGTAATCTCTAGCATATAACTGCTGTGAAAGAAACAGCTGACAGCTTGGATTAATCCAGCATTTGAGGAATGAATATTATTTCCTCTGTATTGCACCACTGCAGGGAGTCAGGGCTGAGCCCTCCCTGTGGGTGAGAGTCTGGGATGTTTGGATCTGCATCCAGTTAGGCTGGCTAGAGATGAAAATAAAAGAAACCTTGGCTGATGTTTTCTTACTGCAGTTCTCAAAATGAGACAGTTGATGGGAATGACATGAAAAAAACAAATTGCAGCCTGAGCAAAACTTCATCTGTGTTTGTCAGACGGCTTAGAACTGGCAGGAGAGCCTGGCAGAGGGCTCCTCTGCTTTGCATAGAACAGGTACAAGTAGCAGAGATGCTGTGGCCTTTGGCTCACCATTGCTGCTGAATAGCTCTGGGGAGTTCCCAGCAGGTCACTGTTCTACTTGACCAGCTCCCTGAATGCTGGGATGCCAGTGGCAGCTTGTGGAAAATTTATATGATGTTCTGGCTTCTCCTTGCACTCAGACTGTTGAATGTCCAGGAGCAGGTTTGGGTACAGGATCGTGTGGGCAGCTGGAGGCAGGTGGTTCTGAGCAGGATGCCAGCAGCAAGGAGCCGTCTCACCCATTCCTGCATTTGGGCCTGTGGGAATGGTTCTATCACCCCAATGCACCCTCCAGACCCAGGGCTGCAGGGTGCTTTCGGTCGGTCCTGCACTGATGCCAACATAGATACTGGTATTTCTGCTTCTTCCTAAATATTTCTCTTCTAAGATTGTCTTCCTCTCAACTTGAAACTTCTGATACATTCAATTTCCAGGAGAGACTTGGACTCAGATATAGGCTTCCCCAGCCTTTGAGGCTGTCTCGCTCTGTCTATGGTCTATGGTCGATGTGGTTGGACACAAGTCTGCTCCAGTCTGAAAATCAACAGTGCTTTGCAGTACAGGGCTGACCCCAGGAGAGGGCTACGTGCTGCCAGATGTGAATGTACCTCAGCACCTCTGGGGAGAACAAAGGGGGCTGCCGCTGCTTCTGAGCATCACTGGCACACCTTGCCCCATCGCTATGTCAACGCACACCCTGCTGCTGGTGCAACCAGGGCTTTCTGTTTCTACCTCCCAAGTACAGGACAAATGGGTGTAAAAAAAGGAAACAGGAGAAATAAAAAAAGCTGTTTCAGATGTAAACCCTCTCTGCTGGAAGCAGAAGGAAACAACTGTGCACAAGCAGGTGCTGTCTGTCAGCTCCAAAGAGGCAGAGCCAGAGCAGGCACTGTGCAAACACTGCTTTGTTCCAAGAGTAAGAGGGGGGTTTCCCATATAGGTCCTGGCCAGTGCCTTACTGTACAAACAGTTTGATGCTTTAATCACTCAGCAGTGAAGTGACAGATCATAAATAGTCCACCTGAGTCAGGAGGATACCACCCAGTGCCATGCAGCTTGGAGAATCCTAACAGCAAAGACAGATGCCTGCTGAGGTGACTCGACTGCAGCCACTGCCAGTGTATTGCCCTTCCCAAATGGAGCAAAACGCAGCTTGTCCAGCAGCCCAGAGCTGCTGCCACAGTTTCCTTCTCAGGTTGTGCAGTATCAATAGCCATGCACCGTGAAAATCACAGCCCTGAACACCAGCATCTGGCTGGGATCCTGACACTGTGGTGTTGCTGCTCAGACTTCACCTTGCCGACCTGAGGCTGAGCTTCTTTGCCTGGGAAATGGAGTATTCACTTTCTTGTTGCATATGCTTTTAAATGAAAACAAACAAGGGGAAGATTAATACTGAAACATTATGTTTTCAAATTGGCCTTTGTCAACTTTAACATGTACCAGAAAAATAAGGCCACTCTGGTGTTAATGAAAGACAGCATGATACAGCATACTGAGCGTCTTCAGTGATTATTTCAGTGTTTCCCTGTTAAAAATAAAAACAAGATCAAAACCTTTTTTTTTCTTCAGACTCCATAATAATTTTGTAAATTATAGAAAGGAAGGCAGGAAAAAGGGTGGCTGCAGTCAGAGGAGAAACACATAGAAATTACAGTGCAAGGTGCTTCAATACCTGCCTTCAGTCTGCGGTCTGTTTCTAGAAGTCCTGGGTGACTGAAACGCTGAGATGTGACATCTAATAAAATCTGTTTTATGGCTATGAGAACTGAAATAGAAAGGTACAAAAGTGGTAAGGTATGGATATTTGAATTCAGTTATTGCCCAGCCTAAAAGGACAAAAAGTGACTCAGACCATGAGGTTCATCTAATTCTTCAAGATAATTTCATAATAAATTCATTGTTTCTATTTAGACTTTGCTATGGTTGCAATTGGATGAATTTGGATCAGTTTTTCCTCTATGACCCAAAAGCTGTATCTTATTTTTTTAAAGTCATGAGTATTTCCAAGACATTATACTGCACAGCATCACAAGTTGGGTGATCAGAGCGTAAGTGCTGGTGATGTGCTTTCTGCCAGGAGCATAACCAGACTTAATTATCTCTCTTATCAAATTGCTGTGTGCTTGCCTCGGAGGGGCAAACGTGCCAGGGCCAGGGTCCTGTCTGCATCCCCATGTAGAACTCTGAGAGGAACCGCCTCCACTTGCTGGATGTATTTATGCGTGGCAAGTTGCACAAAGGTGTCTGGGCCGGTGTTACTGCATTGAGTGGTGTGAGTGATGTGTGGTAATGCAGAGATAACAATCATGATGTTGCATCAGCTGCGATGCTGATGGGAGCTTTAACAGACTTTAAAAGGGTTTTTCCATTGACTGCAGCATGGAAGGTTGTTTGTGTATTGTATTCCTTCCAAACTCATTCTCTTAAGAAAGCAAACAAGGTTTTAAAGGAAACAAAAATGGTGCAATTGCACCATAACCCTTGTAAAAATGGCCAGGTCATAATGTAAATATAAAAATTAGTATGGATACCCTCAGGAGAGCATTGTGCTCACAGCTGAACTCCCCTTCTGAAAAATATTATCACATGGTTTTGTTTTGTTCTAAATGTGCCTCTTCCATGATTGTTTTACTCCAGGATTCTTTTCTCATCACAGCTAAGGCTGGAAGTGGCTTGGGTAGTGTGGCTTTTGGTTTGAACTTTCGCACAAGATAAAAATTAAGCTCCTTTGGCAAGTTAGAAGGGTTTCTGTGTGATCTTCAGAGCTTGCTTTTCACTGCCCTACAGCTCTGCCTCCCTGATTTCTATCGGAATGAGAAGTGCTAAAGTGTCTTGAAAGCTGTTCTGTTGTGGTACTTGTTTGAGGATGCTTGGAAATGCGTGGGTGCCAAGCGGGAATCTACTTATTTAAAAGCAAGGGGGAGGAAATCCTCCAGGCTCCTCTGCATCAGCATCCCTGGGAAAAATAACTCACGTCCGGCAGGACCTTGCAAAGCTTGAGCCAAAGTGTCAGTACCAGCATGGGGCCAAGCCCTGAGGTCTCTGGGAAGAGCCCGGTGCTGAGCTGTACCCGGGGAGGCTTTTCCCCTGGGACCCCTGTCCAGCCTGGCAGAGAGGAGGGGTTGCAGGCACTGGGACAGGCAGCCCCTGCTCACCACATCAGGAAAAACAGCCCAGTGGGGCTAACAAACAGGTCACAGAAGATTAATGCATGTAATGATCTCTTGTGCCAGGTCCTGCTGTGCTAATATATTTACTCCGGTAAGATGAAGGCAGTTCAATCGTTAAAACTAACTTTGTCTCAGATGTAAACAAATGACTTCATTATACTAGTGTTTATTTAACAACATTACATTTGGGCAACCAGTAAATATCAGTACCTGATGGCACTGTGCATCGCTGCGGGAGCTGCCGGGCGCCCATGCTGTTATGCAGCAGCTGTGCTGGGAACTGGCACACAGCCGGGCTGGGAGCGATGCTCCTGATTGTCTAGAGAACTGATGCAGCTAAGAAAGCGGTACGATAAATTGCTCACCATCACTTCGATGACTTCTAAACACAATTCTGCTCTGACAGCTCCCCTCTCCCATCTCTTTGCTTTTCATGAACATTCATCTGTGAAATGAGGTTAACTGGGACCTGTTTAGCCACAGACCAGCCTTGTTTCTCCTGGTGGGTAGCAAAGCTTAATTGCCTGCTCAGGGCACAGAAACCAGACCAGTAATGTAGGTGACCCTGCAACCCAGGGGTAAAGAATCCTGACTCTTGGGTCTTGTAGCATTACCCTGGGCAAACAGCTCACAAGAGAGCCGGTATTATTTATCTGCTGAGGAAGCCCCACATGTTGTCAGATTGCATGGAATCCGCATAAATCTTTGCATGGAATCTTTGGGGGCATTTGGTGAACATTCAGCTGTAATTTGTCCAATTTCAGTAAGACACTTTAAAATTAGATTTTGCATTTGAAAGCTGTAATGGTTGTGCTTCTTACAATGGAAATATTCCTTTTATTCTGAAAAGTGCATTACTAGCTTTGAATTGGGAGCTTGGTACATGGCAGACCTCTGTCAAGACCTACGTTTAGAAAAGACCTTGACATTTTTGCTCTGCTCTTCAGCCCAAGGAGGAGGTGCCTGTCAGAAGGGGTCAAGGCCAGCAGGGTTCATACCTGCTCTACCAGCACAATAGGGACACAGCAAGAAAGAAATAAAAGAAGTAAAAGCAGGCTTAGCGCTGAAATATCCAACTGCTATTTCTGATCTGCAGTGTATTTGTATTGATCCCCTATAATAACGTGTATGGGGTTATAAAGCACTTTATGTAACTCTTAGGGAGGAAGCAATTACCCCCCGAGCAGGGCTCTGTTCCCCGCTGACCAGCAGAAAGGGGCATTAGCAGGTACGTGGGTGAGGTGATGTGATGGGAAAGAGGCAGTATGGGTTTGTAGAAGGAAACTATTTCTTGTAAATCTACTAGGGGTCTCTGAAAGAGTCAATGAGAAAGCTGGGGTGGTCTGTTCGATTGTGTGCACTTGGAGTTTCAAACAGCTGCTTAGCAGTCCTCCAGCCTTGTAGCTGACTTCAGCTGCCAGTTCCACAGCGGGAAAATAGAGTTGGTGTTAAAAGAAAAAAAGGTACACCCCTCCCCCCCCCAAAAAAAAAACCAACCCCAACTGCAGAGTGAAGAGTGAGGTGACACTAGCTGCTGACAGTAACACAGTAATATAGATAGCCAAAACAAAAAAATAATCACTGAGAAACTGCTAAAAGTGGGCAAAAAGACAGGCAGGTTATATGAGGACTAATGTGTGATAAGAATTAAGCAACAGCATATACAGGCGCCGGCGGGTTGTGGGTTGTCTGTGGCCACTTGTGGAAGAGGCCTTGGCATGGCTGCAGATGCTCCGCCAAACCCCAGCTTGATCCTGGGCAAAACGCTGAAGAACCAGTGACCATGCCGGAGCTGTGCGCTGTGGCGTGAGCCTGGCACTGCCCACTCCAGCACAGCACACAGGGCGCTGCTCGGGGCCTCAGCACCTAACCGAAAGGTGCGGGGTGCCCTCAGGGGGCAGCTTGCCTCCACGGAGAACCTAAATAGACCTGACGCTCCAAGACTCTCCAGCTTGGAAGAGACACTGGGAAGGAGGACAGCAGAGCTGTCACTGTGATGAGGAAAGCGAAGATGAGTGAGGAAGGATCACTTTTTCCAAACTGCAGGAGCTGAGGAGCACAGACGAAGGGGTCATGCACAGGGGCTGGGGCCTGGTGCTGCTCATTGCAGAAGGTCTAACACTCCCCAGGGCTGAGCAGGGTTCCCAGTGCTGCTGGGCAGGCTCCTGGGAGAGGAGCCGACTGCTTGAGAGCCAAGGGGCAGAGCCCAGCCTGGGCAGCTCTTCTCTGGAACTGCTGCCACCTTGGGCACCCCAGGACATAGGTCAGGCAGTGACTGCTGCCCCCAAGCATCTGCCACTGGCCACTGGCCCAGGCAAGAAGTGGCTAAACAAGTGTTAAATGATAAATGGTTATCATTTAACATTTCCTATTTCTGTGAATTCTGTGCGTTGAGCTGGGTTTAGGGTTTTATTCTTCAGGTTTGCTTGTATTTATTTTCTTCTTATTTTAGCAGGTGATAGTACCACCAGCTTTTTAGCTTTTAGCTTAATCTGTCTACAAATTTTCCAACATATGAACGGAAAAGCATTGAAATAATGGTAAATGATATTACGCCTGCAGTAGATGCAATGCCATTGTACTGGGAGCACAGATTTAAGTTCTAACCTGACAGAATTGTTTTGTTTTATCTGGATCATCCCCGAATATCTATTAATGAACCTGTTCTTCAGACAGTCCTCTAAAGCGACTGGTGACAAACTCATGATGCATACTTTGCTGGTTGCTCTTTAATTACAAACTCTCTGATTCAAACTGTGAGAAGGAAATGATTCTGTTGCCTCACAGCTACAACTAATCTCCATTAGTATTTCCTGTTCCTTTATCTTAATTTCCAATAACCTTGATGTACATGACATGGTAGTACATACCTTCATGCCTTACTCTCTCTGATTTAGGTTCATGCTCAGAAAGTTTCTTTCTACCCACCTGTTTGTGCTGCATGTGAAGCCAAAGGTCACCTTGCAGCAGCCTGAAGAAGGGACTCTGAATTATTTTCCAGTGCATTCCCTGTGCTCCAGCTGATGTCCTGCTTGTGCTCTCCTGCTGGTGCTCAGTTCCTGTTGAATAGCTGAAATCAGTAGTATTATTTAGAGGTTTTGTACCCAGCTTCCTAAATTATATTGTCGGCTTTTACCTGCTGGCTTTTAAAGGCCTGGATTTTTTGAGTACTTTTAACCTTCCACTGCAATTTAGAAAAAAATTATTTAGATAATTTTTTGAATGCTACCTAAAAATGCAACTTTACATTTTTTGCAAATCCAAGCAGATGCTCAGAGTCTTCCTCTTCTTCAGTTGAATTTATAATCTCCTCCTGTCAAGAATGCAAGTGGGCAGGGTGTAATCCCACAGCAGAATAGGCTCCGGTTTCACTGTGACACTGGAGGAAATTCTGTATTTCTTTGCACAACTGGTGAAAACTTGCATTGTCTCCATCTAGCTCTAGTATATACTTCTAATTTTCCCAGTAGTCTCTCCTGGATGATTTTTTTCTAGGAAAAAACCTCATGGTATCTATCATGGATTTTTTTTTTTTTTAATAAAGGTTGCAGTTCTAGTTGAACCTTATTCTTCTGTCAGTTAAAATGCTTCTGGCAAGTAATATAAGTCCTTGAGGTTATTATGGGTCTTTATCGTTCTGTGGTGTTCAACTAGGGCTGTGATGTTGCATCAGTTGGTGTTGATGCCTGGAGCATGGAGGGAAGGAGCAGTCCGGCTCCCCTGAAACACATCGGCATCTGCTCCCCACTAACCCTGAGCCCGCCTGCGGCTGGGAATGGTGCGGCAGGGCAGCTGCCTGGCCGGCTTTCCTTGCCAGGGCGAATGCCAGCATCTGCCGGGCTGCTGGGCTGAGCGAGGGCACGCTTCGTGTGGTGCTCACGAGCAACACAACTTTCACAAGGTTGTGATGGTGTCGGTCCCGTAACAGAGTAAAGCTGGATATTATGTCAGACCTGCAAATCAGTCTTTCAGTCAGCTTTTTGCCTTGTGTGCACATTGCGCTCAAAACAGTGCAGGGGCTGAGGTGCCCATCTTCTTCCAAATGCAGCAGACGGGTTCCCAGCAGTGCAGCGTGACCTGCACAAGGGATGTGAGGTACCAGGTCAAAGGAAAAAATCTCCCCTTTCCCCCAGTCTGGCAAGGTGTATATAGGGATGTTTTCCTCACCCATTTACAATTCAAGTAGAGAGGTATGATTTCTGTCTTTTATAAACCTTCAAAATATGGTATTTTATCCTGAAGCATCCATCCCGAAGGCACAGCTTCCTATCATGTGCCCCAGCTGGCAGCTTCGTGCCCTTTGCAGGTGCTGTGACACTCCCTATGCAGCTGCAGCTTCTCTGGCATCACAAGCACATCACCACGCGCTGTGTCCGCCACTTCACCCAGGTGTCAATGTTGCCACCAACACAGGCTGTTCACTCAGAGAAAAAGAGCAGCCGAGCAAAGAGCTGTGTCTGTCATCTCTTGGTCCCTGCTTGTCTCTTTGGCAACTTAATTATCACCAGTTCCTCGATGTCTTTCACAAGGGGTGCGGGGGCACAGGGGCTGTGTGTTTGTGGGCTGGGGGAAGGAGTGGCTTGCAGTGGCAGTAGCAAAACCTGTATTTTGAGTACAAGAACAGAGAGAAGAAAGTGGGAAAAATCCTGGCAAGGTCCCTCCATGCACGTGGCTTCATCCGGCACTGAGAGTTAAATCCCACCCTGGCAGACACCGTTCTGGGGCAAATTCTGCGGGGAAGCTGTCTCTTGTTGATTTAGCTCTTGCCTATGTGGCAGAGAATGGTACCTTTCACTATCAAACAAAATAGGAATTTACTCATTTTTTGCCATTAAAACAATCCTTCAAAATGTGGGCAGGTGAGTGCCCTGGGGTATTTGTGGTGTGGGGAAATAGATGTAGGGCTGGAGAAAAGTAGGATTGCATGTGCAAATCTATATACAAACAGGCAAATGTTGGCTCACAGCTTTCTGAGCTGACTGCTCCTCTCCTGTGCGCCATTTGGGAAGCCAGGAGTGCTGCATAAAGCATACTCAGCGTCCTGCTGGCTGATGAAGAGGGAATTTGGTCAAATTTGAGTCGTGTGGGAAAGTGGGCTGAATTGCACTTGTGCAGTTATTTGCGCCAAAGTGGTTTGATCTAACCATCTTTACCTCACTCTTACAACGATTTCAAGCAAGCATTTAAGCACATTGGTTTTGCTTGTTTATATAAGTGAGTTCTGGTTATGGAGATTTTATTAGTACATCTGGTATGCCTGAGACACCGCATTAAACATGCAGTGTTCATTTTCTGCATGTAAGGCATTTTGCTGCAGACTCCAGGCTCATTAGTTTGGTCAGACAAAGAATACTTGGGTAGTTTGGAAACTGCAATGTTTTATGAAACAGAAGTTCCTTTGCTGTCACCTGTTGCTTCATTTAAAATTTAAAAAGTGTATATCTCAGAAAATCTTGTCACCATTTTACATAAAATCTCTGTAGCTGGTGCATTAAGCTGCTTCCCTGTCTTTACTTTGCAAATTTGTAATCCACTAATAGGGTACTTATTTCATCCACAGCTCATGACTTCATCCACTTTGATGACATGGTTTGTCACTGAAAGTGAGTCCTGGCAGGAGCTGGAGGTGCCCTGTGAGACCCCAGGGCAGGAGCCCCTGGGGGGATCCTGGGCTGTAGCTCCCTTATCACCCTCCTTTACAGCACAGGAGGAAATTCCCCATCCTCTGCTCCCTGCCTTGGGAGCCCACAACCCTCCTGGCTATGGCCCATCTTTTCGAGCAATGTGCACAGCTCAAGATCCAGAAATAAATTATAATTTCATTGCACCTGTTTAAAGCACAAAGATTTTGGCTGACACTGAAGCACACTTGCTGTGTGTATTTAAATATCATGTCTCCTGCTGTGATCATGCTGAATATTTGATAGAATCACCAACACACCCTGTTTGCATCATTGTTTTTAAGCCATTAGCAAACTTTATCAGACTGTTAATGATAAGCCTGCTACTTGTCTAATGTGTCCCAAGACTTTCACTTAAAAGCCTGGAGGATAAGGTCAAAACCTGACAATGATGTTTGCATTATACAAGCCAAGGCTTTGGAAGACTATGTTGCTTTGAATTCTAGAGGTTGTTTCTGAAACACTTTACACCAACACCGCGTGACGGTATCTGCAAGGGGGACAGCATTTTCCTGTCCTGTAGCATTAGGCAGCCCCGACTACAGGGCTGCTGAAGACGGGTGGTGGTCGGGGGCGGAATATTCTTTTTCATGAGGATTTTTGTTTGCTTTTTGGCAGGCAAAGGGAGTCTAAGGCTGAATAGCCACAGCCTTCGTTCAGCTGATAATTTCTTCATTGTTCACACTATGGAGGCTTGGGGCAAAGTCAGCAGCCACCATCTCATCGTCACAGAGATCAAGCTTTCCTCAGAGCTGGGATGTTTTCATCAGGTTTTGGCACCCTGTTCCATGCAAATCCATTGACACAAATTAACACAGAAATAAACACAGATCCACTGAGTTTGATAGAGATACACAGATTTTCGTTTGATAAAACCAGAAATATTTCTATTTATATCTATCTATATATAGAGATACATAGTTATATATCATGCTGCAATGTGCAGCACTGCATCTTATTTCTGATTTGTGTGGTGCTCAGACCAGAACCAGGTTACGATTTCTAGCAAGATGAAGTTAAAAAAAAAAAAAAAAAGAAGATAAAAATAAAAATAAAAAATAAAAAAAGAGCATTGCATCATTCTTGCATTCATTTTGAAGTGAGTTAAAGTGCATTAGCACAAGAAAAAGGATGAAAAAACACTGTTGAAACAGGTTTTCTGAGAGTTGTTCTGTGTCCTTTGCAGTGGTCACACCGCACATGGAGAGGCTGGCAGCCCCAGAACGCTGATGGAGCAGAGTGCAATTCCCACCCTGGTGCAATTCCCACCCAAGCGCACCATCCCTGTTCGCAGCACCCAGCCCGACAGCCACTGCTGCTGTCACGGGGAAGCTCCCACAGCCACGGGTGACGTTTGCCCCCTCCATCCTCGGGAAGGGCTGTGTCTGGGGGACAGCCATATCCCTCTGCCTCCAGGGCTGGGCACCATCAGCTCCAAAATCAAACTGCCCTGCCCTGCAGCTCCTCATTCTGGCTGTGAACCGGCAGCAAACGGAGTGGAAGAACAAGTTCCAGATTGCTCACCAAAACTGTGGCTGAGCACAGACCTCATTTCCTGTGACATCCCAGTTTCTCAAAGAAAGTTTTGACTGACTTTTCCTTTCACACAGTTACTGTTTTTTTCATAACTGTAAAGTGTAGCAAACAGCATAAATCACACCATGATAAACCGTAAGGATGAGCCATTAGTCATTTGAAAAGCATGCTTCCCATTGAAATACAGTGAAGATCATCTTAGCAGAAAATTTTTGAGTGATATAAATAATGCTGCTGATTCTTTGGATGCAAACACTGATAAGATACCATTTTCCTCTATGTCAATATTGATAAATGTGTCTTGAGAACAAATAGTACTAAAGGTTAAAAAATAAAATTAATTTACATCTAAGAAATTAAGCTGGTTTAATTTATATTTATTGTTTAAAAACAGCCATAAAAAGCTTCTTGTCATAATTTATTCTTGAAATGACTCTCGCCTTGAGAGTTTCCATAGTTACAGATGTTTTTGATTGTTCAGTGTTAGCACAATTGACATTTACTGCAGAATGAGAGCTCTAATTGATTTTTCTACATGGAGACGAGAAAACAAGTGCTCAGCGATACGTGTCATGCTTAATTGCCAGGTTCTGGGGGACCCACTGATGTAACTGTGCACCAAAGGGCTGCAATGGTTTGAGCAACCAACGGAAATGCTCATAAATAGTTTGACAAACTGCAAGATAACTTTATCAGCTGAGAGCAGCAGTTGGGAGGTACAGACGTGGCATCTACCCACCGAGCCCCAGTTCTGCCCAGGACGGGCCCCGCAGGCGTCACTGCCGATCTGCAGCTCTCACCTGGTCACTGCGCAGTGGAACTCCCCGGGGGAGCATGGAGCACGGTGCCGCGCTGCCAGCAAGCGCCCTTGTTTCCTACACAAGGGTGGAAAGTTTGACTTGCATGAATACCCAGACTAGAAGCCTAAACCTGAAATATAGGAAATAGTGTGGGGAGAAAGGAAAGAAACAGACAGAAGGCAGAAAAAAATCTTGCAAGGTGCCTACAGCAATGACACAGTCTGATGAATTAAAAAATAGCATGGGTGTCCCAATTCCCATACTGCTTGCGCTGCAGGCTCTTTGGGAAAAGGAGAAACCTTTTCCATGCCATTTATTCAGCATGGTTAGGTGTTTTCTAGGCTGGCAGCCTAACCAAGAACGTCAGGTGGGCAAACCTGATGGTCTAAACTGGAGATCTGAAACCAGTCTGCAGCATCTTACCCTTGCCCAGCCCCACCCTGCCACCCAGCTGCAGCTCGGGGCGTATGGCCCATCACAGACACAGTCTGGAGTCAGGTCCCCCCATGCCCATCTGCCATGACGAGCTGTCTGCTCTGCTCAGCCCAAACAGCCATTGCTTCTGGTCACCAACATGTCCTCATTGTAGGGTCTTCAACTGACCTAAAATCTTAGCTATCAAGGAAAAAAGTATTTCTCCTATTAATTTTTTTAAAATGGTATTATAGTTAAGTGACCTATATTGACATCAATATTTAAGTCATAAATTTGAATGTCTGATTATATAGTGTATTATTTCTCACACTTGCCTTGCTCCGTCTTCACAATAATGGAAAATGATGACTCATGTTGTGGAAAAACACTATCAATTTATACCGAGAAAAGTAAATCCATTCTCCTTTTTTTTTTTAATTTGTGGGACTGTCACTTCAGTAAAATGTGTGAAGCCTTTTTGAATGCAATCTTTTTCTGAAATTGCTTCTCACTAGGATGTTCTTAGTCCTTCTTCCTTGGCTGTTTGGTTATTTTGAACTATGTTTAATCAGGCAACAACGGGATCAGGAGAGAAGTATCTGGGGGAGAAAACAAGGTGGATTAAAGCATTAAGGCTGTAGAAAATCAGGAAAGATTAGGAATTTCAATTTATAGTACCAAAGGTTAACGCTTCTGAGATTTGTAAGAGCAGTTTAATGGGCTGATGTGAAGAACACCAGGCTAAACTTCTTGCCTCCTTAAATCCATTTTGCTTGCCTCCTGCTGTTACCCAAATACAACTTTTTTTTACTGTTTTGAGGAGATTAGGAGCAAATATATATGAGGAGATAAAAGCAAATTATGTAAAGAGACATATGGTGGGGTGATTTGTGGAATAACTTCTGTTTACAGACTGCCCTGGGTTGTTCTGGGTTCTAGTAAACAGATACTGGAGCCGTAAGCAGCTGTGCGTCTGTCACGTGGGCTGCAGTCCTGGGGAAATCCCAGCCAGCATTTTCCACAAACCTTATCCCTACCTAAACCTTCAAAGATAATGGAAGTCACTTCAGAAAAAAGAAATTACTTAAGAAAAGTATTAAAATGTGGAGAGAAAAATGCACAAACTCAAGCCAGACTTGAGGCTACTTTAAGAATTAAATTACATTTTTCATTGAGTGCTGACAGGAGCTTGTTTTCTGCATGTAGAGTTGCCTGGGAGTCCACAATGCTCATAAACTGAGTGGAGTTGGATATTAACCACAATTGTACAGCCTAGCAGAGGTAACTGGGAAATGGAGATGGAATAAATGTGTTCTCTTACAGAAGCCTTGGTGGAAAATGAAAAAAACAACAACCAACAAACAACACAAAATACGACCTCTTTAAAAAAGGAGTTAAGTCCTTCCCACAGTGAAGTAAGTACAAGTCAGACTTTATTCTGCTTTTTTCCAACTCTAAATATAAGTGACGGCATCATGTTGGTGACAACTGGAGCCCACTGTGTGAGACAAGGAAATGGCTCAACAGAAATATGGAAAGTGGAGAAATGCATTGAAATATTCATTAAAATGCTCGTTTGAGGGAACTGGATGGGCTCAGCAAGCAGTGAGCCATCAGTGAAATCAGTGCCTGCAAGAAAAGGGAGTAAATTACCTGGAGAGCCATCACCTGTGCTGAGGGGTGAAAATACACATTTCCCAGCACCTTCATGGAGCCAGCGTGCTGCACCGTCACTTCCAGATAGGGCATCTGAAATCCAGACAGAGTCTCCCTACTCAAAGGTAACCAGAAAAGGCTCTGGACTAAAGAAATTTTGGAGTTGATAAACATTTTGTGAAGTGTTTTGGCTGTCAGTGTCCTACCTGAACCCTGCTGCATCTTGCAGCACTCCTGCCTGGCTCAGGGTCTGCCACAGTTTACAGGAGGTTTTCTGCAGAGGGCTGCAAGGGATTGTCTCGGAGCATGAAAATCAGCACAGGAGAAAATATGACCGTCCTTAAATGTTGCAATAAAGAGGTGACAGGGACTGAAGTCATACAGCAGCAGTATTCAGGATTCGGTATCCTGATGGTGATGAGTCCTGACAGACCGTGTGAGAGGCACAGAGAGCACTGACTCTGTCAGAGAGGGGAGAGCAGCACTCAGTGGAAAAAGAAAAGAGGGAGAGACAAAGCAATGGGACAGAAAACTTGCCTTCATGCAGACATCCAGGAGGCCTCAGGGGCACTTTTATCAGTACCAGACGCTGGCAAGCTGTGATATTTTAGACCCCTGCTCAAACTCTTAATTGGGTATCTCAGAATTCAAGCTTTCGATTAACCAGCAACAATATTGTCAATAACAGTGAGGGCGAATTAGGATTTTTGTTGTCTATTAATTTCTATCCTGCAACTTCAATGCTTCATTTATAGCCTACAATAATGCAAACCAGGAGGTTATTTCATAGGTCAGGAAAGAAGCCCAGAAAAGCTTAGAGAAACACCAGCTCTGCCCAGCACTGCCACTGGGAATAAGCAACAGTAACCTGCCCTGTCAAGAGGACCTTCAGTCAAGGAGAATTTCAGCACGGCCACCCAGGAGCACACCACAGAGCACAGTGCAGTGCCCAGCTCTCCCCACGGAACGTCAGTGAAACTGGAAACACCCTGCAGACGCCCGGCAGAAATTAAGTCACTTGCCAGCAAGAAAATGACAGAAGTGGCTGCTGTGAACAATGCTATTTTTAGTGATGCTGGCTGTTCAGCTAGCACCCATCTCCTTTCCTCATTCCTTACTCATGGCTGGGGAGTGCAGCTGAGAGCTGTGCTCCAGGGTAGGACTCAGTGCTCTACCTCAACTCGGAAGCAAATAGACAGCTGGAGGTTTTCCAGTCCTGCTTTCCTCACTGGTTCATACCTCAGATGTTCAAACAGTATTTATTTAAATTGGTAGATCGTAGCAGAATTAATTTGCTTTGAAGGCTGAGCCAGAAAGTATTTGGCAGCTGGATAGGAAAATCTAACACAAACAAACAAAAAAAACCCTTAAACCGTAAAGCATTGCTTAATTTTTCAGCCTTCAGCACAGAACACCTTAGAGGAACCATTAGTTCTGTAAGAGTAACGAGGCAAGAGTTGTTTCATTTCCAGGATACAGTCTTGGGGTTTTTTGGTGATTATTGCTGTGCCCACAGCACTGAGCTTCTGCATTCACTGACGGCAAGTGCTGAGGAGCCTCGGCTGCCTGCCTTGTGGTATGAGTCAGGGTGGCTGGGCAGAAGTGCTGACTGTCTTTTCCCTCTGTATTAATAACAAGGGCAAGACAAGAAAAAGCATAATCAGAGCTTTAACCCCTGTTATCCAAAAGCACTGTATCATTTTGGCTATAGATGTAAAGTCCATTTGCATATCAGATATAAATGTGAAATAAGCAAGAGAAACTAGTTGGAAGAAAAAGTTTCACCTTTCCCTTTGGGGTGTTTGTTACACAAATACCACGGTTTCTGAATTTCATGCTGATTTGATTACTGATGCAATCTGTAAACTAATAAACTAATAAAAAATAATAATAAATAATAAACTAATTTTTATGCTGAGGTACTGAGAAAGTGCTGTGATAGCCAGTGAGATGGTTGAGCTTTTTGCTTTTCAGGAACTACCTCTCTGCTGGCGTTCGGGTAACCCCGCATGGCAGTGGGGGCGCTCCAGGGCTCTGGGGGATGCCACATGGTTAAGCAGTGGCTGTGTTATAGGCAAGGTGTTGGCATAGCCAGGGGAGCTTCCAGCCTGTGCTTCTCCCACACGGCAGGACAAGCTCTACCTGTTTTCCCTGGCATGTCCTTGTTGAACTTCCACTTGGAAGTCTCCAATGATATGGATGCTACAGAGTCCCTGGAAAGGCGGTTCCAGCACTCAGCTGAAGTTACCACTGATGAGTTTTATTGTGCCTAAATCAAATCTTTCTTGCCTCAAGCTAAGCATGCTGTTGCTTACTCTGTTTAGTACAGGGAGTAGACTGTCCCCTGCCCCTTTACAATGTCTATTTAAGTGCTTGATGGCCATGTCTTCTGCGGTCAGCTCTTCTACAGGCTCAGCAATCCGTCTTTCCATTTCACCTCCTAGGCTGTGGTTTCTGGTCATTCTCCACCCTGTCACTGGGACTTTGAGGATTTCTGCCCTGCCCTCCCCTAGCCAGCCAATGTTCACCAGGCCACCCCAGGGAAAGTTAGCCCTGCCAGATGGCAAGCAGTTCCTTTCATTTCCCCAGAACAGAACGACAGCTATCAGTTTTGGGGTGGCAAGAGTTGCCTGTCTGGGTGGACCCTGGTGATTCGCTCCTGATAGTCCTGATGGCACAGGGTGCGTGCGCTGTGCAGGGACAGCTCTGCAGGAAGGTGGCCAGCACCACCGCTGGTCATGGTAGCCCTGAGTCTGGGGCATTGGTGTCTGCAGGATGGCACCAGCCATGGCCAGGCCCAGCATCCAGCCGTGCCACCACATCTTCCCCACACAGCTCCACCAGCGATCCTCACTCTCCTGACATCTCAGAGCCGGGGCATCTTTAAGGAAAAAACTGCTGATGCTGCAAAAAACTCACAATGATTCATGATGTAAATAAACATCTCCAAAGATCCAGGCTGAGAATCCTATTCTGGTTTTACTTGTGTCCCAAGACACTTGAACAAAAGTTTTCAGAAGGGAAAGACTAATAAATCAAGACCGTACTTCTCCAGGCCTCCGCTCACGAGCTGCTCAAGGGAGCTGGTTAAAATTAGCAAGGAATGTGGGACGGAGGAGCCCTGCCTCGCCTTCGCAGCACCCTGCAAAGCCCGTGGTGCCGCACGAGCCAGGCCCAACTCTTCCAAAAAAGGCGATAACGGGATCCTGGGACAGATGGGTCCATCACGGGCTCCTGGGGCAGATGGGTCCATCACCTGGGGCAGATGGGTCGATCACCGGCTCCTGGGGCAGATGGGTTGATCACCGACTCCTGGGGCAGATGAGTCCATCACCTGGGGCAGATGGGTCCATCACCAGCTCCTGGGGCAGATGTGTCCATCACCTGGGGCAGACAGGTCAATCACCAGCACCTGGGGCAGACTGGTTGCTCACCGGCTCCTGGGGCAGATGGGTCGATCACTGACTCCTGGGGCAGATTGGTCCCAATTCCCGCACACCCAGTGGGGCACCCTGTGCTCCCCCCACCCAGCTGGGGCACTCTGGGCAGGTACTGGCCTTCAGACTGAAAAATGAACTCTTTAGCAAGGCGAGAGGAGGTCAAGGTCTAAACTTCAGATTCCAGTTTAAATACTGGGGGAGGAGAGGGACAAGGCCCCCCAGGGTCCTCGTGGGTTTTAGGGGATTTTTCTACGCATTGCTGAATATTAATGGAGCACTCATCCAAAAAAAGGGTGAATGGAGGCTGCTAAGTCAGGACTGCCAAGAGCTTGCGGCATCCCATAAAGGAGCGTGGATGGAGAGAGCACCTCTGCCATGGCAGAAGCCACCAGTGTGCAGTGAGGTCAAGGAAATGTCCTCTGAACATTTTGGAGCAAGGTTCTACAATCCAAGGCATGCAGCAAAAATCAGCACAAAACATCTGTTATCGCAATACCAATGGAGCTAAAAGTAGGTTTGGGGGAGGCAGGGAGAAGCCTGGTGTCATGGGGCCCAGGCAGCCACAGCCTGTGGTTTTGCCTCCCAGCTGCTCCCAGCTACACGGTGCCTGCCAGCCCCAAGCCACTGCTCCTGCTGCAGGAAGGGCAGGAAGGCTTCCCAAAGGCTTTCCAGAATTTGCTTCTTCTGCCTGTTGGAAATTGAGCATGAAAAAGGATGTCTATCTACTATCTAGATTTGCTTCTGCAGTGCATTGGCACTCCATGCAAGACAAAACCACCCCAGAGCAGGGTGTCTCCAACCTCTAGCACCTCCAAACGTCACCCTGGAGCAGATCATCTGCTGCCCAGCAAATACCTATGTGAACAATTGCATGCCAGTTTTTCCTGGTTGTTTCCAAGCAAGAAATAATCTGTACTTTGAAAAAAACCCTTAAGAAAAGGCGGTGATGGTGGCATACCCACCAGGGGACAGTCCTCCCCAGCCAGGCTGCAGGGCTGACTGCTCTGTGCATACCTGCAGTATTACACAGCACCGACCAAGATACAGAAAAACAGGAAAAAAAGGCCCATACTGAGAGGTAAGCAAGCTCACATTCAAGGCCTGGATCACCCACTAAATCACTTCATTGCTCCCTTCTCCTGCTGCGCCTCTCTAGTCAATTCAGACGGTGAGCTTTACAGGAGGTGAGACTGTTCTACGTCTGTAACAGTGGCACAATAAAAGCAGACACATTTAGCTGAAACACTCCATCACAGAGCTTCTTTGACTTTTTTTGTTGTTATTTTCCCCTGCAGCCTGTATTTCTTTATTATGGGAGTTCAAAGCAATAGCACCCAAGCAAGCAGTGCCTGGTGGCAAGCCAGAACCTAGGGAATCTCTTCACTATTGCCTTTCTACTTTAAGAAAAGGGCATTATTGTTAATATATTTCTTATGTTTGGTTTCCATCAGAGTCCATTTGTTTAACTAATAGGCAGATTTATTTACTGAAAGGAGAAGGAAAGCAGCAGATAAAAGGATACAGCAAATACAGCAAACATTAATCTTGTCCCCAGCAAAACCACTGGCAGCACTTTGGAATTTTTTCAACTTTTCTACAAGGTCTTTAGGTTGTAGTCAAAATAATTTCTTAATCTGCACATTCCCAACTCCAAGGTCTGCAACAGTCAGGGCTTGTGCTGAAGAACAGTCTTTGCTGCAGAAAGCAATGCAACTTGTTGGGCAACTCAGGAACTGATGCTAAACACTGTAATTCCCATTCATCTCAACAGGAGATTCCTTACTGCTGCTCAGGACCGATGGTATGGTCACTTTTCCAATTTAAAAGAAAAAAATCTCCAGCAGGAGAGGAAAATAATTTACATTTAATTCCAACTCCTTACTTTTACCAAACAGAGCAGTTCCATTCTGTTTCATGCAGACCATTAAAACTAAGATTTGACTTTGCTGAGACATGACACAAGCTATATTTCCATGAAAATGGAAATTTATATTTAAAAAAAACCAAAAAAAAAACCCCACCAAAAAAAACCAAACTGAAAACTCAGCTTTTCCACCTGGGTATTCCCCTCTCTCTCTAAAGAGAGTGCTTCAGATCAAACATCCCACATGAGGAAAATGTACTTGGAAGAGGTAAGTGCCAGTGAAATATTTTCACTTTGAACATCACATTTCCATGGAATGTCATTTCCTTGAAAATATGGCAAGTGGTGAAGATGATTAAATCTTAAAGCTGGTCCCTAGCCTGCCTCATGGTCTTGTCCACCCCAGGAGGGATGTTATGTGGGTGCTGCTGGCAAGAGGGGTGATTTGCTGCCATGCTGTGATGTGCCCTGACTCACAGGGTAGCTGAACCCAGCTGGGCGCTCTGTGGGGAATGGAGCTGCAGTGCCCCAGCACCCACCTGCACTTTAAAGGCTGCACTGAATTTTTGGAAAGTGCACTGAATATGATATTAAATTCTGAATTTTGGTACCTGTATCCAGAAAATACATGTTATCTGTGAATTATAGCGATGACTTATAAAAAGTAGACCATCTATTTTTTAAGTTCTTGGTGACCTATTGCCCTTTCTCTACATGCTTAGATTGGTGCAGAAAAACATTTGATTGTTTTTTTTCTAGCTAAATTCCTTGAGGCTTCCTGTGGTTGAAAAAGAACAATAATGTCTGAAGATAAAAAAAAAATCAAATACCATCAATCTGAACATCAGTTGGCTGGAGATATAGGGAATAATTTGCTTTTAACATCCACGGTTCCTATACTGAATCTAAAATTCACACTGATATTTGACCACCCTACCAGTCCCATTTGAATCAGCAAGACTACTGACAAGCATGATAACACACATGATTACTACAGTTTATTTGGGGTGAATGATTTACACAGTGTAATTGTAGGGAGAGGTGTAGGATGTTTACCTGCCTTTTTTGAAGCTGTGTGAAGGCACAAGATTTGAGGAGCCCAAGTAATTAGCAACACATCACCAAAAATCTCTTGTCTCTTGACTCACATACCCAAAGGGAGAATGCTTGCTCATTTTGTTAATCATTTCCCTTTTCAGTACCCCTGGACACTGCTTTGTATCTGGGTTGACATCCATGAAAAGTGAAATTAGTTTGTTCAGAAAATAAAACAACAATTTCTTTGCTCACAGAATTTGTCAATGGCTTCCTTTCCCTTTCTTTTTCTTTACAAAATGTTAATTTTGCTTAAACATCAACACATAGCATTTTGTCAGAGAAAACTGTTTTAATCTTATTATGCTGTTTATGTTAAGAGGAAAAAATGAGCAGCTTTGTGACAAGAAAACATCTGAGTTTTTCAAAGAAGAGGAGCAAGCTGGGTGTCACACATTGTTTTGTCACATTCTCTCATTTGCATGTCAGCATGATATTTGTAAAAGGTTTTAAATGAGCACTCGAGATTCATTTTTATCTCCCAGATGAATGCAAGAGATGCAATAGCCGTGGATGCTATAGACAAAGGAGGGCACAGTCCCACTCCTGCCTGCGCAGCTGTGGGCAATACCCCGCCAGGCATTCACCAGCCTCCCCAACAGCTGCCCACGCACTCGGCTGCCTGAAGGAAAATGGATTAGACCACAGCCTTGTTTTGAACATGAAGCTGAGCAGCTATCTGATATTATCTTTCACAACCTGTTTTCGGTAACCCTGCTCGAGCTTGCCAGAGGTTTTCTTTCTGCTGCACGAGCTGCTCTGCTCCCTCCATAGAGAGGGGGTGATGTTTTTCTGAAGGTGAGCTCCTGGCGCTGCTCTTCCCTGGTTTTGGGACCATAGTTTGGGATGCAGCCCTGTCTCCAGGCTCTCCAAGAGCCAACCTGTCTCCACCAGCATGTACCAAATTGAGTTTCAGGCTTTTCTTTACTTCAAGCCAATACTTCTTATTTCTTTGATACTGGGCTGTGCTTATATTTTGCACAGTCATTTTGCCCTCTTCCAGTTTCATAAGTTCGCTAAGCCAACAAAACCACACCAGGTTTGGCTTGCTTATCCCAAATCTTTCTGTCCACCAAACATCTGCTTTCCTGGGAACCCAGCTGTTTCTCACCCAAAAGCTGAAAGGATGCTCACACTCAGCCCTTACAGGTCACCTGGTGCTTTCCATCCTGACAGGATCTCTGCTCCAAACGTCTGCAATCAATGCCCACACCTGTCACCTACATCAGTCCTCTCTTCTTGACATCTCCATCCATACCACTCCATTTAAGAGCCTGCCAAATTAATCAGGATTAGGCCTTGCTCTTCCTTGAACAGGCTGATCGTTAAAGGAGACTTCTAATTGAGGCATGTCAGTGATTTGCAAAGTGAAATGTTTCCTCTTATAACTACAAAACAGAACCTGGGATGCCTTCTGTGTGAAAGGTGGTGGAGCAGTGATCTTTAGAAATCCAGTGGTATGTCTGTCTTGAAAATCCTGATCAAGTGCTAATCTGAACAGCATTTTTCCTGCTCTCTACCATCCGCTGTTATCTTCTTGCACCTTTTGCAATTTTTCTCTGTCTGTTTTGTTCCTTTCCCAGAAAGGCTGTGTTGGAAGAGCAGATTAAACCATTACACAGGTAGTTGCGAATAAATGCCTGTGCAAATTTACTACTTGTCAGTAGTTTTAGCTCCTGTCTTCAAAAGTGCTATGTGTGAAATACAACAGTTATCATTGCAGGTTTAACTAGCAAGCGACATCTATAGAGAAGTTATCTTCTTTCTCTAAGTATGCTGATTCTTCTTGATTTTGTTTTTTGTTTGCTTCCTTTGTTATTTGTTGTTAGCAAACACTGACAATTCTGAAAAGAGGTCCCTGAGCAATAAATCGTGGGAGGGCTGGTTTGTCTCTGAAATAAGGCTACAGAGCTGTAGCATCAGCCATGTCCCACCAGTCACCACAGGTTGCTCCTGGGGAAAGGCATCTGCCACACAACTTTTTTTGTAGCATCCTTTTCAGCAGAACTAATGAAGGCATCTCCGCAAGGTTTTTTTAGGACTCATTCCCAGCAGCTCTTTGAACGAAAATACTACAGCAGATCAACAGCGGCTGGATGTGGAGGCATGTAAACCAACCCTTACAGAGTGCTGGTGCCAAAACAAATGAACTTGTATGGTGGGAAAGCACAGGGCTGCATCCCAGGGGTGAGTCCTTCCCTCAACAAATCCTTTCCAAGAGGCACACTTTCACTGCAACATAAGTTTTGTTTTACATTTACTTCGTTGGATGTTCTGAAAAGCCAAATTCCCTGATAGTCAGGCACAGTTAAATTCCCTTTTGCCTGTCCCCATCAGTTGGCTGCCTTCTAGAAGAACACTTGGCTGAATAGAAAGGAATTGAGGTAAGGGTGGATATGTGTTTATGCATTAAAAAAAAATAACACACACACAGAAAAAAGAGACAACATGAGTCAATAGTAAAGTAATTGCAGAAAAGAGCATAAAAATAATCTCCATGACAGCGCCAACATCAAAGGCAGCATGTGATGAGAGGTCACAGAAAGCACAATTAGACACAGATAAAAGCATACATGAGGAGAGAGAGAAGAGAAAGCAGAAGAGCTCAGTCACAGCAGGTGTGGAGTTGACTCCATAGAGACAGAGAAGCCCCATCTACTTAGAAAACGGTTGCAACAGGAAAACAAGCATACCTAAATTACCCACCTTTCTTCTTGGAAAAGGGGACTGGCAGTTGGATTAAGGAGCAAGTCAGTCTCTGTAAACTTCCCTTGTCTTCCCTGCCACAGCCATGACAAGCATTGTGGTTACAGTGGTATATTTTTTGATACTTGCGCGTATCTCCTGTGGAAAAATGCCAGTGAATAAAATGCAAAAGCCCGAGATGTGTTACAGTGTGCCTGTGCTCTGCCAGGCACTTGGTTTGGCCCTTCATTTTTCTGAAGCTGGCAGCTTAAACCCCAAACCTCATATGCTACACGAGGACTGTGTTAGTGCTCACAGCGACATGGACCTTGGGCAAAAGGGGCAGGCCTGATTTCTCCAAGGTAATGCAAAGCCTCCAGCCAGGCAGGAGCCCAGTGGTGCCGAGTCCCTGGAAGCAGCCACAGCCTATGGGGCAGCAGCTGATGCCAGCGATTGTGCTGCCCGACGCGCACAAGAAATGGTGATACAGCCAAGAAGGATGGAACAGTTTGGGTCAGTGCTATGCAAAACCATAACTGCTAGGTCTGTCAGCAACAAGATTGATTACCAGAAAGAGTGACAGAGCTTTTCTGTAGTGAGAACTAAAATTTTTAAAGAATATCTGTTTTATATGAGTCAGGGAAGGAAAAAAACAAAAAAACAAACCAGTGGAAGACTAATTTTATTTGTCAACATCAGCATAGAAGTAACTGCAGGGAAGAAATCAGTTAAGTCATAGTATCTGAAGGACTCAAGGGGAAAGTAGGAGGGATGTGATCTAGGAATACTTGAATCTTTTTTGCCAGAACTGTGGGTTGAACTTTCCTATTTAAATGTGTCTTTAATGTCGTTATATAATTAATTTTTAAGTTGGTCACCATGGCAGCAATGGCAGACTTACATGAATGAGAATAGACATTAGCATAGACTGGAGACTAGTTGGATTTGGTTTTGCAGTTTCTGTTGGTCTTGGACCCACCAGCTCCCAAGAGATTGAGTTCCTCTGGTGAGGGCTGATGGCTGAGCTGCAAAGCTGCAGGGAGCAAGGCACACTCTGCCTCCCTTGGATCACCTCCCGGGGACAGTGCAAAGCTCTTTTCCATCAAGCTGAGCTTAGGACCCCAGACTCAATGTCTTGGGCAGGGAAGACTGACAGCTTTATTGTCATCATCCCGTGTTTCCTCCTCCTGCTGATCAGCAGAGATAAATTTGCTCCCACAGTAATAAAAAAACACTTGCTTTGTTTATTTAGCCAGCAACTGTGTAAGAAATAAGTGAACCCTCTCACAGTGTGCTCCTAAATTTAGCATCTGTTTCTTTCTGTGCCTCAATAAAGCCACTATTTAATGTAAGGCTGGAACTAAAAAGTGATGCTGAATTTCTGCACTTGAAGAGGGAATCAAAATTTGTTATGGCACAGCTAGCGACATGTTCATAAGCATTGGCTTGTAAAGTTTGCTGTTATGCTATCATGCTAACTATCTCACTTTTTGTATTGCAGTGTGCTTCTGCAGCCCTCATAGCCGTCTCTGGCTGGTGAATATGGGACATAAAAATATAGGATAAATGCCCTTTGTAACTATGAAAACCTTCTGGTGTGATTTCTATGTCTAGAGACTGTAATACAAGAGTAACTTTACACCAATAGTGATTGAAAGGATCAGTCTAAGCACACAACTCTTGAATGTTTCAGTGGCTTGGGCATTCTTAAAGAATAAAAGAAAGTTGCGGCATTACAGTGTTGTTTAATACAGTCACAGTGATAACAATCTTATTTGAAGAATTCTTTTCGTAAATTATTTTCTGAGATGGCATTGACTTGCAGCTGAGTGGCCTTTTCTCCCGCATACCTACCTGTCAGGGCTGCCCTTTCTCTTTCTGCATTTACTGGTGCACTGAGCTCAGCCTTTCTTCTCTCCGCTGCTGCTAATTTTGCATACATACTACTCCTTTTATTATGTATTTTTTCTTATTTACAACTGAGCTTGTTCTGTGTTCCATCTTTTACTATAGGATCCATGTTAGCAGTATGTATCAGAGAAATGGCACCATCTTTTTTGCTTTGTACCACACCCTCATGGCATTTGGGGCAGTTTCTAGATCAGGTTTTAGTGCCCTGGTAACAAGAGGGTGACCACCAGTGGGGCTGGGATGAGCACAGACAGGAGGGGCCAGTGGTTTCCATCCTTGCTGGTCATATTCAAGGCCACCAGAGGATGGAAGGAAAAGAAACCCACGGGGCTCTGGAAATAGAGGGCTGGTCAGTCCCCAGGGATGCTGACCAGCACTCGACATCTTTTTCCAAACAGCATCCCTTTGAAACCCTTTCGCCAGGTCTCTTGGAGGAGAGCAAAATGGGGGAAGCTGCTGATGGCTCAGGGCTACCACGCCAGCTCTGACGCTGGCCTCTTGCCCCAGAGCCTTCCCACACCATCCCTCCACATCAGCTGGGGTGCTGACACAGCCCAAAACAGACCCCACAGATAACCACGGGCCTTCCTGTGGGTTGGCTGTGCTGCAGCACTCCAGCCAGCCTCTCAGGCAGGTCCCCAGCCGGCCCTGGGGAAGCCCCAGCTTCAGGGAGCCCCAGTCCGGGGGAGCCCCAGCCATGGAGAGCCAGGCCAGCCTGGCAGCAAAGGGAGCTGCAGCTGGATGTTGCACAGCATTCCCCTTTTGAGGACAAAATACCCACAGCTGCAGAGAGGAGAATACAGATGACCTGAGGGACAGCTGACTAGCTGGACGTTAATTAAAACAATACCAAATCCAGGGAAATTAAATTATCTTTGACTGGTTAATTACATTGCAGAAAGTTCTCCAATGAGAGGAAAAAAGTTCCTGTGGACTTGTGGCACCCACCAGAGCAGGAAGGAGACAGATGTGCATACCAGGCTTTTTCTCAAACTGACGAAAAGCCCAAAGTCTTTTGCAGAGTCCTGTATGAAAACAGCCGGTCGTGATGCCAGTGACACCACAGGGCCATAAGCAGGGTATACCAGGGAGCCCCTCCTTGCCAACACCACCCAAATTGCATGGTGGAATGGGGCTTCCTCTTACCGAGTGCCTTGACTTTCTCCTTAAAGGAAATCTGGTGGAAGGATTTACATATGTCTATGTTAACATAAACAGAGAGTGGAAAAGGAAGTTTATACTAAATGGAAGGAGTAGACAGTTTTCCAAATACACTGTTTGCTGAGCCTTATCTAAACTAACCAGCTGCACTTGGCCATCCATGAAAGGTCTGGGAGAGAGTGCTCTGTGGGCATGTATTCACAGGACGTTGAGGATTTCAGTGTTGCACTTAGATAAAACCGATTGAGATCAGAGTCATAAGGGATTAGATAAATAAACTGCTTTCCTGCTCTAGAGAGAGGCTGGATATTCCAGTCATTTGGATGAAGAGAAAAAAAGCCAGCTGAAAAGGAAGGTTGTATAAGTCCTTTATCCATTTCTGATTTTCTGATCTATATTTAACAAGTAGCAGTGGCATTTCCAGTCTATCAAAAATGCGCTTCCTGGGAGAGGTGATTTTAAGAGCAAATTATTGCAAGTATTGGTTCCTGGTTCCTCAGGTGGGGTTGATCCCTCAGAGAATGGTGGGGAGTGTGGTTCATGAAGCACATTGTGATTGCTGTTTTATGTTCACATTTACATCCGTCAGCAAGACCCTCAAGTGCTGATGTGGAGTCTGGAGCCCCCATTGCAAGAAGGGGCTCCCTCAGGGTCTGCTGCAGTGGGGCAAGGTGTGGGAACTCCCATGCAGTCAACGGGGGCCACAGAGCCCCTCTGGCACAGGCAACAGCTCAAGATCCTCATGAGCCTCCTGTGACCTCGTGGCTTGTGGGTTTCCTCCCTGTTCACTATCATAGTGGTGCTGCAAACACCAAGTCCTCAGACAGCCAGTTATGCAGCTCAGTCGGGGTTAAAAAAATATAATTGTTTATTTCACTTTTTTTAATTTGTTTCTAGGAAATTGAAAGACAATTTTTATCAGAGAAAAATTTGTTTCCATGACCATCAAAGGTTCTGCCAGAAGCAAGTGCCATATCTCTTAGGAAGTGAGGTTCAGCCAATTGCTCTTTTTGGTTTGTTTTTTTTCCAGATCCATTGTACTAGTTTTCTAATCTTTTGACAAATTTCAATGTCATTTGATAGGGACTAAGCGTATTAACCAGAAGCAGGTTTCACCAAGGAGGGGAGGCAGGAGGTCTTTCCTGCCAGGAGGGCCCTGGGTGCGGGGGTGGCAGACGCTACTCCTGTCACACTCAGCCCCAGTCTGCACCTGCCAGCCTGGACACAGTCCTCGGGCCAGGGGAACTGCCTGCTCTAGACCTACTTCTCATTTAGCAGTCTGCAGAAGGTCTTGGGATTAACAAGGTGATAATTTGGACTCCCAAGTATTGCGTCCGAGCTGCAGCCCAATGAGCAGAAAGTGAAGCACCGAACTATTTATGTTCCAGTTCCTACAGCTATTTTTAATACAGCTTCAGAGACTTGCTGTATTATCCTTCCTTTTTAGCATCTGCTTCTTTTCTTAATCTCATTTTCCCTGCCCTTTCTTTATCTTTGGATCAATTTATACCATCCTTTTTATCATGGTCTAATCAGAACACACTTTATGATTTCAGATAAATGTAGTCATGGTAATTTTCCACTCCATTTAGGTCAAGTCAGGATGAAACAATTTTTTTACATCTTATCTAGTAACCATCAGAAATGGCTCCTTGTTAAAATATCTGTTCCCTTGCTTTTTTAACTTTATTAGATTTTAATGTAAAATTTCAGTCTCCTTTTTGGGATTTTTCAGGAAATAGGTTTTGAGCTTCAAGCCAACCTGTAAACTCGATACAGAAAATCAACCACCTTGGAGCAAGGCTCGCTGGGCGCCCATGGATGCAGGCAGAGGCTGGAGGTGTGCGTTGCCAAGACCAGCCATGCAGCAGACATTGTGATAATCTGCACTAATCTGCACAGGTTTGGTACCAGCCCACAACACCCCTTTCTTAGATGGTGGCTTGGGATTTACTTGTTTGGGGGTGCCTGGGAGGATGCTGTAGTGTGTTTGGGAGTGGCGGCAGAGGTCGGTGAGGAATCCCCATGTTCAAGCCCTGTCCCAGCCACATAAACCCCGGGTTTGGTGCTACCAGACTGGTGGTAGGGCTGCAGGCACGTCCTGTGACTGTGCCTGGGGTTTCGCCTGCTTTCTGCAGCTGGCAGAAAACTGCCTTGCTTTTCTGAAGCACTCTGAGCAGGACTCTCTTATCTTCGGGTGACACATACTATCTGAGCTTTAATAATTTCACCCATAATAATATTACGCAGCTTCAAGCAAGCTAGCAGGAAGTTAACAATCTTTTCATTTGATATCACATGATTTCAAAAATATTTATATCCCAAATTGTCATACTTCTCCTCTATTTCATCCTTTCTCTGAGGATGGTATTGGTTCCAGCTTTGAAATGCAAATACCAGTGCCCTCACTTGCAAAGGTTAAGAATACATTTATCATGCTGATCCTGGTTGGTTGGAAAAGGACAGGAGATGGGGACCGAAGCAAGGGCTCTGGCACCGCGCAGGTCCCAGCTCAGTCCCAGCAGGCTTCATAACCCTACTGGCTTATATTGGCGGGTTACATTTAGTTCATATTTTGTTTACATATGAGGGGTTGTTTTGATTGAATATTGTAGCTATTGGCAAAGATATGTAGAAGCCTTCTGAACATGTGTGAAGTGAGGACAAAAGCGTTCAGGATAAAAATTATTACAAAACTTCAGAGTAATTAGCATAGTTAAACATTTTAATTTTAAATCCACAATATGGCTGCTGGCCAGTGTGCTCTGAGGATGGGCAGTGGAGCCCAGGGTACCCTCTGAGGAGGATGTGTTTGGCAGAGTTTGGCATCAAGTCCTTCCATGCCAATGGGTCTTTGGCCAAGGGATAGTTCCTGGCACTGGGAGGACCAGGCAAACCTGTCTGTGTTCCAGTTTGATGGCATGTGCAAGGAAAGGGGAAGGAGGCTCCATTTTCAGCAAGCAGCACTAAGCTACCAGGGCAAGTCTGGAGGATGTATGGTGCATTGCTGCAGGATCCAATAACCGCAGGTGCCGAAGAAAAAGGTCTGCTCTATCTGTGCCAGCCAAGAGTCTGGCTGCAAGCACCCTCTCCCCACACCTGTTGGAAGGATGCTGGCATTCCTTAGGCATAAACCTGTGGTTTTATTTAACTGCACATACAGATTGTTTTCGACCTGTCTCGAAACCCCCTCCCTGCAGCCTGGGCTGGCATGTGCTCTGTGGACTGGCAGCAGTGTCTCCCACCCATCTAAGTACACTGGAGGAGAGCGCAGGAGCTGACTCACTGAAGGTCCTGAGGGCAGTTGCCAGTAGCCAAGACGCCAGCTTAGAGGAGGGCCATTTCTGCTATCCCAACCAGACATGTGAAGCCAGGAGAGGAAAACAGGGAGGGGCAAGAGCTGAAACAAGCATGCCTGTCTAGGAAAGGCACGTGAATATGTAACAGACTGACCTTCACTGACCTTCAGCAGCCAGTACAGCTGCAAAGAGGCGCATTTCACAAAGGTGGGACAGCAGCCAAACACAGATGTGGGCTGAATGCATGAGATGCAGAAATTTTGAGATGGTGTCCAAAGGGCTCATCATATTCAGTCACATCACCTCTCTTCTGTGAAGGATGAAAACATATGTGAACTTCTCTACAATAACATAAAATCTGTCCTTCCCAGTAGTCTGCAGAGTTTAAATTCTGAGGTTTACACTAAGGATATTGCTGCTTAATAATTAAAGGTGGCAGCACAAACTAGTACCAAGAGTGCTAAAATCAAAGGGAAGCAAGGGAAATTACTTGATGCTTTTATTGGACTCTAACAGATGTCAAACCTCAGCATAAAAAGCTTAACCTGTGTAATTTCTACTACAAATTCTACAAAATGAAACAGAAACAGAAAAGACCAGAGTCCTTAGGCATTTATTTCATGTCTCTGAGTTATCTAAGACACCTCAGGACATCTCAGTGCCACAAACCTCTCTTTTCCAGGAGCCACCAGCCATTACACAATGAGGTGACACAATCGTGGCATCAATTCAGCCAGATCCTCAAAGACCATGTAAAGCTGCTTACAATTCACAATGCTACCCTTTTTTTAGTGCTTGTTTTAAAATGCCCTTTGACTTCTGGGTTTTTAGACTGCTTTAAGGTTGTGACTTAAAAGTTTCTTTCCCTGGTGCTGACAGCCAGAGTGCATGGCAGTGCATGCTGTGCCATTAATTACAACACCAACACCTTACATCTTGTAGTAAGACCACAAATGACAAGACAGAAAAACTCCAAGTCAAGTTGTGCCATCGACACCTCAACTGACACTGGATCAATACTAGGATCACAGGGCAATCCGGGTGGGAAGGGACCTCAGGAGACTGGCAACTCAGGCTCCTGCTCCAAGCCAGGTCAGCTGTGGGGTATCTTTATCTGATCAGACCTGGAAGCTGTCAAGGCTGGAAACTGCATAACCCCTCTGAGCTGAGCAGCTCCGCTTGATTGTCCTCATGGGGAACAAGTTTTTCTTTATAAACGCTCTCCCTCCTGCTTGTTTATGCCCATTACCACCTAGCGTGTCCTGCAACACCAGGAGAAGCCTGGCTCAGGTGCTCTGTCTTCACTGCCCCCCCACCCCCATCCTGCCCCACCAGCTCCTGGCTGGTAGCCCCCATGGCCACGGGTGGGACCAGGCAGTGTTCCCATGGTGCAGCCAGCTGCCTTGGGACCCCAGCCCACGGTCGGGGCACGGCCAGCACAGGTGCCAGCACTGCCTTGTTGAGCACTGCCATATGTGTTTGTGGCTTCTGTTTGGTGGGGGTGTAGGTTTTCCATTTTTAAGACATTTGTGACTTATCCAGGCAAGGCAGCTGAGGTATAAGAGGGCTGCTACATCCTGCCCTTGCCAAATTTCATGTGTCCTGCTTTTAAAGAAAGAGAGAATAATGCCACAAGTCCTCAGGGGTTTTAGGTCCTCTTGCCAGAAGAGTGCCACTGATACTTAATGAGGAAATGCCCTGTGCAAACCTTCCCATCAGGTTGTGGTTACTGCAGAAACAGCTCTGTGAAAACACTGCTATATCAAGAACTGCTTTAATAAGTTTTGAGCATTTAGCTGTTTGGTTTGTGCTTTAACACAGACCGGGGAGAGGGAAACTTTGAGGTTTTTTTAAGATTTCATCTAGGTACAAGTTAGGAAGTAAATAGTCTTCAAAGAAATGAAGTGAATGTTATCAAGAGTATGGTGCTCTAATTATAATTACATAACTCATATTTCAATTTGATGGAAATATTAAAAGGATTCCTGGGAGAGTTTTGAACAGTCTAGAAGTCCAACAGCATAAAACCCAATAAACTTTGCCTTCTTTTAGAGGACATTTCCTTAAAGGGCCAGGTTTGACTGCCAGTGCTGCAGTTGTTGCAGAAGTGAAATTTCTTCAAACTCCCTAAAAGATAAACTAACTTTCACACTAGAATTTCCTCCTGTCCATGTGACAGAATAATGATAGTTTTTACTGTTGTCAAGGCTGGAATCCAGAATCCAGAGGACTGTGCGAGTGGATGCAATGCATAAACATTTTCAGTGCATGCCTTATTTGTATAGAATACAAGATGTATTTATAGCCCTTACGAATACAAGATGGATGTGAGTCGAGAGACAACTGTGTCTGGGTAGGCAGGAGCATTTGGTGATCTCCACAGCAGTTTCAGAGGGACTTTGGGGGCAGGAAGGTAATCACGCTTCTCCCCCTTTTAAGTCCTTGAGCTGCTCAGCAGGTCAGGTTTCCACAGGCAGTGCAGAGCTGGGGAGAGCCAATGTCACTCGAGACATAATTTTGTAAAACTGCCTCTCTCTAGATCGGTGCTTGCGTTTGTGGGGCTGGACATGTGCCCCACTTGGTGTGGCTCCATAGCCCATGTACACAACACGTTGCTGCCAAGGACAGGAGGAAAGTGTCCCTGAACTCCTCCACAGGCACTCGAAAGGCTTGTGCCACTGCCTGGTACAGCCCAGAGGCTGCACTTCCTCAGCCCCACGTCAGAGGAGGAGGGAAGGTTGCTCTTTGCACCTCTCTGCCTTTACAGCAGCTGCCATAGGGGCCGGGAAGCAGAGCCCTGGCTGTGGGTGGGCACGGGTGGGACGCACCTGGGGTGTTGCAGGAGGAGTGGGAGTCGTCCAGCGGCTCCATGTGTGCTTGGATGAGGCACCCCGGGGCAGCCTCAGGATGAGGCGAGCAGAGGGAAAGGGAGTTTATCTAGAGCGAGTGGAGAAGGGTGGCTGACTGACCTGTCATGTCAGCACCAGCACAACTTGCGGCTGAGGGTGAGGACGGGTCTCTGGAGCACCCTCCTGCCATGGCCTCGACAGCCCCTGCGCTCCCAGCAGAGCAAACAGATCAGAGATGGCCTGAAACGACCCACGGGCCGGTCAGGAACTGGTGCACTGGGATGGGGGCAGCTTGGCCCTGCACAGCAGCACTGCCACGGCACGGGGAGCTGTGCAGTGCCGTGGTGATGGGGGAGAATTTCTGCTGCTTCTCACAGGAAGCAAATGTTAAAATAATGCCACTCCCTATCTCGCATCCCTGTGTTTATTCAGAAGCCTTAACCAGAAGTTTCCCAGCCTTTCTCCCCTCTGATTTCTAAATGCAGCCTGTAGGAAACACTGTGTGTGCTCCCCAGGGGCCTGGAGGGAGGGAAGGAAGGTTGACGGGTTCCCTGCGTGGAGGGCTCTGGCCACTGTAGCCCAGCAGCAAGGGAGCTGCAGCCCCGCGGGCCCTTGGCTCACTCAGCCCCCTGGGCCCCTTGCCCCCTCAGCCCCCCTGGCCTCTCAGCCCTCAGCCCCTTGGCCTGGCTCCCACACTCTCCTGGGGTCTGAGGCCTGAGGCCTGGCCAGCCTGGCCCGGGCCCTCTCGCCAGCCTTCGCAGACGGGGAGCCACGGCCTGAACAGAGCAAGACAGACAGACTAGTAAAGCTGTTTTGTTCCCACTAGGAAGAAAAAAAATGCCCTTAGTATTTAGGCTGTCATAATCTTTTAGATCAGGTGTTGCCATTTTGCAACTTGGGTATTTTGGGGTTTAAGTGTTTCATACCTGCAGCACATTCTGAAAGAAATTTATTTGGGAATCTTACTTTGCACAAGCGAGGACCAATGGCATTAGTGTTGGATAAGACAAAGAAATCTGAGTAAACACTTTGACTTTCTTCACAAATTTCTTTTTAGTTTTTAGGTTTAATTGAATTTTCTTAGTTTCCAATCATTGGTTTAATGTAACTGCAGCATACTCAGGAGGTTATTCATCTTTATTTCTCCATGCATTCTCAATCTTGACTCAGTCATATACTTCCTACCTGTGAATATAAAGTCAACTAAAAGTCATGTTCTGAGGGTTGTAAGCCTTCCCAGGAAAATTGTATCACAAGCATAATTACATGTTAATAGGTGTTTGTTCTATTATGATAAATTTTAAACTAAATAAGCCTTGGATTAATCATATTGCATAATATAGAGTATTGTTTGGTATTGTATTGAAAACTACAGGATTAACTGAGAACTGATACACATTCCCAAGATGTGCACTTACTTGTAAATGGATAACACCAAATATAAGCACAGATGTAAGCATATTAAAATGTTCCTGTGACATTACTGTTTGTATGAGCTAGTAATCACGGAGCCAGATTTTAGTCCTGACCCTAAACCCCGTTCAGCCAGAGGCTTCCCACAGACACCCTCTAACAGCGTGTTTAAGGCTGTGCTGTGCACAGCACAAGGCACACAGCTTGCAGACACGGTGGAGTGCCCGGTGAATGGCTGTGTGGCAAAGGCTCAAGTGCCGAGGCTGGGGGATCCAGCATGCAGTGGCTGAATTTAAAGAGTTTAAATTTAAAGAAAAGTCAAACTGGCATGAAGCAAGCTCTCCCTAGCAAAATGTTACTATTTGGTAAATGTATTGACCTCATAATAAATGCTTTCTGACTACAAAACAAACACTCGCACAACTTTCTGCAGTTGTGCCAAGCCATCTATACAAATTCTTTTGTTCAAGTTTCCTCTGTTTTCTCTCCCAAGATTTTCCAGGTGTCTTTAGCCTATACTTAGCTCAAAAATGAGGAAAAACGATACTAGAATATTTGTCCCAAGGATGAGTAACTATGAGTGCATGTTGTTACCTGCCTGAGGAACATGACTGCGGTTGCATGGGGCAAGAGGAGCTCCCCTGTGACAGAGGGGACGTGACCCCAGGCTGATGCTCAGGGTGTGAGAGGTGGCTCTTCCACACAGTGGGGATGGCTCAAAGATCAAACCAGAACAAGTTTGCCTTTGTTAAGCAGAAGGTGACGTTCCTCTGGGCACTTGGGAAGATGTTTAGGGGCCTGAGCTGGTCACTGCCCTGGCTGCAGTTACAGCAATAGTTGTGGTGCTGGGGGAGTTTGGAGTGTTGTCAGGACACTGCTGCCTTGTGCCAGGCCCACACACCTTTCCCTGGTGTCACAGCTTTGCTAACCATTGACTGCAACTGCTCCCCAGGCAAGGCACTGGTGGCAGCCTGTGCTGCTCAGATGAAATGGGGCTTCTCCCCTGCACCCTCTTGGGGCACATGGAGCACCTCCCATCCTGATCCTAC
Organism: Falco peregrinus; assembly: GCF_023634155.1. NCBI lineage: Eukaryota > Metazoa > Chordata > Aves > Falconiformes > Falconidae > Falco > Falco peregrinus. Next base: position 546,456 of record NC_073721.1, on the reverse strand, counting down.
CAGGACAAGAATGCTAGTAGACATTGTTTAGCATGGAGGGGCAAATTCTGGGAGCTGAAGATCACTTTTGCCTGAGAGTGTGATTTAGATTGACTATTTTTAGCTGGATCTCGTGGGAGTTGAAGAAGGAGAGTGTCTTCCAGGAGATGCAGAATACCACGCTATACTGAGAGCCAAAATAGAAGCAGATGCTTCCAATTACACTTAATTCACCTCAATTATAGAAAAAGTAAAAAAAAAATTATAGTTACACTAAGAATATCTTTTTCTGAAGTTAAAAATATTTGGCACTGAAGACTGTCCGCATTAAAGAGCAGTGACATTTGTGATACCAATTGACTTTGGTGCAGTTTGTGACTCTTCCCAGAGTGCTGCTGCTGCTACCATGGGGAGATGAGTATGCTTTTGGAGGGGGTTTAACTTCACGCACCGTCTTTGGGACAGTTTATCCTGTGTCTGTTTCCTGAGATCAACAAACTCTGTGGTGTATTAGTACATTCAGGAAAAAGTATTTTGTTAGACTTCACATAGGAATATAGTCTGGTGCTAGTCCAAAGACAACACCAGATCACCCTGTCCAGGTAACCAGAGTCTGGGATTAATTTCTGTCTTGCTAGAAATAATAGTAAATCTGAAATCACCACAGGTCATAGCAAACAATAACAGCCTGTAATACACTTGGAGAGTGGAAGATGATTCAGAGAGGCACTGTGCCTATGTTTCACCCAACTGTATTCTTCTTAGAGAGGAAAAGCCCTCCCAGCTTTCTGGTGGTGCCTCTCACACCAGGCTGCAGATCCCGGGGAGGCAGGAGGAGCCAGGGAAAAGGAGCTCACATTTGCACCACTGTGACCAGTTCTTCAGGGAAACAAAGGGCTCGGATGGCACTTTCTCAGTTGCCAAGTCATGAGTCATTATTTCCTTTGGCTTTCCTCTCTGACTAACTGTTTCCTTCAGTTACACTACCCTATTTATCAGCTGGAGACAGACATCAAAGCCCAGGGTTTCCACCCGCTCCTCCTGGGAGAGCAGGCAGCTCCCACTCATGACACAGGGGTGCCCGTGCTCAGCTCCTCACTCTGCTGCAGCTGGGGGCTGCCAGGCACAAGGGGGTCTGCATCTGAGCGCTGTGCCCCAGCAAAGCTCTGCCCCCCAGGGCCCTTTTGGTTCTCCTATGGTCCTGGCCCCACCTCCAGTACCCCCAGACCCCTGGGCCTCCATCCTTGTGCCGCAGTCTGGACAGCCTCTTGACATTTTGTTGGACTTGAGGGGGTGCCAAAGCCATTCAGTCAGTGCTGATTTCCTAATTCAGTGTAACTTTTTCACTTCCAAGCTAAGGACAGCTTTACACTTCCTCTGCTTCTCACCTTTACTCCTGACACTGCTGCACATCTCTGGGACACTGTACATCACCAAACATTTGAAAAACATTAAACTAATTTTTTAAGCCCTTGTTCACTGGTTCACCCACTTGAGTCACTGTCATTGAAAACCTGCAGTGTGTGCAGCTCTGCTCTGACCACTCTCCACTGTGTTTGCTCCCTGCCATGTCCGTGAGATTATGAAGCTGGTTTTATCATGCAGGAACCCAGAATGAATTCCCACCATCTTTCCAGGCTGTCCCCTCATTGCCTTGGTGGTGAGCTGTGGGCACACACTGCCATCATGTATCTTATATGCCTCCATGCCCTGAAATGGTGTATGAGCAGCTGCTGCAGGCAGTTCCACTGTCCCACCTGTGCACTGGGTGTTGTGGGATCCCTGTGTCTCCGGTTTAGACTGCTGCCTTATGTCTCCTTTAGTTTTGGGTGAAGGAGCTGACTGCACTGGCATTTCATATATTTAGTTTTTCATTCCTTGGAGGTTAGCCTTTGATGGGACTGAAACAAACACTACTGTCCCCAAAGACTTCATGTCATTCAAATGCCAGAGGGACTACTATACAAGGGAAAGAGGCACAGTTTGTATCCATAAATCTTCAAAGATTCATACATAAATTTTGTAGTCATTTTCCAAGAAGAATGTGAATGGGTGATCATGCTGAGAAGCTGCAGGATGGCAGAAGTAACTAACAGCCACAGAAGAGACTTCCAAGTGCCTTGTGCCATAATTTCTTCCTGCAAACTAGGGACAGACAGTTTATTATAGCTTTTTGTGGTAAAAGCAGTAATTGCTTCCAGTTCCAACACTCTTTCCCCTCTTCTCTTCTTGTATTTTTTTCCCGTTCTATATTGTCTGATATGGCTGGCATAACACATGATTTACATCTTTGTGACTGATTATGGGCCACAGGGGTTCCTAGGAGGTCACAAGCCAAGAGCGGCTCCTAAGTGGTGATGCTGTAGCCATGCTCCATGCTCATTATACGAACTATCAAAACTTGATGCAAGTCATACATAATCACTGGCAAGAGTTGAAAGCACATAGCTGTAGCATTTATGCGATGTGCAGGAGGACGAAATGGGTCCAGGTTCCTGAAAGCCAAATACCCCATCTCCAGGACCCTGAGAAACCTTGGAATTAAAGGTAGAAAAAAAATCCTGCAACTAAAGAGCTTTTCTCTAAAACATCAACAGTAACCTTTCTAGGATAGGAAACAGAGAAGATACATATTACCCTTGGAGAGAGCACCAAAAGGAGGTCAGGTCCACTTACATACGACTGTGTAAGCTCTATGGGAGAAGGGGAAGGAAAAGTTTGCTTTCAGAAATGGAAAAATATCAATCTCAGCTATTTTTTAATAGCTTTCAGTGTGTCCATCGCTCTGCTGCCTGGGCACCCTTCAGTGACTTAATACACAACCAGTACCTGCTTATTGTGCTTCCCTCCCTATTGCTCTTCTAAAAGGCAAACATTATTTATCAAGGCAGAAAAGCCTTTGAAAATAATGTCTTGGATGAATTAGGTTTCCTCTTTATGCTTGATTTATTGTCCCTAGATAATGTAATGGGAACACGCTCTTGCCAGGCTCTCTCATGTACTCTTAAGTATTGCCAGTGCTTAAAGGGATTGTGTGAACTTTAAAAGCATACCTCCATCTGAAAATTTTGCAGGTAGCATTGCTCCAAAAAGCAAAGGTATCTTTCACTTTGAATGAAATTACCATGAGATTAAAGGGCTGCTTCCCCTTCACTCTTTTGACATCTCTTTGCCTTCCAGAATCGGCCTATGTCTTGTTCCCTGTTGATTAAACAGATCTTTTGCCCAGCCATCATGCACTGGGGGGCGGGGAGGGGTGGGGGGGAAGCGCAAACCATACCATTTTGCAGAGAAACTTGTAGGCTACATTGTTCCTCAAACTGTCTGGGGTTGTTTCTCTTTTAATAACCATTCTTCAAGCTGACAACTGCTCTTAAAAGTAGTTTTGGACTAAAAAGGAGGGAAGACATCCCAGGACTTCATGTTTCTAATTATGCTCCCAGAGAGCCTTCAAATGACTTTCATGAATTTATACCCAAAGCAGCCAATTCTCTTGCTGCTCACACTGTTTTTATTCTGATACAAATCTATTCACTTTAATGGGGCTATTACTGTTTTTAACAGGCTTACATAAGAGGAGAATGAGATGCAGTAGGTGGTCTCTATCTCACTTCTTTTCCTTGGTTTCAAACAGCTCCTGAAGGAAGCAAACCAAATTAATTAAAATGAGGCCAAAAAGTCACACATTGGAAAAAAAGGTGGCAGAAGCCCATCCATTGTTTATTCTTCAGTCCCCGAGATAAGACCAAAACACCATGGGAGCTGAGCTCTCGGGCGTCAAATGGCTCCTGATGGGTCCAAGGTGCAACTCTGTGGTCCCATCGTCAGCAGCCTTTCATCAGTCACCTAAAAAGAGAAACAGGGGATCACTTTGGCCACGCAAGACTGGGAAACCAGCACTCCTGAGTGAAGCCAAGGGAGCGAACTCTATCTTTTTGCATAAAAATTTATTCCTAAATAATTATCTGTATTTACAGTTAAAGGAATTATGTCCTTGTAACAACCTTTCTTCTGAATGCTGTATTTAGAAAAAGGCACTTTGCACTTAACCATGCCCAGATCTTACCCATTACTGTTCTTCTCCATGGTACTCACCATTAACATGGCAAGTACAATTAGACCCTGCTTAAGGCTGATGCCACAGCTGCTAACCCACCACTTAACCTATGAATATGATGTCCTGTAGACCTTTTACATGAAGTGCAGAATATTCTTCTCAGATTAACTTTTGTCTACTAGGCTTCTTGGAAAAAGGAAAAACAGGATCGTGAGAATACTTTTCATCTCGTTATCTATCTTTTGTCAGCTTCTATGGGCAAAAAACCCACAGCTGTTTCTTTAAAATTGGAAACCATTTCAGCTACAAGACGGGCAGTAAGCAATCACATTTCATAAAAGAAATTGAAATACACCTCTGCAACTAAACTCATAGTGAGATGTCTCTTCTGATAGCTTATTGAGAGAGGGAAGGAGTAAGGAAGTATTCACTGAAAATGACCTGCATCTTGCCTTGGAGTTACTCCATGTCTTGTTCTTCACAGTTGCCTGCTTTCATGTCTTACAGCGGAGGGAAGGAAAGAGTGGTGCCTGCCACCCATGCTCCTGCCTGTATCTGTTCCAGTCTCCCCAGCTGAGCTCTAGGAGACATCAGAGTTGGAGTGAGCTAGTCTGCTTCCTGTGTTCTCCTCTGGATACTTTGCAAGCAAGTATTGTGCACAGCTCCTACTTCAGAGGATGAATAAACTTTCAAAAACAATTTACATGGTTTTATATTGGTTAATTTTATTGCTGCTGTAGCATTTGAAGTAGTCTGAGGTGGAAAATCCTTTTGGCAGGGAGCTGCTTTTGCATTTGCACTTCACCAAAAAACTATGTGTAGCATTTATTGCATGGTTTTGGCCAGACCATATTTGTGAATAAGGATGGCATACTTTGTTTCAGGACTTGTCTTACTGACAATGTGATTCCCAATTACCATGCCTGCTTCTAAGGAAAAACTCTATATAAAGTTGCTCCACAGTGGGAGGGACAGAGGAAGAAAAGGTTAACTCTTCAGAGCACTTGAAACTCAGTAAGAGAGGTATTTTCACTTTGGCATGTTCCCTTGTTCTCTATCAACATATCTATATGGAAAGTCTCAATAGGAAGCATACCTGACCTGTACTGTATACCTGATCAGGAGCTGTCATGGGATGGTAATTCTCATCTTTCATACTCCTTGCAAAAATACAAATATATTGCCTAGACATTCAGGTTGGGTTCAGTTCAGCTGCTGAAGGAGCCCAAAAGTCACATTGCAAAGGAATATGCTGCTTGCCGGTACTGCCTCTACAACTGCTGTCATCCTGCAAGGTCCAGGAGGCTTCCCCACTCGGTGGGATGCATGGAGCAGACTGATGTGGCAAAGAAGGAGTTAATTCATGTGCTAATTAAGAAGCCTGCTTTAAGGTACCCAGCTGCAGAGGGTGCCCTGAGGAGACAGGCAGTAGAGATTGCTTAATGTGTGTGGGAGAGAGGGAGAAGGAAAAGGACAAGAAAGCAAAACAAAAGCATAGCAGGCAGGAAAGACAGGGCAGGTGTCCCTGGGTGAGGGTCTCATCAGGCATGTGAAGCAGCAGGGAATAGCTGGATGAACTGGGAGGAGAAGCAAAGCTGGTGACACCTGCTCTACCAGGTGCTTGATGTGCTCCTGGGTGGGTTGAGGACATCCCCAAGTTGAAGTGCTCTTGGTCTGGTTTTCAGTGTACCCAGAAAAACATTCCTGACGTGTGAAGAGGCATGCCTCTGCTCTTCTGCACTAACTGCCCAGGTGCGTGCCCACCTCAGCGCCAACACAGGGCATCTTAGCACTGATGTGGAAGTGGTGTGCCTATGTTAATTTCGATGGAATAGTGTGCACACAGATGTTGAGGAGTAGTGGAAGTGCTCTGGAGTTATGTCTCTGCTCACTTTGCACTGTACTGAGAGCCTTTGCACCTTGTTGAGTCTGGCTTGTGAGCGGGGTCAGCTCATTGGCTTTGAATTTCCTCTTACCAGCCTGCCAGAGGGATGCTTTCATCAGGGTCTGACTACTCAGATGTTGCTTTTAACGTACAAAACTGTGAAGCAAAGGGTGACTTTTCCTTGCTGGCTAAATGATGCTCTTCATTCAAAGTGACAAAAGAAAAGTAGAAGGGAGGTAAAGCAGTGCTAAAATTGGTTAGATAGCTGCGGGCCATGAAAACCTCACAACATACCTGAACAGCAAATTATCACATAGCCCTGAAAAGTGGTGATGCCACCTCACTCCTCCTCATCCTCGCAAGTGTGAGCAAAGATGGAGACAATGTGAGTGTTAGAGACACATAGCAGTGGTGCCAAAGGACAGGTGAGGAACAGGGATTGCAGTCTCCAGCTGGTTGGGTTTGTGCTGCCCACTGTCCCCAGCAGCCCCGATGCCACTGCCCAAGCTCCAGACCTGCCAGGGGATGGGGCAAGTTGCCCAGAGGTTCATTTCTACAGCCTACAGCAGCAAAAGACTCCACAGCTCCCTTAGGCCAAATTAAGTAATTGCAGATCAATTCTGTAGGGTTTTCAACCCTGGCCTGAGTTGATCTGTTTTTCAGTTAAACACAAGAGGGGAATGAAAACAACCCATATAGTTTAAAATAATGTTTTAAGGTTTTCACCCACCTTAAGGTAGGAAACCAGCATGTCACCAGCAGACAGGTGCACAGGTAGTGTTTGCTCACCTTCAGCTGCACAGAGTACCACCCCCAACATGAGCCCAGCTGGGGCAGCAGTTGTTGGGGTAAAGGCAGGTTTGTCGGATGCCTTGGCTGAAGGAGCTCCTGCCTGACAACATGACTTTATGTCTAGGGTCTCCGATCCAAATCCTCCAGTTACCCACGTAAATTCCTTTGCTTGTCTGAGCCCTTGGGCCAGGGCAGGACTAATCAAAATCCCCACGGCACCTCCCTGTGAGTGTGTGGGTGGTGGTCAGCTGTGCTACCCACCTGTCACAGCGACCCCACCATGAGACCCTGGTGGTGTTGCCAGCATTGCCGTGTGCTGCTGGGTTGCAATGCCCCAGCACAACACACCTCCCCACAGCCAGGTGCTTCATACCACAGTGCAGAAGGAAATACAGCCATCTCTTTCAGCCTGCAAGTCTGTTGCTATTAACAAGCCAATTTTTATATTACTCTAAGGATAGGAATTACTCAGCTTTTAAAGCTTGAGATGACAAGAAATTAACTATGCTCTTAGACAGCTTTTTATGCAGAGTGAAAATGCATTATTTCAATCAGTAACAGTGCGAAATACAGTAATCTGAGAAAACTCTGCTTTTGTAACTACCAGACAGTCCTGGGTTTTGGTCTGTAAAAAGTGCATTATATAAAACATCAGTTAAATATGGGTTTCTTTTTTTTGTGCCACTGAGATAAGTGATGCTTTCAAGTGATGCCTTTAAAAAACAAACCACAAAACAAGGGTACTATCTTCTTGGCGTAGTGATGTCATGGAGCAATTGCTCCTGGTTTCTGGGTGGGGAACTCCATGGCCACAGCACACTGTGGCAAGTACAAAAGCAGAGTTTGCTGAGGGAACTCGGCATTTCCCAAAAAAGTCACTCCATCCAGGCACCCCAAAAGGCTGTGGGGTCCATGCCTTAGAATTCTGCCTTCCAGTGGCAAAGCATTACGTACAGCATGCAGTGCACACTGTCATTTTTTGTAGCTGAAAATGCTATATAACATACCAGGTGCTACGGAGGTGAGCTATAGCATATTGCTCTGTAGTATTTCCCTGTGCAGTCTCTGGAGCGAGGCTGCTGCCATCAAAGCTCTGGCTTGGAGCTCCAGGCAGAAGTCAGTATGATTTTGCAGAAAGTAAGCACTCCCAGCCTTTCAAAGCACATGCTGAACACAGTAGCCTTTCCTTCTGTTAGCATGCAAATTGTTCTGATGGCTTGTCCAATCTTTCCAGAAACAAATATCCATCGTGGTTCTACAGAAATATGATGTAAACGTATCAGAAGTGAAATCAATGACAAACTAATTTCTCACCCTGAAACATTAATATGTAAACACAGTAGCTAAAATTCAAGCCCAAATTGCTGGAGGGGAATGCCTATGGCAAACCCCACTGCATTATGCTTGGTAGATGAAGATGCTGAGAACACTTTAGGAGCAGCTGAACTGCCTCAGGACACCATAAATGGCACTGATAAAGCTGTGCTGCCTGCTGCTGAGATGCAGTAGAAATCCTGCAGATTTGGGGTCTGCAGCCATGCCCTGAACTGCTCTGCTGCAGCGCGGGTGTTCCCGAGGTGGCTGTGTCTCTGTTGCACTGGGCAGCAGCTATTGCAGCTGAGGACAGGCAGCCAAGCCCCGGCCATGCTGTCTAGAGGAACCCACAGCTGAGAAAAGCCTCGGTCACTCAAAGACAGGTCTGTGAGCAGAGAGCAGCCTGCGATGCAGTGGTGTTAGCATCCTTATAAATTACTACATTTGAAGCAGACATTCAACATTTGGGTCGGCTCCAGAATTCTCTCCAGTGAAGCATGGCAGGCCATTGAGATCGACCGGTATAATTTCTGCTCTCTAACAGAACTGGCTGGAACTATCTAAAATATTAAATAGAAAATGTAATTTACACAGGAGTCCTGGCTGAGCACAAATGTTAACCTTTTCATATGTGTGCAGGTATAGAATAAAACACCATGTAAGATTCACTGGTTGTGAATGTTTGCAAATAGAGAATAAGGAAAAACCAAGCTGACTAATGACACAGTCATTCAGAATTAGAATAGTTGTAAATGTTTTTTGAAGTAATCTATTGTCTTCACTATGTCTTGAATAAATTAGTTAATCTTTGGGACATTGTTAAGCTATAGTACTTTAAAAAAAACCATACAACTGAACCTGATCCTTGACATTTGCTGTCAGGATCACTCTAATTCTCTTCTTTTCTTTTTTTTTTTTTCTTTCTTTTTTTTTTTTAAAGGGATCCTTGCTGCCCAGCTAAGGTTTCCTGAACAAGCTAGCAAGCAGGCAAGGTTTGTAATCTTGTTGGGAGGAGGTTTGGGGCTAGAATAGCTGCAATCAACGAGGAGTTGTTCTGGTGGGTCTCCTTCAAAGCCTGTCGCACAGTGCCACGGGCGAGGTGGATGCCCTGCACCAGGAAACCTCCAAATCGCAACCCGTGAATTTGGCTTGGCGCGGCCGTGCCATTTGCCTGCTTCACACGGTTTAACGCACGTAAGTGCCTCACCATGCACGTCCGTCCTCTGCTTTGTCCTCTGCTGGGCGTTCAGCTCAGCCGACTCTCAAAGACTGGCTTCCTCATGGCTGCCCAGCCCCCATGCTATTAACAGGATTTAGCTAATTAGCTGCAAACAGTGCTGTTCTCCCTCAGCAATGTAAAGGGTTTACTATTTTTATCTGACTCTGGATGTTTTTGGTTCCTAGGGGATTAAGGTCATAGGGCACATATTTATTCAGACGCTGGAATTCTTACATCGTTTTTCCATTACTTGTTCGGAAGGAGGAGCCTCAGCCTTTCAACTCCCTCTTCTTCCCCTCTCGCTGCACCCTGGGTGCCTGCTTGTCCTCCCTCCCTCCTCGAATGGGGAGCCTGCTCCTCTGCAACTAGAAATTTTTTACTTTCACTAGTGGTACACAGACATGCTAACCAAACATCTTATTTTTAAACAAAGTGAGTGGTGTCCAAGGGAGTGAAGGAGCCAAGAAGTCACTTCATACAATGCACTGTTGTTTATCTGCAAGCAGGAGAGTTTATTCTAACGCATTTTTGAAGCTATCACTTCCATATGTTGCTTGAAAATATGGATGCTGCCTTGCAGAACAATTTTATTTTCCTTCAGAAAAATTCTGCATCGGTGCAACCCTAAAAACCCTCCACAACCTGAACTTATTACTGCTCATGATATTTCAGTAATTCCAATACTTTGAGGTACAGCCTGGAAACATTCCCAATACAAACACACCTCTAGTTGTCTGAATCATACTAAATGCCTTTAAGCTGGACTGCTGAAAAAGCAATAAATTTTCATTGGTAGTTTTAAAAACAAAGGAATCGAAGCATCTTTTTAAGAGTTGTCACTATATGGCCACTAATATTTCAGGACTGATGATTCCCTGTTGGTGCCGAACTGCAGTTAGCGAGGGGATTAACTGCTGTCCTTCCATTTGCTTTCTGGTGGGAAAAGTACACATTATGAAGCATTTTCTTCTTGTGTGCAGTATTTTAACATCCATATGAGATACAATAATACCCCAGCAAGTAAGATCTCTTTAGAAATGCGTCTCTTGCAGAAAGACAGTGAGATTTGTGACAAGCCTCAGATTCTGTAGGAATTTCTTCAGGAGTCTCAAGTTGGTCCTCACAGTTATGCCTTCTGCTTTTAATTTAAAGCTTTACACATATTACCATCTATTTTGCCAAAGAAGCATAGCTACTGACCATGATCTTCACCCCATGTCCACTAATCTGCTGGTTGTGTAGGCTTTAAGCATTGGAGGGCCTTGCAAGAAGAATGGAGATCCTGAGCTTGACATCACAATAGCTTCCTAATGATTGTGGAGCATGCCAGATGGATGTGCCACACACCTGCCACCCAGGTGAGATATGCCATAGGATTGATCTCCAGCTGAAATATCCCGCACGCTGATGGCTCCGTGCTCAGGTACATTGCATTGCTGTAGCTCAGGTGAGAAGCAGCCATGCGTGCAATGGTGGATGACTCTTATCAAGGGATGACTGTGGCCAAGCAGGGGTGACTCTTACCCTGCTGAGAAATGGTCTGCGTGGACCTAGCGGAAAGCCAAGCAAAGCTCCTTAGCTACAGACTGCATTGACTGGCTGCTGCTGCACAGACCTGGAGACACCAAAGGGTTGAGAATGTTTGCAAAGTGATTTCTCTTCCCTTGGTCCCCTGCGCCGTGAGCGGAGCTGCCTTATGCAGGGCTGGGCTGCCACCTCTCCTCTTCCCTGAGCTGGTGGTGCCATGCACAGGCACACAGTGATGGCAGTGATGCAGGGAACACGTTGGAAGGGCAAGAGCTGAGCTGTGTGCATGGCTTTGAGTGCCCTCAGAGGTGGCTGGGAGACTGCGCTGATTTCTGCCGCAGGCCGGGCAGGGCTGTGCTGGGTTGCCCTGTGCACAAACCCCCTGGCAAAAGCCCCTCGGTGGGCCAGCGGCTGTGGCTGGCAGCAGGTGGGGAACTGCCCTCTGGCCATTCTGTGAGCGGCTTTCACAACGTCTTTGTTGGCTCCAAAATCAGGGATTCAGCAGCACATTAGATGTTAGCATTTAGTCTGTCTTTTGTAACGCCACTTTGGCTAAGATTCTGAAACCTCACCACATTATGGTTTAGTCCTGATTTTCTGTCTATGCTAAGCTCATCTTCAGCAGTGAAGTAATTTATAAATTATGACCCTTTTGCTCCCACCTTCCCACATAGTAAAGCACACAGGTCAATGATCTTTAAAGCCTGCATCAGTTCTGAGTCTTCTTTCTATCTCGTCCACACTGTAAAGTATCCTACAAAATAAAAATGATTGGGCAAAGAAGGCAGAGAAATATGGTCACATTTAACAATAACATTTCTATATAGAATTCCATAGTGTATTGAATCTATTTAATGAGTTTTCTAGATTAATCTGAAGTCTAGGGAATTTTTATTATAATGCCATATCCCATAAAAATATCTATGGTCCTGTGAGAACAGACACCATATTAATCTCTTCTTTAATGTTAGGTGATTAGGTAATAGACTTTTTGCAGCAATGATATTGACATTATTACTCCTTGTGTAATTCAGTTAAAAAAAAGGTTCTCTTCCTCAACACCTTCTCTGTCCCAGCCCCACAACATGGTGCAAAAAGGTTGTAAATGTAAGTGGCTGTGTAATCTGTGGGGTATATACTAAATACAATCCCTGTTTTGAACTACATGAGGACAAATTACATTTATATTTTTATACCAACCTATAGGCAGATCACAAAGGGGATGGAGAAGATCAGCCCCATAAGGAACAGCTTCCACTTTGCCAACCCACTTCTTAATGGGCCCAGACTTCGCAGCTCTCTCCAGATATTGCTTCTGCTGGAGCTTGGGAAAGCAAATCCCAGGACCCAGCCTCCTTCGAGCCAGTTTGAAAACACAAGGAAGATGAGCAACCTGCCGCTGTGTCCTTACCACGATGTCCCACCACTGAGGTTCACCACCAAGCATTTGAGGTTTGCTTAACAGATTGGAAGAAAACCATTTTTCTAGAAAAATCTGGGTGCAGAAAAAGAATAGGATTTGTTATGCCCGGGTACCTGATAGTTTTTCTCAGGCAGTGAAGGGTTAGGAGCCCTATAGACACAGAAAATTGGCCTAATCACATGGACACACACCCAAATTACATCATATTCCTTGCTTAAAAGAAATCAAGTTCTGAGAAACATTAAGTGGCTTAAATTATAAATGAATTGTTTCCCTATGTGAGATCCATGTATGAACTGTTTGCTAATGAAACCGGGTGAGCTGCAATTACCTTGTGCATGGCCCGCTGTGAAAATACCTTGAGAAGGGGCTGGGGCAGCCCCACAGATCCCTTACCAACCTGTTTCTGCTGCCACCAGCAGCTAAACCATGTCCCCGATGTCCCCATGCAGGGCCCACAGGGGAACAGCCCCCGTGTTCCTCCTTGTGGGAACCAGCCAGACCTTCCCGGGGGGGTGGGACCCTTCTGCAGTACCAGACCCCCCAGCAGCTCCCACCCCAGTTGGTGCAGTTTGATGCTTGGTGGCATCACCCAGCATGTCCCACTTTCTGTAACTGGCTGCTCAGCAAAACAGGCAGCCCCAGCAGAGAGCAGCCACCCGGGGCATGTTCTGCACCTCCAATGCTGCCAGCCTCTGCTCTGCTTTTATCAACAGGGCAGAATTTATTTAAAAAATAAAAATAAAAAATCCTGAAAGTCCTCCACAGACATCCAAAATCAATTTAATAATTTAAAATGACCAGAGGATGGGTAGTCCTTATGATGATGAAAATTGCTGGCCTTCTGGGATGAGGTTTTTAAAAACTTTCTTTAGGAAATTGCTTAGCATAAGTCTTTAATTCCTTTAGTGTGCCACCACACAGGTCACAGGTCCCCTGTGGTTTTCTGATTTTTTTTTCTTTGTTTCTAGCGAAATGTTTGTTCTAACAGGCATAAACTGGCAATATAATAAATACAATTTTTCAAAAACAATATATGCAATTGTGTATATTGGAAAACTTATTTTATGAGTATATTCATGCTCAGCAAGCTGTGCTTTCTCCTATTACCTTTTTCCACATTAATCCCATGATGCCGTGGCCTTTTGGGGTTTTTGTTACCATTTTGTATGAAAATGAAGGCCTGACACCACAAAGCAGAGTTGGGTGTTTCTTAATATCCCCCAAACCACTCTTTTTCTGCCATTTCAGTAGAATAAGCTGAAAGTACCCAACTTTTCTTTTTACTCTATACAAGAGCTGGAAGAAACAGTATAGTTCACGAATTGTCTCGAAGATTGTTATTGTAGTCTGGGAGACAGTTATGCAGAAAAGTAATCAGCAGTTAGCTATTTATATCATGCTTTCTCTAATCTGTTCCATGTATTTATAAAACTTTCCTTATCACACCTTCATATACATCTCTTGTAACAACAGAGACTAAACTTAGCAATGAGGAAACAAGCCTAGATCATCACCAGCAGACAGTGACATAAAGCAAACTGTAATTAATTTTGAGTGATCTCAACAGGGTGAATGACAATCGAGTGTGAACTGCCCTCCATGCTGTGCAGGAGAGGGCAGGAGCAAGCAGCAGCTGCCAGTTGGATCAGTGAAGCTCACTCCAGCTCTGCAGCCTTCATCATCAAGTTCTCTGGCTCCTGAAGGTGGGTAGCTGCTGTACTTGAGCTGTAGCAAGGTAAAGGGGTTTGGCTTCGGAAAGTCCTATGTCCATACCCTTTTACTATAGTGACAATGGTGTGTAAGTACTTTTTCACTTTTGTGTCAACAAAAGATCTTAGAGACAGAATATGAGTTTCACACACCACCTTAGAGAGGGCAGGGGAATAAACCAAAGGTTTTCCTCCTTATCCTAGGGACCAAGAGTCCAACAGCTCAGGTGCTGTATTCAGCAGGTTGCAGTCCCTGCCCACCCCAGCACCTCCATGCTTCTGACGGTGACAAGTGACAGATGGACAAAGGCAGATTCAGTCCATGACCCATATGTCAAGGGGCACGTTTCTTTGCCCCTGAACATCAATGACCTCATTCCTTCTTCAAGCCTGAGCAGGTTCGGGCTTGAACATGTCAGGTGAGTCAGTCCTGTGTTCATTTACTAACGTTCTCTGTGTGGAAGCAAAGCCCCAGTATGGCCGCACTGTGAGCCCGATGGGTCCTGGTAACACCTCTCCTGCTTGGGTCTGCTGCAAGACCCCAGCACACACCACTGTCCCTGGAGTCCTGACAGGAAAGTGGAATTTGGAGCACTCAGGATAACAGAAAACCACTATGGCAGCTGCTGCATTTATTGTTGTATTGGAATAAATTACCACTTGAGCCATAATTCAACTGAATAAATAAACGGTGTTGCAGCTTTCCAACGCTACAGGCCCAACCTTTCCCAATTCCTGTTGTTCAGAACGTGGCTTCCTGCTCCAGAGTGCGAACAATGCTGGGAATGGCTCGTGTGATTTCCCGGGGCACTGTCCTCCTACCTGACACTGCTTTCCAAGGGTCAAGACCATGCAATAAACAGTTTCTGTGCCCTCTCCAGGAACAGCTGCATGTCATTTAGAGATGAAATACCCTGAAACATGAAGTCTATACAATGTTTTAGGATTTCTCAAGAAGTGCTTGCAATGTATGACTGTTTATGAGCCGTACAAAAGTAAATATTTGGATGGCCTTTAGCACTGGAACAGTAGACCAGATGGATCTATCCAGAGCTAAATCCTCCTAAGGGAAAGAACTGTGGGAAGAGAATAAATATGAGAAATGCAAAGAGGTTGAAGACAGTACAAAAAACTTTTATTCTGCAAAAAGGTTAAAAAAAGAAGTTGCAATCACCATTTAGGGGGAGGGTGCTTTAGCTTCTAGAATAATACTTTGGCTTAAGGTTGAAAAGGACAACATTTTTTGCTACTCTTCATTTGGTGAGTGACAAATACTGAAAGAACAAACTTAAAAATATGTGGGTTAGGTTACACCTCACTTACTATAGGGATTCAGTTAAGTTTCATTTGGCATTGGGTGTGATATAATACTACAAAGTCAGTCAGAGATTAAGAACCCACCAGAAATTGATGACAGAACTCACACTTCTGTAAGAACACTTGTGGAATGCCTGATAGGAAAATACAGCAGTGTAATGGATGCACTGAGCTTTAATGAAAGACACTGTTAGTCAGCGGTCTAGAAGGCCTTACACTAGGCTCCAGGAAACACAGTAACAGACACACACTGCCAGCGTCTCCCAGTTTAGATCCAGATCATGCTGTGGGCTACCCATACAGCGGGTAAACCACCGTGCCAGTAATCCTAACCATGCTAATCCAGCGAATGCTTTTCTGGAAATACATTTTGAAAGATGAAGAAGAAAATGGCTCATTCGCCCTATCCCCCTTTCTCATGTTAGCTAGTTGCAAAGTCTACAGAACCTCCTTGTGCTATGGAGTGCCTCAGTCCAGTAATGGCAGTAACATCACTGAAGAAAGTTGGTAAGTAAGTAATGTGTAGCGATAATTAATGCAACTGCATTCAGTAAGTTATAAGTTGTGTGGCACAATGAGTGAGTAAAATAATCACCAATGCTGAATGGCAATGGGGTTTTGAGAAGTTTTCTGCGACTTCCTAGACCTGAGAATGACTAATGACTACCAGGGTTACTATGTATGTATTATAAACACCCAGGTATAAGAGGACAAGGTGGCGTATAGCTGTACCTGCTTTATCTTACAGGTATTCAGAAGGAAAGAAGGGAAGAAACGGTATTAACTCTCTCTCTGTTGTATATCAAATAAAGCTAACATAGCTGAGGATGATCACGTACGTGCCATTATCAGGATAAACTAACAACAGTGCACTTTTCTTCTTGTTCACAATACTTTTGACACAAGGCTATTTAAAGAGGTCTGTGTTATTAAAAGAAGTCATCTCATTGGCACTGATACAGCAATACCTCTCTGAGGGCTCGTGCTTTGTTAGCTGTGTGTTTTGGTCTGTCTGTTACATTAACATACAGATGTTTACTAGCTGCTAAGGCGTCTTGTTCAACTTACCCCTTTGCCAAAGCAGCAAACTGCAGTAAGCTGTCCTTGAGAATGCCACAAATGGGAACTGCCCCAAGCACGGAAGACAGACCCTGTCCAGTGTTTGGATTGAAGTCTGAAGTCTGCATGGCACCAAGCCACTAAGGAAACGCTCAGAAACTACACGTGCAGTCCTGCTCACTAATTGCCAAATTGAAACAAAATCTGCACTCATCACATCAAGCTTCCCTTCCTTCCCCAAATGAGAGATTCTTACAAAAGAAAAACAGGGCTTGTTGTTTCTTGTTCTGTTTTTTATAATGAACAAGAATGCATTTTTCTGCAACTGAGACATGTTTTATTTGCAATGCCACTGAATACGGGAGGTTCCTAGTTGAATTTTTTTCCTTCTAAAACTGCTTTTTCTGCAGTTGGGCGTGGCAAAGAAAGAAAAGCTCTGTAAAAGCTCCATGAAAGCTCCGTATCCTGACATACAGCTGATTACTGTGCCGATTTCCTAGTGCCAGCATACAAGTGGCATTTTAACTGGCCATGTCCACCACAGACCTGTCAAGCCTGCTACCTCACCTCACACCTGGGAATGGAAGCGGGTTTAAGAGTTGTAGCGTCACTGCTGTTTTGTTTTAAATGGACCAGGCCTGAGACAGCTACACTTGGTAGAGCCTGGCACATAGTACATGGCTCTTGAAAAGGCTGAGACTGTTAACCTAGTGTGATAAGCAGAAAGTAAATACTAAGAAATAAATATGCTTAAGAAGGACCTGTTATTTTTTTATTTTTTTAAGTGTATGTACTTTGATTACTAATAACCTTTTTTCTTATACAATGTTGGCGTTCATATTTGAATGCCATACAAACCAATCGATGTTAACTTTCTTAACCAAAATATTTATTATTATTTTCTAATTATTCTCTAGTCATTTTGTGAATCTGAAAGATGCTGGACAAAACCCAGTCACTTGGTTATATGTCACTAGCTGCGCCAGAATGACATCCTGCTGAGGACAGAATTAATTCCTGTGTGCAGGAGCTCTCCAAATGGCTCACTCTGCTGCACTGCTGGCATCCCGGCCAGAGCTTCACATGTCAGTGATGGGTACCATTTGTGTACCAAAAGCAGACGAAGAACAACTTCATGTAATCTGTGGGCTTCTCCACCAGTTAGATCATAACAAATGCTGTTATAGGGATAAGTGCGAAACAGAACATTGAAGTCTGTTTTTTATATTACCATCTTCCTGTGGTACAAGTTCTGGTTCTCCCAGACATTAGAGAGCTCAGTGATATTTTATACCGAGCACTGGAATCTTGAAATAACACATAGGTGTTGCAGAGAAAACAGTGCGGCTGTCTGTCGGCAAAGAAGTGGATTTATGAGTCACTAGGTTTTATTTCCATGCATACTAGTCCGATGCTTTAAGATCCTTTTAACTGTGGACTTTGTGACTGCACAGTGACAAATGTTGATATTGCTGCTCAGGGTAGCAGCAAAGGTGCAAACTTCACTTTCATCAGCTGTTGTGCCATCCTCAGCAGCTGAACACACTTCTCTCCGCTGGCCTTACACTGTCACACTGCGCAAGCTGCAAGAGGAGCAGGAGAGGGAGACAGCTCAGCTGCAAGCAGGCAAGGGAAGAAGGGCAGCAGTAGGGGTGGGGAAGGTCTCCCCAGCAGGACAGCAGCAAGCCGCGTCGCCCTGAGGAGGAAGACAGTGTCCTCTAACTGCGTGTTCATGTCCATAACCGTAAACTCCCCAACATGCTACCCTGAGCTTCTTTCCTTTTGCAGTAGACATAAAGCACAGGGAAAACATAAACCCAAGTGATTATAGAGGCCTATGGAAAGGAAATAGATTTTTAAGGAATTGGCCTGAAGAGTTGCTTTCAAGTGCTCTTTAAGGTTTTTGCTACTGGAAGGCTTTTCTGTTGGGAGCGACTATGGGACTCCAAATTTCACAGTGGAATTTTGAAGTGCCTGGGATAGGCAATCATTCTAAGACCAAATACGCTAGTGTTCTGAAGGGCAAAACCCTAATGATAATCAAGTATGTTAAAGCAAACACCCCTATCTAGCTTCTGCAGTCCTTGAGCTGCTGAAAGAAACAGAATCTCATGGAAGATATTAGTCTGTGATATGCTTTCTGTTCTGATTTACTCCTACTTCCGTATACTGAGCATAAAATAAATCACATCCTACTCATGGTATAAGTGCACATTATCTTTTCTGTAAATCAGCCTTGTTACAAAAAGGTGAGAACAGCAACATTAAAACAATTTCAGGCACACTGGAAAACGTAATGGTGCACCTGGAAATTTTTTTGAATAACTAATTCAGTATAATACATTTCATTTTTTTATTTCTTAAAGGCTTTTTTCAGTGCATAGCATTGACGGTCACTGGATTTAGGGCTTGTTGGGGTAAGGACAGTCCACTCTGGAAAATTTAAAAAACCTTCTCATCTGTGGCACAGATCAAAGACTTCTGATCAAGTAGCAGCATAAGAAAATTTTAAATAAAAGAAACAGTGTTTGTAACCATTACATCAAATAGTCACTTTCTGTCATAAGCTAGATTTATCTACCTCTAGATCAGAAGACAGACAGGTATTAAATATTTACTACTGGTTCTGGTTCAAAAGTAGGGAGAAATAGCTCTTTTGAGGCCAAGTTGGAGTACTATAATAATCAGGATGTAAGTGTCCCATTCTCTGATCTCCAGACACAACCATAAGTACCTTGGCTGCCCTCTACCACCTTCAGTTATTTGGCATATGAAGGAATACAGTAATGCTCATGATGCTAAAGAGTCCCACAAATGAGAGATGAGCGATGGCATCACAGTGTGAATGTCAGTCATGGCCAGCCATGGCAACGCATTGCAAAGCTCCTGCTTTAACGTTTGCCAGTGTGAAGACAACCAGCCACAGGTAGGGAAAGGTGTCACCGCACACTGGTGTCTCTCAGGTTAACGGTGAGTTCTGTGCCACAGCTGTTCCCCTGCTTTCCAGTTCCAGATACTTTACAGGCTGGTGTTCAGCAAGGGCCACCTCTGAGGTCTCTGGAGGGGACACTTGGAAGGAAGGGCTGGCCTGCATGGATATGCCTTCCTGCTCACTGCTGGAACAACACCCTGATACCCCTCCAGAAAAGCCTTTAGTGGCACAGGTAGCTTGTGTTCTTGTCAAGACAGGTAACTGCAGCAGAGCAGAGTGGCATGTATGGAAAGGGACTGAAAAAGAACAGCACAGCTGTGTACAAAGACAGCCTTAACTCTGCCTTATTTGACAATTGGATGAGTGGCTTGCTAACCTCAAGAAAATTTAAGTATAACACCTGCATGTAATTTAGCATAGACTTGGCTAAACAAGGTTACTACCTGCACGTGGATCTGCAAAGCTGATCTGCTGAGCCAGCCAGTGGCAGGCAATGCACATTGCAAACTAGCAATGGTGCAGGGATGCTGTTGACCACAAAACTGTCCTCATTGCTTCTCTCACAGCTCGGAGGACACATCACTTATCTGTGCTGTCTTATAGAGACAGAACATGCAGCACATATTTGCTGAGCTATGAACAGCCTGAATGTTTATCAGCTGTAATTTCAGTGCTAAAACTGATTAGCTGCAGCTGTACAGAATCACAGCAAAATGCTTTAAATACAAGTTGTACTGCAGGTGTGGGGGTATTAAGACAGGGTTTCACACTCATGGGGCCTATCTGTAGAAATGCTGAAAGATATTTAGGCCCCATAACTATGCAAAAACTGCAGCTCCTGTAAGGGCCAACTATATTAAGGAGTTACCATTCAGCTGAAAGGTGAAATCCTAACAGCTACAAAGATGTTTTTAATTTTACAGGAGTTTGAACATCACCAGAACTCAGATGCTGAAGAATGCCTTAATTCTGACATGGTTAAAATGCCATACAATGTGTGGAGAGTTACCTCAGCCATTACTGTCATTTCAGCTTCAATACGTTCTGCAGCAATAATAGCAAGGATGGTCCCAGGGCCAACTGGAATTTTTATAAGTCAAAGGCAAGCATTTTTTTCATACCTGTACTTGCTGTTTCCCCTTGGTTTCTATTAAGGGAATCAGTATGTTTTCCTCTGTTTTGCTGCACGTTTTGAAGTCAATGATATGACTGCTTGCTCAGTTGGAAATGTTTATGAATTGTATTAATGTGCTTGCTGGCAAGATTCCCTTCCTCCCCCTCCAACCCTAACTTCCAGTGAGGATCACTCTCATGTATGCACAAGCAATGAAGTGGCTTGTTTGAGGGTGCACAGCAAGTCTCTGAGGCCAATTGTATCTGCCAGGGCCCTGAGGGCACGGTTCAGACTAGATGTCCCTGACCAGCCCAAGCTGGACATCCCCCCTACCCTGCCGCCATGGGCCAAGACACCATTTCAGCCCAGCCCAGGGCAGTAGGATGCTGGGCTCCAGCCTCGCCGCAGCCCTGCCATGCCCAGCCATGGGGACCCTGAGCCTGCTGCCGTCAGCGCCCCTGCAGCTGCCCTGCTCCTCCCTGCCTGGGGATGGGCCTCGGTCTTGAGGATCTGCCCTGCTCAGCCACCCCCAGCCCTCAAGGTGCCCTCACAGTGTTCTCGTATTCACATCCAAGATAGCAGAAACTGGCAGGAAGATATTACTGTACAGTTTTTCCCTGTTGAGCTGTTTGCAGCTCAGAATTGGCTCCCCACAAAACTGGCCATGTTAGATACCCAAGTATGCATTTAAAACCACAAACAACTTTAAGACCATTTATGACTGACTTCAGAAAATTGCAATGTGGATTTTGAATCTTGGAGGCTTCTTTTCTGACAGTCCAAGTCTGTGTGGTGTAAAGCAATACAAAATGAAGCAATACAAGTGAAGACACTGAAAAACTGTCACTCTCAGCTGGCAAGCTCCTTACCTGGCCTATATAGTGATGATCAGTGCTCACCTGGCCTGACCTCAGACACTTCAGGTCTTAAGCTTCTTAGACAGCTGTCCCAGACAGTTATTGCAGCGGCTATATTCTATGAATTTTAACTTTTATGCACAAAATATCCCCTTATGGACAGCAATAAATTTCTGTTAAGAAATATAACTGGAGCTGTACCCAGAAGCAGTTCAGAAGAATTTCAAATGACTTAACAATATATAAAGGACATGTACAGGACTCAGTGTGACACACTGTCATTTGCTGTTAACAACCTGTAGTCTGAAGTACAGATTAGACACCCAAGTACCAGATTTAAGGTTTTCTGCCTCTGGTTCCTGTGACTGCAGGAACAGAAAAAATGTATGGAGCAGGCGCTTGTGCGAGCCTTCCTAATTTTCAAAACATGAGCTAAAAAAAGTGAAAACTCTGAGACCATTTCCTTCAAGCTATGTTGTGCAGTCTAGAAAGTACAAAAGGGCCCATTTTATCAAATGCTGGGATAGGCTGACAAAGCCCACTAAGATCCATCTCTGAGAAGAACAGAGTCCGTCCCGCAGGGTTATGAAAGAGCATTCAGGCAGGAAAATACTGCATTGCATTTAAGGGGCTTAATTTGATACAGTTTTGGGGTTTTGCTGTTTTTCCTGCCAGTATAAAAAGCCCTTCATAAAGATCTTTCTAATAAAAGCACAAGCCAATTAGTAAAGCCATAAAGACAGTGATGAAAGTAAGTCAAATACGATTATAGAGGAATTGCACAACCAGTGTATGAGTGCCTCCTCCGTCATCCCTTCACAAGGGACAGAGGGAGCCCCTTCCCCTCAGCAGGGAGCTGGAGCTCCAGGTGCCGGTCTGGTCCCTGCTCCGCTGTGCTCCACTGAAGCTCTGGTAGCCACAGATCTGCATGCTCCTGGGGAAAGATGCCCCACCTTATGGAGGGAGCAGACCAGTGACGTAGTACCAGTAAGTAAGTAGTAACATCTGCTTTAAAAAAGTCAATTCTCTGTGCCACTTCCCATGTGTTAGTTTATTCAGGACAGAGATTCATCATTTAACAGATTATTTAACCACAGTCTTCTCTTTTCCAAGCATGGTGCAATTAATATCCTGCATATACTTTCAAAAGGTAAACTCCTTAAAGTCTAAGGAAATCATAATTATGAACCAAATTAGTTAAGTATCGCGCTGTTGTTAAGACTGAATGTGCCTGCTATCCTGCCTCCAGCCTTGTAAGCCTAGCACCCAGTCAAAACTGCATCTAACACAAACCAACGAGCCCTTCCCAGCTGCGGGTCCACCTAAGCCCCTGGCCAGCAGCATGGGGGTCCCTGTGTGGCAAACGGGCTGGTGCAGGTCAGAGCCGGGCTGCAGCAGCACTGAGCACAGCATGGGCTGTCCCACGCCACCACAAGCCACGGCTGTGGGCTCCTTCCATCGCACAGCACTGCATGTGACAGCCTCATTCGGTCCTGCCACATGCCCTGAACCTGGCCTACACCCACTTCCCAGCTCCCAGTGACAACACCTCTGCCTAAACCAGGGTGGGGACCGTGACCTGGCAGGGGCTGAGCCCTCAGGAGCACCGGGATGGCCGCAGGAGTGTCTGCAGCTGTCACCAGGCACAGTGGTTTCACACACCCACACCAAGGGCAGCAGGGCAAAAGTGCAAAAATAACCAAATGTGGTGTTTGTTTGTTGTCTAAAAAAATGAACAGAAATCTGTTTTCTGTTAATATTCTCAAGCCTGCTGTCCAGGGAGCTGGCCTGACCAAAGCTTCTGGGGGAGGTGGCGGTACATTTTTCAGCTGAAAACCTGAACTTGCTTCCAGCCAAATTTTCATCAATAGCAACCTCTGCAACAGGCAACATCCATCTTCTATACCCCCACTGAAAACTGTTGTCGTAACATCTTCCACCCCACCTTGCCTGTAAGCTTGCTGGCTGCAGCCCAGACCCTGACACTGGGAAGGTATGAGGCCAGGATGATTCCAGCTCTCAGCACGTGGCCAGTCCTGCTGCGCGTCACTGCCTTCGCATGTGCAGCCTTGCCTTCAGCCTGAATGGGCTCCACCTGTCCCACCTAACAGCACATGATGCTGTTCTTTGCTTGCCTGTTTGCCTGCACTCATCAGAAGGTGCATCGGTGGGTCTGGGGTATCACACATCTCTCTGCCAATTTCAATCACATTTTCTATGAAACTGCCAATGAGTAATGTCAAGTAACTCTTTGTTATCTTACTCATGCTCTATTTCAGTAGGAAAAGCAGTGAAAATATTGGAACTTGGGTCAAGAATGCAATAGCCCAAACCTACAAGACAACATTTTTGTGGCCTCTGTGCAAGTGGTGACATTGTTTTCCAAGCTGTGTATGAAAATTCATGTGGACAGTGATGTTGTGCAATTATCTGACTCTCAGGCTTATTTGAAAAATCCAGCCTCAAGACCATTTTTTCCCTCACATGGCAAAGCTACTTAGTAAAAATTAACCTGATTCTTGAGCCCTCTTGCTCAAACTTAATATTCAAGGCAGGCACCAAGACTGAAAATACTCAGACTACACTGTCTGGGTTATAAGTACTGGAAAAGTAGGAGCTGTAACAGAAATGTTAGGCAACCATAGCTAGCAGTGATGCTTTCCCTACAGTAATACCACCAACCAACACCCGTCTGCCTTCTGTCCCTGTGCAGAAGAGGAAGAGAAATGATCTGATCTGCATTTGCACCTTCAGCCAACTGGATTTGGCCCAGGGGTCAGAGCTGTGAACCTCTGGAGCTGGAGATGGTGCTGGTGTGGATACAGCTGGAGGCAGTAACAACTACTCGCTGAATGGGATGCAAAGCGACACTTCCATACCTACTCCTATTTCCCCATCATTATCATAGAATCACAGAATGGTTCAGGTTGGAAGGGACCTTCATCTCGTCCCACTCCCCTGCCCTGGGCAGGGCCCCCTCCCCCCAGCCCAGGCTGCTCCCAGCCCCATCCAGCCTGGCCTTGAGCACTGCCAGGGATGGGGCACCCACAGCTGCTCTGGGCAGCCTGTGCCAGCGCCTCGCCGCCCTCACGGGGAACAATTTCTGCCTCACAGCTCATCTACATCTCCCCTCTCTCAGTTTAAAACTGTTGTCCCTTGTCCTATCACTGCATTATACTGTAACATCTCCTCTTATGAATTATCCATTGCAATATCTAGAGAAAAATTATCAGCTCCACAGTACACACTTAGGTTTAGTGTTATGTCAAAGGTCACATAATTCAGACTTCGGCATGTTTTTACCTATTACTCTTCCATCATTGCCACTGGAAAACTTTTATATTTGGACTTAGATTTGTCATGTGTCCCCATTTTTTCCCCATATAACACACATATAGATCTTGTTATCTGAATTTACCAAGTACCAGCACTGCACAATTTACCTTTGCAGAATTAGCTCATGTCCCCCCTACACCTTCCCTGCTCTACAAAGTGGCTGACAGTGTGCATCTTCTACCAGTATTTGTATTGGGTTCCTGCAATAGCATAGAAGTGTTGCTTCAGTCATTCCTTACTTTTTTTAATTGGAAGTATTTGTTACTGATTGGATGTTGCCATTTGATAAGATGAATGAATTCTGGCCCTGGACAAAACAGCCAAATGGCTGCAGTTAGGATCCACTGTCCGAAACAGTGCAGACTGAGTTCTGCATCTGCCGAGATGCTGCCCTGGCTCACTAACAGGAGCTGCTGTGGTCATTGCCGACCCACAGCCCACAGCAAGAAGGCAGGCTGCGTGCTTGGCTCACCTCTCCTTGGCTTTCCTCTGGGGACACCGGGCATTTGGCTTAGCCTGTTCGTCCCCACACACATCTCCGGGTCTAGGATATCGTTACACCTCCTTGACGTTCAGCATTTCTTGCTTTTGGAAATGGCTTCTACTATAATTCGCTATTGGGTGAGTCATCTCTCAGGAATTCTTTTGAAATCACTTTATAGATGGTGCTGTATTTTAAGTTTCTGTTCTCTCAGGGTTTATCCACTGCTTTCCTTGAAGAAGGCATGGGATTCACAGGCATCATCAGCTCAGTCATCGGTCAGTCATTGTTTTACTTTTATGCAGTTGCTACATTTTCATGCTGTAGTGCTTCCTCTACCAAAGAGATTGGCAAAGTACATCTGCATTGTAGTGCAGTGATTGCTGCCTGGGTTCTTTACAAGTAACTTCTTGTGGTCTGCAGCCACTTCCTATTCTAGTTTCCTGTTCCTGAGCACTGCCAAACTTTTCCCCTGGATGCCATATGGCCCGGGATCCCTTTCCAGCTGGGTGTAATTTGACACAGCCTCCTCCAGCATACCCTGGCTTTGATGTAATTGCTGTGGGCTGAAATTTGTAAGACTTGTGTGCCAAAACCACAGCAGTGAATGTTCTGATGCTCCCCCTCCCCCCTGCCCCCCGCTCCCTTAATTTTTTTTTCCTATGTGTGAACACGTCAAGGTATAGCAGGATGGTAGGTTTGATCAATCCATCTTCGATACCTCTGATGGCTGCATCCAGGTAAGATCATGATGTTTATAGTGCAACTTCATGCAATAGCAGTTTTGGGAGATGCACAAACCCTTAGAAGAAATTGTCCAGAGGAGTCCAGCAGTGTTTAGTGTCTCGGCATGAGCATATTCTGCGCTGCATGTACCCATATGTCGCAGCTCACTGGAGGTCAGCAGGGATCCCATGTTTGAGGCAGACTTTCACAATTTCCACTTGTTTTTTATTTAATTGTATTTTTCATTTGTGCCTGCTAACAAAGAAGGCCAGTGGTCACAATCTAGCAGAGTTTTTGTCGTTCTGCTTGCATCCCTACCTGAGAAAGTTTGCCACAAAGGAGAGACTTTACAGGACTGACTCATCAAGTTCAGTATCATTGGAAATAGCCATCTCCTCTCACAGGTTGGTGGGCCCGCTCATCCACCCGTGCCTATCTGCTAGTGTGATACACTACTATGGTGTGGTGAAGAGCACCAAAGGACGGTGAAGTCAATGTTTCCTCGGGTCAGTAGTACTTAACAGTATTTATTTTTGCTGTTGAATACCAAGAATAATTTTGCCTTTCTTTTATCAAGTAGTGGCTTTTCAGACACAGGCATCTGCCACAGTTGCTCGCTCTTTTCATAGCTTCAAGCTGTTTGAGCCTGTGCCTGCTTCTCATTGCCCTGGCTTGACAGTGGGTACCAGGCCCCTTCTTCAAGCTGGGGGATCCATGACTTCAGTTGTTTTGCTCTCTCCCCTCCATTTCTGCAACCCCTCCCCATAATGCACTAGCAAGGCAGGGCCTGCCCAGCTCAAGTGCTGCTCCTGCTTTCTGAGACTCTCAGTACTGCAGGCGTGTGACGGCAGCACCCGGGCCCCCGTGTGGGCTGCGCTTCGGTGACCGTGCGGCAGGCACGCCATGGTCTTCAGCAGAACCTGTGTGCCTGCGGTGGGCATGGGAGGAACCAACTTGAACTGAAGGTCTGTCTGCTGGTTTCTGCGTACTGCTACCCACAACAGTTACAGGGGAACGAGGGTGAGCTCAACCTCCTTTCCTGACTGCAGGTGGGGTGAGCAGAACTGCAAGGTACCAGGAAGACATTGCTTAGGTATTTCTGGGTAACGGAAGCTTACTGAAGAGGTGCGAAACTGTTCTTCTGTCCCACATGAAATCTCATTCACTGCAAGCACTGAGCAGACAAGCTCATTTGCTTGACGTATCTTTAACTTGGGAGAGACTCGCTAACTGACTGTAAGCACACTTTGTCGATTACGATGCAAAATGTAATAAATTTTGCATAAACCACACCCAAAGGCCTGTTTGGGAGATATATTTTCTTCACCTTGTATTTGGAACCATATGCGATTATTTGCTGCCCAGCAGACACCTCTCCCTGGGGTGACAGCCAGCCAAGCGCTGAGGGGAGAAATAACATTCTGCTGAGGAGCAGTAACAATATTTTTATTTCTCTGACAGGGGCCGCTCATTTCTCTGGCCAAGCCTTCTTGTTCAGTGTGATGTCCTCCTGCTCGGTGTGAAGGATGTCTCAGTCTTCGGCGATTTCCGTTGTCACCTCTACTACAGCGTGTGTCACCCACCGTTGGACATTCCTCACCATCACGCTTCCTGGCACAGCACCCCTGAATCTGCCTCTACATTTCGTTTTCCCCTCAGTTTTGTGTATTCGTGCAGTTGCTCTTGAATCTAGTTTGGGTTTCCCATTTCCCCCACTCTGCTCAGCAACTACCTGCCCATATCATTCACGTGCTTTTTTGACAAGAGCGTCCTCAGCTCCAAAACTTAGCAAGCCCTCTGCAAGCCTCGTAATCTGACCTTCTGCACATTTTGTTCCCATTACTAACCAGCCATGACATATAGATAGTCTTAGGAGCCAGCTGTTTTGCACAGCATAGCAAAGACTGATTTGTCATTTCTCTGGTTTCTTGAGCAAAGTCAGCGATGAGATTCCTCCCGCGACGGGTGGGTTCGCAGGCTGAAGCTTGCTGGGACACTTCCCCGGCTCGGCAGGCCCAGCCGGGCACACTCCCGCACGGGGCCAGATCCTGCCGGGGCGAACAGCCCCTTGTCCGGCACCGCCGATCACCCTCTGGCCTTCCGCTCCCGGTGACAGCCCTGCTGCAGCGCTGCGGGTTTTCCGCCCTGGGGGCGGCCGTACCCGTTTGCCTAAGCCGGTCAGGCGCACGGGGCCGGATGGGGAGCGGCCGGTGCCCGTACCCGCGGCCGCCGCCCGGGCCGGCTGCCGCTACGCGGGGGTCCGCACCGCCCGCGGCCGCGCTCCCGTTCAGGGCAGACCCCCGGGAGAGGCCCCCGGCTGCCCGGGGGCGCCCGCAGAACCGGCAGCGGGCCCTTTTTCCCCGCAGGAGGCAGCGCCCGGGCAGAGACGTGCCGCCTGCCCCGCCGGGGCGCTGAGCGGCCCGCAGCCCCGCCCGGCCTCGCCGCCCCGGGCACCGGCTGCCGGCCCGGGCCGCGCAGGTGAGCGGCGGCCCCACCCAGCGGGCGGCGTTGCGGGAGCGGCGGCCCAGCCCGGCGCGCTCCGCGGGGACGCGCGGCGGCCGAGCCCCGGGACAGCGCTGCCGGCCGCGTCCCGCGGGGCGCTTCCCCGGGGTGGCGTTGCCCTTTTAAGAGCCGCGCGGGGCCGCTGTGACGTCGCGGGCGCAGAGCCCTAGCCCGGCCCGCCCGCCGCGCCGCCAGAGCCGGGAGCGGCGGCGGCAGCAGCAGCGCGGTACGCGCAGCGCCCGCCCAGCCCAGCCCCGCCGGGGAGCGCCCAGTCCAGCCGCGCCGCAGCAGCCGCCCCGTCCCGCGCCTCCCCATCCCGCCGACCTGCCATGCGCCGCGGCCCGGCGCCAGCCTCCGCCGGCGGGAGCCGTCCCGGCAGCAGCGCGACGGCGACGGCGGCGGCGGGCGAGCGCTGAGCGCCGCGGCCCCGCAGCAGCCGCAGGGCGGCCGGCCCGCCGCGGCGCGAATGTCCGCGGGCTGCCCGCGCCGGGAGGACTCGCCGCCGCCCGCCCGCCCGCGCTGACGGGGCGGGCCAGGCACCCCGCTCGCCGCAGCGCCCCGCGCCCGCCCCCGGGCTCCCCGCAGCGCCGCCGCTGCCGGCCGCGCTTCCGCCCGCCCGCCCGCCGCCAGCGCCGGCGCCATGGCGGTGAAGGGGGCCGCGGCCGGCGCCGGGGTGCTCCTGGTGACGGCCAACGTCGGGTCCCTCTTTGACGACGTAAGTACCGCGGCCGTGCGCGCCCCGCCGGGGATGTGCGGGGGGGCCGGGGTCTCCGCCGGGCAGCGGGCCGCCGCCCCGCGCCGGTCCTAGCGCCGCCCCCCCCTTCCGCGGCTGCCTCCCCGCGCCGGTGCCGGCCGGCCCCGGGTGTCGGTGGGCAGCGCTGCCCGCCGTGGGGGGGTGTGTGGGTGCCGGTGTCCCGGCAAGCCGTCCCGGCGGCCGAAGCGCTTGCCGCGGGGGCTGTGCTGCCTCTGGGAGCGCGGAGCCGGGCGCCGGGAATGCCCGGTGCCGCCGCCGTGCCACTTCCTCGTCGGCGGTGTTGGTTTTGGGGGTGCCGTGCGGTGTCACATCGTCCCAGGCGATTCCGGTCCTTCCTCCCGAAATGTCAGGAGGGCGCGAGCGCTCATTCCCGGGGGGGGCGGAGCGGGTCCTGCCCCGGCGCAACCCTGTCGCGGAGGCTGACCTTCGGCGCTCCCCCGAGATACCTCGCCCCTTGGGACACGAAAATACGGTTTAATTTCTGCTTAGCGTAGTACGCTCCGGCAAACGTTTGGAATATTTCTTATGGTTGCAAAGAAGACTAATGCAACAGTTGATAGAGCTAGTAGTTAAGAAAAGAGAAGAATGCTTCCTTGTAAGTTTGCGTGAATTAAGAGATATTCACAAATATCTGGAATAGCAGCCAGGCTTCTAAACCTGTGCCCGGTGTGAAGTCTGGCACCACTGAACTCAGTGACAAAGCGTTTCTGGAACTAATACTGGTGTGTCACATACCGCAAAGGCAGTATTTGTAGGGGCTTGCAGCTTGTAAAGCAGCAGGGAACTGGGTCCAAACTTGTGCTGTGTGTCACTCCTGCCGTGTGTGTTGGGACTGGCTTTGTTTCGTGCGCCAGCCCTATGCACAAATTGATAAGTGCTCGACAGTAGGTGTGTTGTTTTCGTGATCACCCCCAGTCTTCAAAGTTTGTTTTTGCATCATCTGGAAGGCTGACCTGTAAAGTACACACTTTGATCTGTGTGTAGTCGAAGGGTGCAATTCATCTTTTCACCAAGTTCAGTAAACTTTGACAATTTATCACCGCAGTTATTTTTACACTTAAATGTGTCGATTCATATTAAGTGAGCACTGTGAAAATACTCATTTCGTGATGATTTTCATGATTATGGCCTTAGACTTGTGCAGCATCCATTTGTGAGCGAAGCCACGTGGTGTTCAGTAGGGCAGGTAATTACTGCTGTGTGTTCCTGTTGCCATTGCTGGAGCCTAAAGACGATGGCTCTGTCTGACCTGAGCCCACTATCTCCTGTAGCGAATGCTGTCGTTCAGAGTGCTCCTGCCTTCTCTTTTGTCTGAGCAACAAAAGCAACAGCTTTGGAGCGGTGTCACTGAAGAAATCCTGTGCTGTCAGACTGAACGATTTCCTGGTTGTTCCTAGTTAGTATTTGAGACTCGCTGGCATTCCTGGAGCGTGTTTCTTGTTTATCGTTCAGTGTGACCAAAGAAAGGAATGCTTCTGCTCTAGCAAGCAACTCCCTTACAATGAAAAATTCAGTTTTCTACAGCAACAAAGCCAGTCTTATTTGGGTATGTTCCGCTGCAGGGTGGGGAATGGAAAGACTGGTCTGAACTTTCGTGATTATGCTTCTGGTTTGTTGCTGTTGGAGTTGGGACTGGTGACTGCCCGGTCAGGTTTCTATAGTAATGTTGGTGTAGTTCAGGCACAGTAAAGATGACATTAGCTTGGTTTGTGGTCTCAGCTTTCGATTTACATGTGGGAGCTGTCAGTGGCTGTTTCTGCTTGTTGGGTCCTTCATATTCAGCTGAGGAGTAAGTTTCTCTGCTATGACCTAAAGTGATTTCAGTCATGAACAAGGACTCCTGCTTTGATAGTCTTCACCTAAGCTGGGTTGGGAAACGATTTCCAGTTCCTTTAATCAATTTTTTACAATTCCTGATTTCAAATTTCAGTTGGTGATACATACTTTAACTAAACACCACACTTTAGTAAAATTTTGCTAGACCTCAGGGTAGTATAACAATATGCATTTTCACGACACAGTACAGAAACACCGAGCAGAGGGGATGGTCAAGACTGAGTACCTGCACTAACACAGTCCCACCTTTGCATGGGTCGGGCTTCTGCTCCCCCTTTCCATGCCAGTGAACCCTCACGTGTGGGCTCCACAATGAACCTTTCTCCAACTTGGTTAAAGTAGCCTGAGCAGTGCAGCAACAGCACAACTTGCAGTTTAGATGTGTTTTGTATAAGTACTGTTGACTTGGTGGGCACATGCTGTATGTGCATAGTAGAGACCAGTATTTTATAGAATAATTTAAAATCTCTTTGGTAAATGGGTTTATCTGGGTGGGAGAGTCTTTCCTAGATAATGGGTATTGCTGACCTGGCTATACTTTTGCAAAGTGAAGAAGGTTGCTTTTTGTCTTGTTTTGTTTTTCCTTCTCTGACTGCCAGAAGCAAGTTATGATAATATACTGGTTTGCTCCTGCCAGCCATCCGCATCCACTAATAACCTGTTGCAATGGTGACCTGGGAGCTCATGAATAAACATAAACAGTTAACACTGAAAAGGGACTGTGCTGGGTTTTTCATTCCTTGAGTAGTTTTGCTGCTTCATTAAAAAAGTTAACACAGTATAAGATACACAAATATTCTTCCAAGTTTTATGAACATGTGCATCTCATGAATATGAATGCATATGATTTTTGGTACATTCATGTTTTCATAAGCATTTAATGTTTGTCTTACTGTGTAAACATTTCCTGTTTTTATCACAATATACTTTTGCTAACAGAAGATGGAGTTCAGGTTGCTTGTGGGCCACTTCACACACACACACTCTCCCCTGATGCCTTTGCCTGTGGCAGGGGCTTGGACTAGACTATCTTTAAAGGTCCTTTCCAACCCAGAGCATTCTATTATAGGAGCCTCTCCCTCCACAGTTTCTGTGCTTTCTTTGCTTCCTCTGTCTGCACTGACAGAAAAAAAAAAACGATTTACCTTACAGTGAGCCTACACACTGCAGTGGCCACAGAATCAATCTGTCTGGCACTTCACTGCTTTTACTGTATAGGAAAAAAAAGACAGCACATTAAATTAAAATCCTATCTGCTGTATCCTTTTCATTCTCTTCAGTTACTTTTAAAAGGCTTAACTCTGTTTGGTTTTGCCTGGGACAAAAACCTGGGAGTCAGGTGTGAGCAGCTGGTGTTGGGGCCTGTGAGAGCTGTCAGGCAGCGTGAGCTCATCCTCCCGAGGGCTGTGTGTGGGTGCCTGGCAGAAAGTTGTGCTGATGTCGGCAATAAAATGCCTTGAGCCAAACTGTGGAAAACCCTGCTGAGGACACCCTCAGGCTTGGAGCGATCCTGGCAACTTCTGTGGGACTCTGCTCAGGAGGGTTTTAGGTAGGGTCAGGAGCATTTCATGGCAATGAGAGTACATCAGTGGAGGAGACATTTGGGTTCCACAGCTAGGTCGTGCAGCCCCAAGTGCAGCGTGTTACTGGCCAACGTGCAGAGCAGGCTGGGTTGCAGGTGCCTGGGCACAAGTGGCGGGAGGCGCATCTGTCCTCTGTTCGGGCAGGTCCCCAGCCCTGTCTCAGCGAACGCAGGCGGGCAGCCCCTCTGTCCCTGCCTCCATCCCTCCTGTCTGGCAGATGTCTTGGAGAGGCTGTATGTAGTGGAGAAACTTCTCTTACTGCGCGTTTCATTGTCAGTGCAGCAAAGGAGTTGTGGTTGTTTCTGCTGGATGGAGGCAGATGGAGATCTTTGCAATTCAGTTTTCATTGTTGTCTCAGAGATTTTGTTAGTTGGCTGCATATTTAGCTGGGTGCAGTCACAAATATTGATAAAACACCTTAGTGCTCACACTTGAAAATTGTGTCCTTCTCTGTTTCGGTTTTAGGTGACTAACAATCAGTGTTGTTTAAACCTCTGGACGTAGATCTTTGCCCTAAAGATTTTCAGTATGCCCAGCAGATTTAACTGTGCAAGTTCCACCGTTTCTTCTTGGGTTGGAAAATGGTTCATTTGTTCTGGTTCCTTTCGAAACTGGAATATATGAGCCCAAGTCAGGTATGTACTTCTGAAAATGTTTCCTCTTGTCTTCATGCCACTGAATGTATGTAGCTTTTCTCTAACAGGAGGTTGATGCAGTTCTTAAATTCTCGGGACAAACTTAGGCCAGAATAGAACCATAATAATGACAAGAAAAAGGCAAAAGCTAAACAGAACGTGTAATCTTAGTAGTTAAAAAAAGGAGGGGAGAAAGTAGATTAGGGAATTGCTGTGTGGTGCTAGGGTACGAACACTCAGGATCTTTAAATGACTTAACAGCGTTGCTGTCCTACCTGTGTGTTCTTTGACTATGTAAAATACTAGCCTTTATATGACAGTTGGGGCAGTAAGCTTTCACATTCCCAAGTGGCCTTAACCTATACAACATTCGGGTGAAAGTCTCCCTTTCTCATATAGTACAGAAAGAGGGCAGGGGTGGAATATCTTGTTCTAAGCCCTATTTGTAGCAGTAGTGTTATTGTAAGTAAGTTTCATTGCTTTAATTCTGAGTACAAACTTGGAATATCCTTTACCTCTGTTAAGAGTTGAAGTCTATTAATTGAATTTGAAGTAGTAGTACTTGCCATAATTTTTAAAAGCAGTCTGCTCTTTTAATGGGTTTCCAGGATTCCTTTCCTCTTAGCTCCACCAAGGGAAATGGAAAAGCGAGGAAACATTACGCTGTCAGTAAGAGGCATTTAAATTTGATTGTGATCACAGTGCAGTTGTCTTTTCTTTATCACCTGATTTTAATTTTCCAATCCTGAAACAGTGGGTGTAGTTTTATTTTGATGTTAGATATCTGTGGATTTGGCTGGTATTAGGTAATAATGAAAAGGGGTATTTTTGGCTTTGGGTTTGTTTAGGGTTTTATTTTGCTGGTTTTTGTTCCCTCACCCCTAAATAATTACTTAAATTTTGTGATATATTTGAAGTGTGGTAGGATGGAAAATACATTCATTAGGTTTTGATTTCTGTATAAGTGTTAGGACTAGTATGTTGCAAGTCAAGGCACCCTCTTTTCTTCAAATCTTATCTACCAGATAGAGCGAAAGATAATGTTTGATTCATTGTGATTTTTTAAAAAGATACATTGTTTCACTGCAGAGAAACACTTTTCTCCATCCTTACTGTCAGGCTGTGTTGATGTTACCTGGAGTGGAAAAGAAAACAAGACAAATGTGCTCAGATAAAGGTGTTGCTTCTATGGGGGGTGTTTCTGCCTGATGTGGGGGGGCTGACTGTGGCTGTGGGCACCTCGCTGGCAGGCAGGGATGAGCTCGCACATGTTCTCGGGCCAGGTGAGGGGCAAGAAGGACAGAAACTGGGTAGCTGGAGGAAGAGGGGCAGAGGCAGACAAGCAAGGAGGGCCCTGGTTTGGCCTCACCAGTGGGCTCATGTGCTTTGGAGCAAGCTTCCCCTCTTGCTGTGCTCCCAAAGCTGGCTGGTGCTTGGAGAAGGAGCCCTGGCCATGGATGGGTTGCTCTGACAGG
This sequence comes from Falco peregrinus, assembly GCF_023634155.1. Taxonomy (NCBI): domain Eukaryota; kingdom Metazoa; phylum Chordata; class Aves; order Falconiformes; family Falconidae; genus Falco; species Falco peregrinus. Next base: position 511,941 of record NC_073721.1, on the reverse strand, counting down.
CCTGAAAGCCCTCCTGGGTGGCTGTCCTGGGGCCTAGCCTGGCGCTTGGCAGCTCTGGCCAGCTGGTGAGGGCACTGTCCCCACACCCTGGTTGTTTATTGCCTTGCTTTCTGTGGTGCTGTAAAATTGCCTGCTCTTAACTGAGGGCTTCCATTTTAGGAATACATACTCAAGCGATAACGTAGAAGGCCAACAAAAAAGTGTTTTTCAGTGTTCTCTATTATGGGAACCCTAAAAATAAGTAGCGCTAATTACTCTTTTATCTGTTCGTGCACTCCTCACTTCCTATTTTCTGGTTTTTTTGGTGTCTTCTTTCTGATACTAATTTTCTGTTGTGTGAGTGCCACTGGTACTTTCTTAAACATTGTTGCTGTCTTCTTTGGTTTTCTATGGCAGAATCTCAAATCAATGTTTTTCTTACAGTTTCTGCTGTACTCATGCTTATGCTGTTTTCTAGGAGACTAACTCTTGTTTTATTCAATTCTAAACACCCTTTGCAGGAGGTGAAATTTCAAGGTGGACTAGAATTTGGTACTACCTACAACTTCTTGAGCTATGTGAAAATGATGATGGGGAGGAGAAAGCTGTATTGTAGCCCTTTGCAGTGCTTGTGCATTTGAAAATTTTTAGAGGGATCAGCTGTATCTTGAGAATGAAATTGTTGGTAACGCATTACCAGCAGGATACAGCTGTTGGCCCAGATGTGCAACTGAACAAAGCTGAGTGGTGGCTTGACATAATGATGTCTGGCTGCTGTCTCTTGCTTTGTGTGTAGTTCTTAATCTGCTGCTGTGAAAAGGTGTTTTGATTTCAAACTCCTTTGCTATCTCTTGTTTCCTGCTATTTCTGTGACCAGGCATGAGCTCAGGGACACGTGTGCGGACAGCTGAAGTGACTTGGGCAGGACGGTGGAGCTGTACCAGCAGGAATGCCCGTGCCGGTCTCTGTTGCTCACGTGCTGCAACTGTTGGTGCTCCTGCTTTGAAAAAGCTGTAGGATAGTTGTGGGGAGGACTGAACCAGTTTGTAGCTCTTTCTTCACTTGGTCTTTAGGTAGGTGCTAGCATCAAATATGTACAGCACACAGTTTTGACAAGGTCTTCCCTAAATCATTCACAGCCTGCTTGAAGAAGATCTAAATACTCATGCTGATTTATGGCTTCCTAGGTGTCAGCTTCCCAAGTAATTCAGCTCTTAGCATCCCTAGCTTAGGCTAAAGATGGCACAGCAGTGTGTGCTGGTGAGGTTAATTGTAACCAGTGCACCCACTCCGGAGTATCCTCCTGCCGGGCTTTGTGCTGTGGTCCATGGTGCTTCCTCCATGGGCTTCTGTGGTGACTGCACAGGTCCTGCTCACAACCAGCCCTTGTCTCTCAGCCCCCGAAGGTTTAATAAGCGGTAAGAGCTGAGGGTGAGTTGCAGAGCAAATTCCCCTCTTAAGTATAAATGAGAATCAAGACCCGAAGCAGTCATGCACTAGAGCAGGGACACACTGTTGTACGTCTGCAGACTTGTAAAATTTAAAAGCTCTTTTCTAATTAGCTGAAGATGATTGGAGCAGTAATAGTACAGGCAAGACAGAGGGTGGGAATTTTCCCCCAAGATGGAGTTGTACGCTTTAAAAAAAATAAATAAGCGTTTTTCTTTTTAGCGGGTATTTTTACAATTCTCTGAACAAAAGAGTTCTAATTAGGAGCTTGTACAGTGTTTAGCTTCCCTTAAGCAGGAAACTCAGAAGATTATCTTGTAGACCATCTTTCTTCTCCTTTTGATTAAGTGTTATCATTAACAGCAAGAGCACATGTTTACATGAGGAAGTAATAGTGGCAAAGTGCATTATATAATTACAGTTTTCTGTTAATGTGGTTTTATAGCAGGCAGAGTAGAGCTAGCATTTTGTAACCTGCTGGGTTTTCACAAACTGCCAGTGTATCAGTCTGATGGTTTAAGAGGATTTAATTCCCAAAATATTTGAAGATGAAATTATGCAGTGGGAATAGGATACCGTAGGAAGAATGCTTTACATGTGAATCTGTGAGTTTATTAGCTTGTATGAGCACTCTTGCAAGGGTCAAATTCAAAGTTTTTCTTGCTGTTTCAAAGTTCTCATTGTGAATTTTCTTACCAGAGAGTTTGACTTCAAAGTAGGTTGCACACAGATACCAGTCAAGCTCTCAGACTTCATGATTTTTCTAAAAGGCTGATCAGTTGTTTACTTTCTCTCTTTCCCTTTTCTGTTATTTATTTCATCATACTGTTTACATCTTCTACCCCCCTGCAAATGTATTTTCTCTTTTTATCTCAAATACTTTCTTTCCCTTTCTTACACTGCATATATTTACCTCCTCCTGAAAGCTCTCCCCTTATTGCTCACTTATTATTTGAAGTGAGGATGTCACTGAGAAAAGTAGCCTTTTCATTTGCAGTTTTGCATGTGTCTCAAAAGCTATCAGGAAGGAGAGTTCTGTTCCCCTGAACGTGTTGTTCACTGCCCCTTGAAGAAGAACTGTTCAGCTACAATCGGGACTGAATGCATATGGGAGGCATCAGATTTATTAATGCACATCTTCAGGGCCCAGGGGCATGCCAGGTAACACGCCTGTTAAAGACAGAGCCAGGACAATGTACTTCCAGTGAAGTAACTCACTTGTTTTAAAACTGTTCCACATGGAGCTTTATCTTGGGTTTTGAAATGTTGCACTGCCTTTAATGCAATGGGTGTCTTGCTCTCTGTCGAAGAGGCAATTCCACAAGGTTAAATTCAAGGTCTCTTCTTAACCAGGGCAGACCAACATGCTATTCCTTGGTATCCGTGTGAGAAAACAAAATCAAATGACTCAACTACCTTGGAAGACAGACTGGCTGAAAGTATGAGCTCTGGGAGTTGTCTCCTTTCCACCCCCTGCCCAGAAGACCAGCTGCTTTGGTCAAAGCTTTACCTTGTCCTCTGCCCTTAAACTCTTACCTTAATTTGGAAAAAAAAATGGAAAAAGGCAGGCAGACAGGTCAGACTGCCAGCCAGCTGTATGCTTTTAGAATGTGGAAGTTCTAAAAATATATCTACATTATTGTAGTCTAATACTTTACGCAGTGTTTTCTAACCATCTTTGACTTTCTTGGTAGAGAATAGGAAATGGTCACAGAAAAGCAAGACTTTTTGCCTTGGATGACTGCTTGAATGACCTGTCACAGTCATTTAGCATCCTCCTTACATCTTTGTTACTTAAGTGGCAAGGCATCTTCCCCTGACGAAAGTTCCAGGGAAATATGTTATTTCATATTGTGGAAAAGTTCAGATTGAGCACAGTAATCATCAGATGGGGGAAGAGTGAATATTAAAAGTAAAATGTTTATTTTACTGCCTTTTTTCCAATGGTATATAGTAGTTATTCAACACTTCTAGCGCTATTTTCATTATTCATACATCATTCTTTATTGTAGATGTACTATTTAATTGTTTTCATTTTTAATGTTATTGGAAAGGCTATTAAAGCATTTATTGACAGCAAACAAAAGTGATCATTGCTTTTATATGATGATATATATTTTGAAGTCAGATATAATTGATTGTTTTCATTAATGTCTTCAGGTTGTTAAGCACTTGTCTTCACAAGTCAGTCAGCTTTAACAGATAATATCCGTGAAAGCAGAACATTAAAACTAAGAAAAGTAATTAAAAAAACCCCATGACAACACTGCAAGTTTTCTCTGGTGGTATAGGTAGCTTATGTGCCGATTCAAATGGCTTTTAGGTGATATGACTGTTACTGATACCTGGATATTTAACAAACGTTAACCCAGCTCGAGACCTGCGTGCTTGTAACTTGAGGTGATACAGCAGCTGAGGGATGCAGTTACAAGTGCAACAGGAAGAACTTTCCTTTCACGTTGTGGTTTGTGACTGGAAGGATTTTCACTTCAAGTTTTGGTTTGTCCTCAGTAAAACATCTTCTGGTCTTTTCCTGCACCTTTTCCCCAATCAATGGAAAGATATCCTGCCTATGTTTCTTGCCAAATAGATGTTTTTAAATGCCCTGCTGTTCTTACCTTTTCAGTCTCCTCAGTTTTCCCTGGTTTTACCTCTGTTTCTTTTCTTATACAGTTTGTAGTCAGAAATTCCTGCAAGTAGAAGCTTTAGTATGACATGAAATTGTAGCAGGCATAGAAAAAGCCCATAAGCTGAAAAAACCAGCCTGATCAGGAGCAGCACGGTGATGATATGGTGCAGTGTATGGGCCTGCCTCCTGCCTGCAGTGCCCGGTGGGGCTGGGGCTGGTCAGTGCTGGGTGCGAGGAGTGGCAGCCCCCGGCCTTGGGGCCAGGCCTTGCTCAGGGAAGGGGAGCCCTGACCTCCCCCGCGCACATTTGCCCGTTTGTCTTGCCTTTGCCCATGCCTGCCGTCTGTGCTGGAGGCTGCAGGCAGCCGGCCGGCCCTCAGCCACCCTTCGGTGGGCTGCACTCCGTAAAATGAGCTCCCAGGCCGAGCTGGGGTGTGCAGGAGGGCCTGACCTGGCTGCCTGCCTCTGGGCCAGGCCTCGCTGGCCCTCCTGCAGCACCCAGTGGGAGCCACGGCCCTGGCACTTCCGGAGCGCTGTGGCTTGGGGTCGCATGGTGGCAACCTGTAGAGGGGTCCGGCTCCTGGAGTCAGGCTGTAGCCTGTGGGATCCAGGGGGCCCATTGCCTCTGGGTCATCCAGGGGCGAAAGCTGTTGGGTGGGGGGGCTGGCCTTGCCCCCTCTCTCAGGATGGCGGGGCAGGTGGCCTGGGGATGTGCCAGTGAGGTGAGCGGAGAAGGAGCATTCATGTGAGCAGGCAGTGCAGCATGGCGGTGACGGGGTCATCAGGTGTTTTCCTTCCCTACAGAATCAATCCACTTGCTCAGCTGAGGTGCAGGAGACCTCAGTCATCCTAAGTGAGCCTGTTTGTAGAGTTTTTAAAAAAGTATCTGGAATTGCCTACTGTTTTCAAAGCCTGCTTGCTGCTCATCAGCCAGCTCCAGAAGTGCTAGCAGCATGGCATTTAGTCACTGGGAGGAACCCACCAATTGCCAGAGAGCCAGAATTCAAAAATGTTCATTTGTGAATGGTTTGCTGGTGCACATACAGAAACTGTGCACTTCTCTTTTCAGGGATGTAGGAGTAAAGTATACTGAATGGTACTGAAAAGAGGTTGTTTTGGTATTTTTCTTTGCAATAGAAAATAAGTGCTGTTAAATTAAATTCAAATTTAGAACCCATAGGGTGTTAGATTGCAGAACTCATGGCTGCAGGTGGCTGTATGGGGACACCAGTAACTGACACAGTTCAAAGCAGGACTGCATGCCTATGTTGTAGAGAAGCAGTGCAGCAAGTGCCCAGGAAAAACCTGGAGAAAAAAAATAACTGCTTCAGGATAAAAATGTTTTCTAGTCATTAGGGAGGAAGGTGGTTTGACAGTGGGAATGCTGGTGTAGGCTATGGAAATCAGGTTCAGTTTGTGTTCAGCCTCAGGCATCCTGTGTGACCCTGGGCAAGTGGCACCAGATACCCCGGGCAGTTGACACCTCAAACTGCAACCAAAGGCATTCCTGTGCTTGTGACAGGCTGTGGACACCGCATCCTGGTTCTCCCTCTGAAAACTGGAGGATTTTAGAAGGATGCTGTGAAGGTCATGCAGCTGAAGACCGTAAGGTGGACAGCCAAGATGGCACGCAAGCAGGTCAGAGTAGCTTTTCAGCCAGAGCAGGCTGTGCAATGTTTCTCTCTTAAAGTCTAGGCTGTGTGCCAGAGTCCAGCGGTGAGCAATCAGGAGTAACCGGATGGTGTGGGTCATGGGTGAGACCAGGATGATGGCTCATTCTTTCCCCTTTATTTTGAGGAAGGCAGAGGAGCACCACGTGCCATCTTCAACACAGCTTGTATGGGCATGCACCACATCTTATTACTGGAGAAGTTCCTGGCTAAACAAAGGCTTAGTTAATACAGGCTATGTGAGCATTCTGCTTAGTGAGAGGTTCCTTTGGTTTATGCAAGCTCAAATGAATGACAAAACTAGCTCTTTAGATAGGCTTTAGAAGAAAAAGTCTATACTTACGGGAGTGAGTAAAAGCAGGGAAAGATGCTCTGTCTCTGTCTGCATTTTGGTAAGGCTTGCCAAGGCTGTTTACGGGACATTACGTAATGTCACCTGTCTCAGATCTCATTAAAAGGCTTCACTAGCATACTGCAGAAGGAGTGGCCGATCACAGACATTAATTACCATGGGAACATGCCATATCCAAAACTTGTTTGTTGTACTGTGCACAAGATAGAGCTGCCTCTACTTGTTCTCTCTTAGTTTTCCAGTTTCCATTGCATTCTTGAAAAGAGATTTCTTTTTTTATTATTATTTATTTTTTTAAATTGCCCTTGAACGTGTCGGCAGCCCACTGCATGTTATGGATATGCTCTTCGGAGCAACTATGTACTGTGCTGTTAGCTACTGCGGTGCTAGCAGTGCTGAACAGTGAGCAGCAGGCAGGCTTTGTGAGCAGGACGTAATTCTGAAGTCTTTCGTTAAAGCCTTTTAAGTGATCCTGTGGGAGCTTTTTTGAAGTTAGGGTTTTTTTTGTTTTTCTGGTGTGGCAAACTCCCTAATTTTAGAGGCTTTACCAATCCCAGTGGGAAAAGCAAAGCTAGTTTTCCCATAGGAACATCTCGGAAATGTATGCTTGAACTATCTTTGGCAGTGTTTATTTACGTGTCAAAAGAAATTGTTCAAAAAATCACTTGAGGGAATTCTGTATTTACTAAGTACTATCAGCCGGCATTAGCTATATTTTAATTACTTCAGAGTTCTTGTTTAATTTCAGAATTCTGGGGACAGAATTCCTGCTTTTCTTGGAGTAACTGGCAGTGAAGAACTTTACATGTAATGTTGGGCAGACAGCTATCGTTGGATCTGTTATTGCAGCAGATTCACACAAAGAAGGTTCCTTTTGACAAAAGCACTGGCTGTTTGTGTTCCTGATCTCATAATTCAAAATGTTGTTTAAAACAGCTGTTCAAAGTGAAAGTGTTGGTCTAGAATTCCTATCCCGCTTTTTATTGGAGGAAGAAATGAAATAACTTTTTTTTAAAAAAAATTTAGTTGTAAACTTCAAATATTGCCTGGCACATTAAGGAGTCAAGAATTAGATGGAACGTATGATAGGACCAACGTGCTCACTTCAGAGAACTGGATGTCACCCAAGAATCTTCTGCTAAAGCAAGTTTGTGCTTATGAACTGGCAATGTTGTTTTTCTGGGCTGGGAGGACAGACCTTATCTAGGCTTGGCTGCTTGCAAGACCATGAAGCCAATTCTGATTTGTCTTGTGGGATAGCAATTTTTAGCAAAAGGGAAGCAAGCCTTTTCTCTTCAGCTATCCTTACTAAATATTAAAGTATTTGTGATTTATGACCGCTGTGTGCCTTTTACTCATCTCAACAACCAAAGATCTGAAATATCATTTAGGGAAAAAGGGGGAAGGGGCTGATGCCATGTGGATCTACTTGTTCTTATAGGCTATCGGTGCCATTGTAGTTTTGCTGAAGTGAGTGAAAAGTACATTTTATGCCAGGATCAATAAAGGCAGCTGTGGAAGCCAGGTGAAGGCATATGTCCTTGACTAAGTAGGTGGGATTTTGGTGTGAGGCTTGCTTGCGTTGCTTAAAATAATAACTTTTGCCAAGCTAATTGGTTTTTCATTTGTATGTGAATATTTGGTGTTGTACAATGAAAATCCATATTAAACAGATAGAAGGTTTTATTTACGTTAAGTTCAGAGCAATGCAAGAAAAGTACACAAGGAAACACCTTTCTGCTGCAAGGGTGGCCGAGCACTGGCACAGGTTGCCCAGAGAGGTTGTGGGCTCTTTGCCCTTGGAAGCATTCAAAAGCCACCTGGATGTGGTCTGGGGCAGCTGACCCTGGGTGACCTTGTTTGAGCAGAGGGTTGGACCAGGTGACCTTTACTTGAAGCAGCCGGTGACTATACAGCCAGACATCATGCTTGCCGCCAACCTGTGCCCCTCCCTGTGTTTTGTTGTTGCTGAGCCATTGCCTGTTGCTTTCCTGCACTTGCGGAAGACAACTTTCTACTTCTCAGTCCATGTTTTTGTGGCAAATCCTCATTCACTTTTTATCTGCTTTTCTGTTATGGACATAGACCATTTCTGAATGCTTTGGGGAGTAACTTTGGTCCAGGAGCTGGAACATGTGCGTGCTTTCCTGAAGGTGTGGGGAAATGGTCACGCTGTCAGTCAGCTTACAAAGCTTCTCTAACTCTTCTGAAAGCTTCCTCACATGCTTTACTAGTGTGCTGAAACTGAAGTCTCTAAGTCGGGTTTTCAGCTCTGATTGGGGTTTTTTATTTGCTTTTCTACTGACATTTCAGTATCAAATAAACATGCTGTTCCTGATTACTTGAACTGGAAAGGTGGTAGAAGCACAGGAGCCAGAAGACAGTTACAAGTGACTGAGAGGCTAAGAGAAGGGATACTGCAGAGTTCACTAGCAGCTGATGGCTATGATATTTACCCCAAACAAAGTAATGGCAAAGGTGCACAATGGGAAGTGATTAGATAGCGGAACAGCTGCTTGGCTTATGTGTTTCTATTTTATCTACTGCTGTTTGCCATATTACTTTTTGTTACTTGAAACATGATTGGTCCAAAGAACTGAGCTGTGAACTGGGAAGAGATGTTGTCATAGTACAGAAAGGAGGAAAAAAAAAAAAGTATTCCTCTTCTTGTCTACATTTTTGTTCAGTCACCTGGTAGTGTAAGGCAAGATGACCTGCCATTCATATTTGCAGTAATTGATCTGCATGGTCAGAGTGTAGAGAGTAAAGCTTCTGCCAATATTTTAAAAATCTCTGCGTCACTTCTGAGAAACGGTGTGTCTGCTCTGTTTGCTGGGCTGTACAGAGGTGTTCGCCTCAAGCCATGGAGGTGTGTTGTGGAGTTTAGCTCGGTTTGCTCACCACGTTCACCACAAGCAGGACTGGGCATGCCTGGTGTGGTGAGGCTGCCCAGCATCGCCTCCAGCAGCAGGGCAGGTTTAGACCCTTCCCTCTGCCGAGAAGAATTCCATACCTGATCTCAAATTTGACTGCTGTGTGGCTTAGTGATGTCACCTAATTCACAGCTGTGTCCCAGTCCTGTCTCTCTCCTTTTCCCTGCTGTGGAGAGCTGCCATGTGCTGGGTGTAGGTGCTCCAGGGTAGCAGGGCCACGAAAGGCTGGGGAGGGCGTGCAGCCCCCTGGGGGCAGCGGTTGCCAGCCAAGGCTGTCCTGGCCACGAAAGCTCACAGGTGGTTTCCTGGGGAGCTGGGGACAGCACAGGCAGATGTGCAGGTTTTGAGGATGCTCTGGGTTGCAGAGGAGGGCAAGGCTGGTGGTGTCTCTCAAGGCTGCGGGTATTCACAGCACTGTCTCTCCTCTCTTCCGTCTCTGAGCTCAGTGCTTGAATCTCGGCTGTTCTCCTGCAGGTTTTGCAACCCCTGGCAGCCGTCACCCAACCACCCCTGGCAAGTCTTCTGGCTGCTGCAGATGGAAGGAGAGAGAGAAGGCAAAATACTTCAGCAGTCCTTGAGAGCAGGGCTTTCTGCTGCTGTCACGGACAACTTCTGCAGTTCATGTAAGGGGCTTTCCAGTGCAGCAGCAGCAGGATGGAGAGGTGCAGAGAAGAGGAGTGTAAGGGTCAGGGTGTGGGGGAGCTGACCCTCCCCTGCTTTGGGGGGGGGGGGGGGGGGGGGAGTCCTGTGCTCCACTGCTCCCAGTCCGTCACTCCCTGGGGCTTCTGCTTCACCTCTGCCTTGTTCTGGTTTATCTCTGCTAAGGGGCTCTCCCCAAGCAGGTGCATGAGTCCTGCAGTACTGGGTCAGCAGAGGCTGGAGGAGCGAGTGCTTCACCGCACATCTCACCCTGGAGCAGGGAAGTTCATGGAGTGGGATGTGCTGGAGGCAGACAGATAGTTTTGAAGTTCAGAGGCAATTCTGAAGCTTGTGGGTGTTTCATAGGAAGGGATGTTCCCAAAATCTTCATTAGGAAAACGCATTGTGCTTTTCCTTAGTCAGTAACCTGCAAGCAGAAAGCATTTTTGCAGCTATGTGAATTCTTTGTTGGAGGAGTCTGTCTTATCTGCTGCTGGAGGTTGACAGGCATGGTTTTATCCTGAAAGCCTGTGCAGGGCTGTATTCTGAAGACAAAAGCAGTGGGGGGACCCAGTCATGCTATGCACCATAAATGCACAGAAGGCTGCTCTGTTCTGAGTAGTTTGTGGGTTTTAGGTTCAGCTCCTGCAGGGGGATCCAGAAGTGGGGACAATGAACACTGTCCATCCTCCTCTACTCCAGGCCTATTTAAAATCACTTCATTTCACTGGACTGTCACACAAATACAGAAATCTTAATGAATATGCTGGATAAGAGACATTTGTTTAAAAAACAAACAAACAAAAAAGCCCACCACCAAAAAACTCTACACAAAAAACAAACCCACCCCAAATAAACAAACCAACCAAAACCCCAAACACATACCACCACCACCCAAAACAACAACAACAAAAAATCAAAAAAAAACCCAAAACCCCCAAATCCCCAGTTAAAAGTTAGTGCTGCGTAGCCTCATACTTGGAGGGAATACTGTTACTGCATTTGCTTCCAAATACAAGAATAAACCTATGGTGAATTTCCTTTAGCGCTGGTGAAAAGCTAGCTTTGCTGAGGAGTCTGTAAATACTTGGATCACTTAACTATGTTCCTTAAAGCTTTTGTTGAAAGTTGGAAAATGTTAGATAGCACTTTTAACTATGTTTGCTTGAAATCTACTAGTACTGAGATTTCCTTGCATGATATCATCCTACAGGGAAATTTCTCTAGCCGCTCTGGATTTTTGGAAGGTTCAGTTGTATTTTAAATAGTTGAAAAATGTGAAGACATTATCTGGAGATCTCAGCAGAACTGAAGTTCTTACGTTGTCTTCCTAGCACTTCTTCCTAAACCTCTTAATTAAATATGTGAACTTAAAAGCTCTAAGAAAATGGAAATAGCTGATTATTCTCATTAAATGAGTATATAAAGAAGTGGTAAAACTTCTGAAGAGTTTTTTTAATGTAGGAATTTCAATAACATTTCTGAAATGTGACATTCATACAGACAGTTTATTAGACTGTTCTGTGTGTTCTGTTTCATGCTTTTCCTTGCTTAAAATGGGTATTTCCCCCTTAATAGTATATTCAAAGATAAAGAATGGGAAGTTTATGGTGTCACTATGTATGCTAATAGTACAGGAAGCCCATGGACACCTCTACTTTATTTCTCTGATGTTTCTGAACAATGTATTACTTTAATTTCTGTGCCCAGTCTGATGTATAGAATTTTAAGTATAATCTTGTGTTTTGCAAAATAACTGTGGCATTGTGCAAGTATTTTTCTCTAGAGCAATAAGCAAATCATAACATGAAAATGCAAGTAGATGGATCTAAAACAAATTTGAAATTGGGGGCTTTACTTTAGTTGACTTTGCCACATCTATCTAAACACTAGCTGTGACGTACTGTGGGGAGCCAAATGTGTGCTTTTTCCAAATAATTTAAGTAACCATGAATTCAAATGGCATTCTTTAATTCATTTTGGAAATAGATGTTATCAGGTCTCTGAGAAGAGGTGGTACAAACTGTGTTCCTCTTGAAGTGCTCAGTTCTGTATCAGAGGGAAAATACTGTTTTGAGTACTGTGTTTGGAGTACTGAGACCTTTGAATAAAAGGTCTCCTCACAGATCAATGTACCGGAGTGATTTGCCTTTTCAGAGAACTGTGGCCCTTGCCTGTTCCTGGAAAGTTTATAGACTGCTTCACTTCCTTCAAAGGTGGAAAGCAAGCTGAATGAATATTGGGGGGAAAGTATGTCTACTTTTTTTATTGTAGCGTTGTGTTTGGCTGAGTTTTGTGAGTCTGTAGCATCTTCCCTCTGATCATTGAACCAAGTGATCTACAAGCAGATTTGCCTTTAAAAATGTAATAAACCAAGTAGGAAGTTACCGGGGAAAAAAAAGCTAGAGAGGCTACTTGGTTTATACCTCAAGACTGAAACACTGCTTCAGTTAAATGTTACAGGCTTTTCTTTCAGTTCAGAAAACCCTGAAGTGCAGCTTTTTTTGGTTACTGTTCCTGTGAGTGGCTTTGGGACTAACAGCAGACACATGCTGCAGTGGTCTGAAAGAGATGTGCAGAAATAGTTCTAAAACCTGTACTGCTCCCTTCATTTACAGCCAGTTTTTGTCCTCCATCGCCTTTTGCTAAAGCATTGCACTGACAGCTTTGTGACAGCTTTGCATGTGTGCTCTGGCTACACCAAAGGGCTGGGTACCTGGAGGTCATGTTTTCTGTGATGTCTTGACCATGTGCATCAGTGAACAGAGTGATGGGGATTTATCTCCAGAGTTTAGTAATGTGGCCTAATTGTTTGTGTGAGGTTTTTAGAGGGTTTGGTGGTGGTGGTGATTTGGGGGTGGGGCTTGGGGGAGGTTTGTTGGTTTTGCTGTGTTTTAAATATTTGGAAGGTGACTGACTCCTGGCAATGGACTTAAAAAAACCAACCAACCAACCAAAAAACCCACACCAAAAAAACATGATATGAACAGGTGGTAATAAATACTGTGATGGTGAATTTTTCAAATCTGTTACTAGAGGGATGGTGAAGCTCCTTTTCATTCTCACTGGTTTGAAAGGCTAATGGAGACTTTATGACAGTGTGTTTTCTTGGAGCAGTGCTCTCCCTTCTGTCTGTCTGTCTTGCACCTTTTTTCTTCCTTTTATTATTGCCTATGCTTCAAAGATGGGTAAAATTGAAATTCTTTTGTCTAAAGCTGTGTTGCATAAATATTTCTGAAGTATATAGTAACATCTACTAGCTATTTAGAAATCTGAAATAGGAGTAGCAACTGAGCTTAGTATTTGTGATTATTTAAGCTCATGGCACTTAGAGAGCCCAGTGACAGTACAATTTGCAGTACAAATGTGTTGTATATGATAGTGTCTACCGAGGAGACAAGGTCTCAGTATGCGAAAACAGAGTGTTTGTAAAAGCTTCCTAAAATCCAGTGTGTGATACAGAACCTGGAGTACAGCAAGTATTATACCTTGTGGAAAAATGCAAAGCACATGCCAACAGATGTGGCATTAACAAAGCTCATTTAAATTTCCTGTGCACCTGACAAGTGAATAATTGCTGTGTGCTCCATTAGCAGAGCTGGAGATTATCTAGTGCTTGGAATATTTATTTTTGTATTTATAGAGCCTGTTCTACAGTTTTGCTCTCTTCCCCCCCCCCAGTAGAATGCTGGGTTTTGCTTAAGTAATGTAACAGAGTACAAGTGAGTCTACTTCAGTGAACAGCTGCACCATCAGTGAAGTGTCCATAATCTGCACTAGTGCCCAAACCCTCAGTTAGTTCCCGTGCCATTTGGTACACTCTCCCAACATGTAACACCTCTGTCATCTACCCTAATTCCAGTAACTGGTGAGAACCAGTCCTTAAAAAGCCTGTATTCCTTACAGGTCTCTGAAAATGGCCCTTGTGGGTGTTTCTGGTTAGTGGCACCGAATATTGTACTACTTGTAAAGTAGTTCAGCAGCTTAGTAGGCATACTGATAAAAATTGAAATGCACAGGTGTCTGAAATGGCCTCTCTCAAGACTGCCTTATATTGGAGAGATGTATTCATCTCCGTCAGATAAATTATAGAGCATGAAACCAAGGCAGGGGGCAAAAAAATTGCTTGCTTTCATTTAATAGTGCTTCAGACTTTCACTGGAATTTATCGCTGCATCTTGTTCACTTACTTGAGTGTTCTTCATGAACATTGGCAGCATCAGACTTAAACCTTCAAAAAAGAGGAAATGTACTATTTCTGTTCTACCATGTTTTGTTTAATTGAGTATTTTTTGAAATATGTCTGCCATCTTCATTTGGCAACGCCTCCTTAAATCTCTAGCCATGAGAAACACTGCTTGCCATCTGAACTGTTTTTTCTTTCTTTTTTGATTCTTTTTTTTCTTTCTGAAGTTGCTGTTCTTTTTTTTTTTTTTTAAACTCAGTAGACATTCCCAGCAATTATGGAAAAGTGACTTACATTTCTGACAGCAGCTGTATGATAAACTTGCTAAAGCTTCTGCGAGCAGCTCATTTCCTGTGAGCTGGAGCATGCTGCGGGGAGCCCTGTTTCTGCAAGAGTGGTCATTTCTGTTAACGTTTAGTTGTGCTCTGTCATGGAGCACTGAAGATAATACGGAAATGAAAACATCCGAGTTTCTGGATTTGTACCAAGTAACTGCTGATTTTGGTAGTTCAGCAACATTTAGGACTAGCATATCTGGAAATAGACCTTTCTTTTTTAATTTATAAAACAGAATGGGTTGGTTTTAAGATGCTATTTAAAACAAGTTTTAATACTCTGCAAGTTTTTAAAGCTGGCAAATAGTTAAAGAGTACAAATCCCAGATGTAATCGCTGTTGATTATCTTCCTTCAGAATGATTTTTATTAGTTGGTATGTTGCAGCGCTATGTATCATTCATACTGACATCGATCCTTCCTGTCAGTGAGGAAGATGAACTGTCACATCCTTCTGTTTAGTAAGCAAAAAGCTTAAAGTGCACTTAGCTTCTCCATTTGTGTATTTTCATCATGTTTTGAACCCAGTCCTCAATGTTTTAAAACTTCCAATTCTCACTATTTTACACATGGTTTTATCCAAAGGTTGGGAGGGACGCAAGGGATGTGCATTTTTCCTGTGTTTCTACGTGGTTTCTTAGCTGTGGATGGAAGGAGCGTTGGACTGAACCACTGGGGCAAACCTGCCTGCGTTGGTGTAACGCTGGGCCGCGTGACTTCCATAGCAGGGCTCATTTTCAGAGTGGGTCTAGGTTTAGGTTAGGTGGTCTCCAAACGTGGTTCCAGATGCTTGCTTGACTGATTCCTGATAGCACTATGGCTTGGTGGTATTTCAAAAGTTAGACATGAACTTATAATGATAATCTTTAATAAAAATGATTTGAAATTATTAACCTAAGTTTTGGCCTTAGCATAGTAACTTCCGTTTCTCACATAATTTAGTGGGTTTTCTTTAAATACCAAAGAAACGCTGTGGCTGTGGACAAAGGAAGCCTGGAATAGGAAGATGCCAGGATATATGAGGCCATGATGTCCAACACTAGTTTGTCAAATAATTTTGTTCATTTCCCTGAGAGATTTCATAAGCTAAGATCTTTATCTATGTAACTTCAGTGAATCCTTGAGCCTTTCAGTGTGAGTAAAACAACCAAGAATTTCCACAAATATAAATAGAGAACCAAAAATAGCTGTTTTCAAAGAGAAACAGGGCAGAATTGGGTGGGAGAATAAGAAGGTATGTATCATTCAGGAAGGAAATAGGAAGCATTTGAGTGAAGTTGTGTGTGAATTCTCACCCTTTCTTATAAGGATAACCCACAAAGGTGATGTTTTCCTATATCTGCAAATATTTATTGCATTAGATGGATTGATGTTTTAAACAAAGTAAAGCTCTTGATGAAATTTAGTGTAAGTTTCCATATGGAAACTGTCAAATTTAATCAAAGCAGACATGCGAAGTATTAACAATTTATGCTTAGCAAATCTTTTAAGGTTTTGAGAAGACCTTTATGTGTTAGGGATTAATATGCTTTTTTCAGATATGCATTGAAAGAAGACTTTTTCTTCTCAAAGTGTAGTAATTACTTGAAAAGTAGTCTGTGAAAATAGTTGCAATGCGTCATTGGTTGTGATGGATTGGCCATGTGTTTTTTAAGACTCTGCCATTCCTTTCCCACGCTCCTTGTGAGCCTCTCTCATGATATATTACTTTCAGATACACTTTATGATGTTATTATAAATAATGTGGATTTCCAGTTGATTGTCAAGCAAAGATGTGACTTTTCTTTGTGACTACATTTAACAGCTACCTGCAAGTGTTAGTCGATTTTTAAAAATTTATTTATTTCCTGAACCATCTTCTTGGTGCATCAGTTTTGAAAAAGTTGCCCAAGTTTTACACTGGTACTGTATTGTATTTTCCTTGTCTTGGTCAAGTATTGTGCACGCACGTATATAGGTTGAATGCAATGTATCTTCAGGTCAAGTTTGTGATAATTTAACAAAAATTTGGGAGCAAGCTAGCTTTCTTAGCAGTGATTACTTCACACATTTTGTACAGGAGAGGTGCGTGTATATATAGGTACCTCTTAGGTAAAACAGAGACACGAAGACTAACCGGAAAGCTGGATTTTAAGGGACAGGTGTAGTGTTTACTAACATTTAACAATGCAACTTTGTTTCCCTGAGCTTGTATAATGTAATTAAAGTGTTTTCAGTGCAGGTGGTGCCCTGCCTGATAAAACTAGCATACATGAAGGTGGGCCTTCATGTCATGCCGTCTCCTCCCTTGCTGAGGATGGGAGGCAAAGACCCCAGGGAGAGTGAACTTCAGTTCACAGATGTTCCCTCCTGCTGCTCCCCATCACTTAAGTCAGTGTGTTACGTTTACTTCCAAGATTTTGTGCCCTTCCTGCCCAAGAAAATAAGGGTTGTGAAAGGAGATAAATCATCGGTGTTAACATACTGTTTTCTTAGAGCTAGCTTTGAAGTCCTGTTGCTGTTAATTGTGATGGTAAGGGGAGAAAATGAGATTTCTTGGTATTCCCAGGAAATGCGGAGACTCCTGCCAGCTGCAGCTTGCCATGGCGTGAGCAGGCCGCGGGCCACAGGATCCGCGGTCCTTGGCCACTGCAGCAAGCCCGTGTCCCAGGGTATTTTCTCATCTTAGTCCTTTTTCATTTGGGCACAGAGAGCTCATGCTGAGTAAAGACACCAGCCCTAGAAATTAACCTTTACTAGTTCCTCTTTCTTTCTAGGATTACATTATTTTGTTTTACATTTTTAAAGTTAGCATGAGCAGTAGCACTAAAGCGATGTGTTACTTTGCTCAGTGCCTTATTTATATTGAAAGTTGTTTGGGTTTGGTTTTTTTGTGATGTTGTGTGTTTTGTTGTTGTTTAGCCGATTTATTTTTTTTAACACCTTCTGCAAAAGTTTATTTGTGCCTGAGTGACAGCTGAAATTCTGAGAAATCATTCTCTTTGGAAGGTAGTTTCAGCAGCAGCTATCTATGGGATATACTGCATCTTAACAGACAAAATCTTTAGTGAAATTCTGCAGAACAAAGCTCCAGAAAAGACATTGTAGCTACGTACGATGGTATTGTATGTTTGAGATACATTTGGTGTGATTGTAATTCTGTTGGGCAGAAAACAACCTCTTTCAGCCAAAGTTTCTTTCTTTATCACACCAATTCAGAAGTAACTTGGTGCCTGCTTTTTTTCTCCTCTAGCCTGGCTCCCCACTCTGTATAGCTTACAAATACATACTAAGGCTGTGCTTTGTAAGTCAATTCTTTCCTTTTTTTCTTGAAACTACATTGTCAAAACATGACAATCAAAGTGGCACAACTAAAACAGGTCTGGCTGCATATCCAGGGCTCTTCTCCAGCTTTATTCTAAGATGCAGATTTCCATGATAATAAATACCAGTGATTGGCGGAGGAGATGGGATCAGAACCATTCCCAGGAGGGGCAAATGGACAGGTAATGTGATTGCTCTTTACAAACACATAGGCATGAAAAAGATACTCCTGAGAGCCTCCTTTCATGCTGAGGAAGGGAAGAGCAGATTCAACTTGCCCTACAAGACATTCCCAGTGGTACCGATATACCTGTTTCTCAGATACCTAGCCAATTCATAAGTTTTGGGGTTAAGCTCATTTTCAGATGTGCCAGCAGATAGGTTTTGCAAAGGTCTTTAGCTTTTTTTCCCTTTATCTGCAGCAAAGTGTGTGGATTGCTTTATATGATCATCTTCATTCTTATCTCACCTAATTAATTCCCAGCCATTGCAGGAGCCCTCGCATTGATGATACTTCCAGCTCTCCTAGCATCTGTTTTCTCTCAACAGTCTAATCTGCTGAGAATAGAAATATTTATTAATTCTGCAGCCAATATATGGGAATGTGGGTGAAACTTACCATAGCCTAGTTGTGATCTTGTGGTTCCTTTTGAACTTTATGAAAGCTATCACAGAAGCTTTGTACGTACTGAGAGGAATGAGAAATGCTTTAGAATAAAAAAGGGGGGAGGGGGGGAAGAGAGAGTGACTACTTGTTTAAATTACTGAAGAATGAGAATCCAACAGGGACTGAGCTGCTGGATTTTTAGAGTCTACAGAAATCTAAAAGCCTATTAAACTTCACACAGCATTGTATTCAAACTTCTCATACATGATACCAAATAATAGATGAATTTGAAAATTTCCATTAAGCGTAGATGTCAATGAATGGTTCTGGATGCTCAGTTTGCCATTGCTGTGGGTAGCATGTAAACCATTTGGAAAATAAGCAAAGAAATAATACTTAAAAATGTGCCCCGTGTAAGCATGTTAGCTGTTCTTCCATGCAGAGGGTCATACTTCAATGGCCATACAAGTGGACGTGACCTAGCTTTGGAATGCCAGTCTGATTTCCCCCCTGTATTCAGTATCTGCTAACACTGAATTTTTAAATGCAGGGGGAAAAGCTCCCTGTTCTTTGTCCTATACACAGAATATCCAGCCACATTATCTGTAGACTTACTAGGAATTTAGGAATTCATCACATTATGATTGATTGTATTTTTTCCCCCTTCCCTTTGTTCTCTGGATGAGGAAACTTATCCCAAGCTTTTTATGCTGGAAGAATTAATTAAAATGATTGCTGCTATTGTTATTGATCACCTCTTTAAAACTTGACTGGTTAAAAGTCTCTTGAAATCAGTGAGTCTTTTAAAAAACAGGTCCAGTAAACAGAGATAGTCAGCACTCAGATGAAGGATGTCTTTCTTTCACGTGGACTTGCAAGGAAATGCAGAGGGATCTGACTCTGTAGATCCAGCCATAAGCTGCTGAAGGTCATGGGTTTGAGGAGAGGGGGTTTGACATTGGATTAATTTGCTTTTTATACTGGTGATGTACTTCGGAAATCTGATGGTTTGTTATTTCAAAACCATTCTGTTACCTATTTCTGTTGCAGTGTTTTGATATCCTCTTACTGATAGCTGGAATATCAAGCTTTCTGTGAGGCTGCCCAGGGAATGTATTAATCTTCTATGATATTTTTTTTAAGTCTTCTATGCAGTGATTTTTTTTCCCCTCTCTTTTTTTTTCTCTGTTTCTCTAGGGATCTTATTCTAGATGTCCTCATTTTTACACTGCACTTTCCCTTCTCTTACATTTTTCCTGCTGTTCATATTTCAATAGAGTAATAGGACTGTAATTTTCAATGCCTCGTACTAAAATAGGACAAGTCTTTCTGAAACACACCAATGACATTTTGTTCTTGAACTCTGAAAAATTCAAAACGGGTCAGCTCTGTATCGCAAGGAACAACACAGCCTGTTATATTTGTCATGAATCTTTTGGCATTGCCAGGAGGGCTGGGCTGTATACCTGCAGTATTACTGGCTTTTAAGAATTACTGTGTTTAAGATAGGAAGTGAAATGGATTCTGAATAGTTGTTGTGTCTATCAGGATTAATTGTTTGTAAGTAAGATCATGTGTTAATGAATTAGCACTCGATAATATTTATGGAATATTTTCTGATATAAAACAATAGCTTCAGTGGGTGTTTGCTGCAGAAAAAGAGGGAATATTGGTATGTACCGATTAAAAAAAAAAAAAAAATAATTTGCTGATAGTTTGTTAAGGGAATGTGTATATAGTGGTGTGTGTGCGCGAGGCATGTTCCTCCTGGGCTGGGCAGGGTGGCCACTCCAGCTGCAGGGGTGGCTGTGGGGGTCCTGCCAGCCTTTCTGTCTGGGCCAGGGCTTCACCTGGGGCTGGGGCTGCTCTGTGCAGGCTGTTCTAGCAGTTGTCTTCCTGAGCAGGGTAAGCTGGTGTCAGGCGTTGCTTTCTGGAGAAAAGAGGAAGGACCTGGCTGTGGATGTGGGAATGACAAAGAGCAGACCCACTGGCCATCAGCGGGGTATCTCCTCCCTCCTCCCCATGTTGGCAAGCATCCAGGTTGGTAATCCCGGGTGACAGTCAATGTTCCCACTGCAAGCGGCTTCAGCAGCGGTGTTGGCTGTGGAGGTGAGCATGGCCACAGCCACAATCTCATCTTCATAAGAAGATTATTTCAGGGGCCCCCTCCATCCAGTCACAGTTATGTAGACCAGCTTCCGTCTCTGTGGTGATTGTGTGGTAACATCTCTCTGGTAACAACAGCTCTTCCTTATATGGAAAAGTAATTTTTAGAAAGTAAAGTATTTTTAGCTTCACTAACTGATTTGCAGCAGCTGGGAAGGTAGAGGGGCCAAAACAGTGTCACCCATATCTTTCCAGGAGCTTTCAGGAGTTACCTGCCTGCAGTTTGAGTACGCTGGTTTCCAAACCTGCTGATATACTGCCATCCCTTCCCATGCATCAACAGAAACACCTTCTGTTCATGTTCCTGGGCCTGGTGTGTTCCAGCAGCACTGGTGGCTCTGCCCTTCGCAGCTCGTGCTCCCGTTGGCTTCAGTGCCATCCCTGCCAGGCAGCTGTGTCTTGTGGGGATGCCTCCACACAAGCCCAGAGAGGCAAAGTAGCTGGGCCTCTTCAGCCTGGAGAAGAGAAGAGGGAGAGGGCATCTCACCAGTGCCTACAAAGATCTTAAGGGCGAGTGTCAGGAGGATGGGTCCAGGCTCTTCTCAGCGGTGCCCAGCGACAGGACAAGGGGCATCGGGCACAGGCTGCAGCACAGGGGCTTCCATCTGAGCGTGGGGCAGAACTTGTGCGCTGTGAGGGTGAGCACGGGCACAGCTGCCCGGAGAGGCTGTGGGGTTCTCCTGCTCTGCAGACACCCCAACCCGCCTGGACGTGGCTCTGTGCAGCCTGCTCTGGGGGACCCTGCTCTAGCAGGGGGTGGGACGGGGTGGGCTCCAGAGGGCCCCTCCAGCCCCCACCATGCTGTGATTCTTGAGTTGTTGCTGCTGTTGGCACAGATGGTGCCAGGGATGAGCCCGAGCCCTTGGTGCCCATCTCTGGCAATGGATGTCCTGGAGAGGTGCTGCCTGTGGCAGGGCTGCCGAGGCCGGTTCTCTTTGCTGGTCCCTCCCAGAGGTGCTGGGGGGGTGTGCAGCCCCAGGGAGCCTGGCTGCCAAGCTCTGGGTCTGGACGCCCTCTCCCATGCTGGGGGGTGCCACAAGCACTCAGCACATTCAGAGAAGGTGAGTGCTTTCTATGGGTTAAAGAGACTGTCAGCTGTTTTGCAGAAAGCTGAGCGCCTGGTCTTGGTAACAGGGGGTGAAGGGCGAAGGTACCCCACGAGCTAGCCTGGGAGCTGGGGGAGGGGATTGGAATACGTGTTCCCCAGGTAAAATGGGGTCCTAAACTGCTGAGGATGTTTGTTCTGGTAAATTTTGGTGCCATTCTTTTCAGTTTTCCTAAGAAGGAGGTGCAGGAAGTGAACAGGGATCCTGGGGAGCACACAGACCTCCACCCCTGGGCACCATCAGCTGTCACCTGGTGGGGGGCTGCACCTGTACCTGGGCCTGACAGTGTCACTAAAGGATGGGGTACTCCTTGTTTAAAGTAATCTCTCAGCTGCCTATGTTCTGGTTGTCTTACTAACACTTAAATATTTAGACTTTGTCATGTTTTCAAGAAGGTGAAAGGCCCTCTCTTAACACAAGGCTTATTCTTGTTATTCTGATGGATTGTTTTTAGAATTAATTCTCAATAGTACCTAGAAAGTCTTTGTCCAACACCTTAAGAAGCTAAGGCTAGGTACCCGCAAATAAGTTTAGAAAGGATACCTCTGAAACTCTTAGGGTTTAATTTTATACTGCTGTAATAAAGAAATTGTGTTCAAGAGCTAGCAATCTGGACGTCAGATAAAACTTTAAATCTGGCACTATGCAAAGATGGGAAATCAAGACAGTGAAACTGAAACTTCATGTTGGGACCGGAGCAGCTGGAGTTCCTTTGGGCAGTTCTCTTCAAGTGCAGTTGTGCTCAGGATGTCAGGCTTCTTGCTGTCTTTAGCTGTTATAGAGCCAAGGTTTATGTATAGCAGGATCAGAAACCATGTGGGCATAAACTGTATGCTGGGTCTTGATGTCACAGAGATAGTTCTCTGCTGCTAATGGAGCTGATGAAAAGACATTTTAAACCTTAAGCTCAGATTCTAAATGCAGTAATAAACCCTAGATCTGTCACCTGTTAAGTTTGTCTTCTTTTTGCTCTTCTACTAAAGCTGAGTGGGGGAGATAGCAATAACAACACATCAGAAAGCAAATAAGTCATTCCTAACTAGGATGCATGATGGCAGCCCAGCACTGAAGTCTGTGACAGAGGGCTGGACTGTGTGTGAGGAGATGGCCTTCTCCAGGAGGTGTCCGGCTTCGTCTGATGGTAAGTGGGCATTTGTCTCTGTAACTGCCTGCTGAGGTGCTGCTCACTGTAACAACGGCCATTCTACAGGATGTCTGCCAGCCCCATCTTTTATGATGGCTTTCAGTTGTTGTATGGTGTTTATGGCTGGGGGTGTTTGCTTGAAATAGCTGAACATGGCAAGTGCAGGAATCGTAGAGTCATAAAATCATTTAGGTTGGAAAAGTCCTTTAAGATCATCAAGTCCAACTGTTAACCCAGCACTGCCAAGCCCACCACTAACCCATGTCCCTAAGCACTGCATCTACATGTCTTTTAAACACCTCCAGGGATGGTGATTCCACCATGTCCCTGGGCAGCCTGTTCCAGTGCTTGACCATTCTTTCAGTGAAGAGATTTTTCCTAATACCCAAACTAAACATCCCCTGGTGCAACTTGAGGCCGTTTCCTCTTGTCCTGCCGCTTCTTACCTGGGAGAAGAGACCGACCTCCCCTGCCTACAGCCCCTGTCAGGCAGTTGTAGAGAGTGATAAGGTCCCCCTGAGCCTCCTCCTCTCCAGGCTGAACATTCCCAGTTCCATCAGCCACTCCTCATCAGCCTTGTGCTCCAGACCCCTCACCAGCTCCGTTGCCTGTCTCTGGACACACTCTGGCCCCTCAGGGTCTGTCTGGGAGTGAGGGGCCCAGAGCTGAACACAGTGTTTGAGGTGCAACCTCAGATCTCCACGGGAATCCTTCTGTCAGCAGCAATGAGGTAAATGTGGATGGTTCTAAGGTTTGGTGTGCATGTGGTAATCTGACTAGCGTGTAGGCAAATTAATTGAAAACATGGAATACTTATTATGCATTTGAGGTG
This sequence comes from Falco peregrinus, assembly GCF_023634155.1. Taxonomy (NCBI): domain Eukaryota; kingdom Metazoa; phylum Chordata; class Aves; order Falconiformes; family Falconidae; genus Falco; species Falco peregrinus. The sequence continues at coordinate 488,613 of NC_073721.1, read as the reverse complement.
GTGGTCTTTCTTTTCGTGAATTGTTATATGCAGTACAAAACTACTATTGTAAAGTTTGCATGCTCTGAGGCTAAACTTGTGTTATTTTCCATATCCGTTGTTGGTTGTGTTTGATTATACGTTGTGTCTTGTGGGAACCAATATAATACCAGAAGCATTTTGTATTACTTGTAAAATATTTTACGCAGAACTTTGGAGTGTCCCCACAGTTCAGAAAGACCAAGCAGATATTTTCTTGTATTCCCTGTAGAATTCCTTCAGATACATATGTATGTTGATTAATGCATTGTTGAGGACCTTTTTCTAATTTGGTTTTGAGTATCATCATAGAAATGGGACTTACTCTGGAGGAAGGCACTAGGCATACTGGGGGGAATTTCAGGGGCAGATCTCCTAGCTCATGACCCCCAGTCTGTCTCTCATCCCCGTCACCCAGCTGAAAAGCTGTATGGGTGGCATATTGTGGACCGTGACCTTGGGCCATCTCTGCAAGCAAGGCAGAGATGAAGCTCTGTAGGGGATGCAGAGTAGATGACAGCTCGTGAAAATGTGCAGAAATGACTTGGCTGCTCCTCTGCAGCTCTTGGGCTCCATAGCTGCTTGCAAGCCCACATGTGTAGAGTGGGGCCAGCTGGGAGGCTTGATTCCAAATCACACCTGATCTGAATAAGATGTATTGAAGAGGCAGCTATGGCTGACCAGGTTGTAAACCAGAGTGTGGAAAACCTAGAGGAACTGTCTCAAGTAAGGATGACATCTGCCTGAGATCTGTTAATTGGAATGAGTGTGACTCATGGAACTCTTTGAAAACTTCAATATTTCATGAGATCTAAACTGAGAGGAGTGTTTGGGGATTAATCTGCAAGGAAAAGCAAAAGTCAGATCTGGGGATCTTTCATAGCTTGTGTTTCTGTGTCTTCTTTGGTGAAGTGTGCTGGAACTTTGCTGTTCCTGTTCATGTGCTGTTGCCACTGTGCTCATTTACGGCCTGGCAAAGTTGTTTGGTTGGGAATAGCAAATGCTTGAAAAACAGTTCAAACTCTGGCTGGTAAGTTCAGGATCTGTTCTAGCTCAGCCTTGGATGCTGTTAAGTTCTATCTTAAAATACTTTGTGTCTGTGTGGAAAATTATGTATATTGGATAATGCTAAGGGTAAAATGCAAGCTAAAACACTTCAAAAGCACCAGAATAGACTTGGAGCCCAAGTCCTCAATGTTTTTATTATTTTGAAGAAAAAAAAATAATTAATTGCTGTGTTTGCTTTATTTCCTATGGTGGCAATGTGCATTTAATGCATTAAGTCATATTTAGACGATATTGTGAAGTCCTCAGTTAAAAATGCTATGTCTTTGCACTTTTATACTGTATTAGCAAGTAACACTGTTTCATAGAAGTGGTTTTGGAAAGAATCAGCTGGTTTTGAGCACCGGTGTTCAGATAGTTCTAGTTTGATCTTGTGAGCTAAATATCTGTTTTAAGGATGGAGTGTATCTTGCCTTTTAGTTTTATTCCAAGAAAACCCAGCAGATTCACTCCTATTGACAATAAGTGGAAATAAACAGGATTTTTTGTTGTTTTTCAATGAAAAATTTATAGGAAGGAATGTATTTTTGTATGCGAGAGCCTTCTGAAAGTGAAGTATAAACATATTGACAGGTTTCTGTAGCTGCAGAAGACACAGAGACTGACTGCTTGGTGCTTGTGTTGTTAAGTATTTGCTAACATATTCACAGTATACGCAAGATTTGGTTGATGTGGGAACAATGATGCTTTTCTTCTCCACTACTCCTTTCTGTTAATAGTTGTTGTATGTAACAGCCCTGCAGAAGAGCTCTGAATAGCAGTCTCCTGGGTTTAACAGTATCCTTCTGTTCTGTAAGAGTAGGACTGCTTCCAGTATCACCTCTGCTGGAATTAGAGGGTATTTCATGAGTAAGCTTGACTTTGGGTTTTAAGGCTACTAAGTGAAATGGTTTTGTCCCTGATTTAGAACTGCGAATGAAGCATTAAAAAAAGGTAATCCTTAATTATCCAAGTTTACTGGGAAACTCAACTTTATAAAAACACAAGTAAAGTGTGGTTGGTTTGTTGTGGTTTTTTTATTTAATTAAAATTGAAAAAAATCTTTCCTTTTGTAAATCTGGAATGATGCTCTTAGAGCCTTCCTGCTCGTACTTTTAACCATATAAAAATTAAACCTGAAATGATAGATAATTGGAAGTAAAATGAATTTAATTGATTTTTGACCCTATCAACTTGCTTGCCATTTAAAGATCTTTGGAATCTTTATCTTAGAGTTGGCAGTGCTCATTTTAATACACATTTGCTTCCGCTGCTATTTCATGTAAACTTTTCAAGGCTATGAAAGAATGCTAAAAAATTTAGACAGGGAGTGTTGCATAGATGCTGTGTGGTGTTGTCTCACCAGTGCTGCCAGCTGGTTTCACCCAGCCTAAACCCAGAGCCACAGCCATGCCACCCGCGGTGCAATGATGGTGCTTGCCCACTGCATAATTAGCTTCTGGCAGCACGGCGGTTAATCTTGCCATTATAGCAATAAGTGTCATGCAAAACTTTGTCAGGGCCAAAATTGCACCTCCAGGACTTCAGTTCTTCACAGGAGATGGATATAGAGATATATATGTATGTATATCGCCCCCTATATCTATATGTATAGCCATACAGTTCCTTTTAAATGAGTGAATTTGCAGTCTGTAGTTGGAATTCAGCTTGGTTAGATCAAATTGCTCCCCTGAGGATTGTTTCTACCAGTCTTTAGCTAAGTATTCATGATTAATTTTATGTACGTGCTTTGCATCTGGAATCTGCTTGTATTCACTCCTCTCATCAGGCTGTAAATATATTGCTTAAAAACCATAGCTGTACTGTAGAACATGGTGTTGAGCATGTGTGATCTAGGCCACTTCATTAATTGCTTTTTGTCAGTGTCATCTGATCTGCATGAGATTGTGCCAATGAGAAGCCCAATCTGGATGGTCAGGGAACCTGGACTGGGATTTTGCTTTGAATCTTTTGTTGCCATGGTGAATTATTTTCTGACTGTAAAACTGCACATGAAGCCTATGTCTAAAGACACCAGCCGGAGCTGTGCTGTTTTGGTTAAAATGGGACCCCTTAAAATAAACTCTCTTCTTTGACACAGACCCTGTGGTCAGATGGAACACTGCTGTGGTCTGTGCTGTCTGATGCGCAGAATGGGTCACGCCTGGCATGTCCAGGCTGCTGTACAATTCTCAAGAGCACAACAAAGCTACCCAGGTGGTGAAGATGCAAGGTGGATCCTGAAAGACTACTTGCAGGCTGCTTTAATAAAGAAGCTAGAAATAACCAAGTTACTTCTCTAAAGGGAAATTAATTTCTCTGCAACGATACCTTCATTTTCCCTAGCCTGGTGAGATTTCTTTGTCATCATGCCCTAATTGCTAGTCCGGGGCTGCTGCTGTCAACTCTGAAGTAGCATACTGCAACTTAATGCATCCGTCGTAGGAGGAGACTCAAAACCAAGGAGAGCTGTACCTTCCAGAACCCTCTTAAGCCCTCAGGAGTGATCACAACTTCATCATTTACTATCTTTTGCACTTTCATTGGTATTTAATCTGAAATTATCATTATAGCTAGTATCCTATTAATTAAAGACTGGAAATTGGGGGATGGGAGGAAAATTCTGAAGTTTTAATATGGTTCAGAAATTTGAGGTGTCTTTTAAGGAGGCCTTTTAAGGAGTCTCTGACAGGCAAGTTACACTTGAAAACAAGAGTAGATCTATTTCGGATTTATTAAACTGTGCTCTGTCACTTCAAACTGTCTGCTCTCCAAATAAAGTGAAAAAGCAGACAAGCTCATACTGAGCCCTAGTGCCAGCATCTTCATGATGTATTTGTCATGTGAGGACACCTGAACTGGCTGAGTAGGTGGAATATTGATCTCCTTAACACTAGAAAAGGCAACATAAGAAAACTGATGTTTTGCTGTGGAATCAGGGAGAAAGCTTGAGACATCTGTTGTGATGTGAATGTGGTGACCTCTGAAGTCAGACAGCATACTAGGGTGGAGGTAGCTAATCCCAGTATACCAAGCCTTTCTAGTTTCAAATGGAGATATGAAAACAGGTATATGGTAGCCTGTATATGCCAGATACTAATGAAGAATTAGTTTATAAATAATTGATTCTAGTTAGTTCTGTTAACCCCTAACTGTATTTAAGAGTAAATCTTGTGTAACTATGGAAAATACTTTGTGTGAAAACTGAAGAGGGGAGCAAAAGACATGCAAGAAGGTTGTGAGAACAGAATGGAAAAAAAATTTCACTCAGTTGGTTTTTAAAATGCCAAGTGTAGTGCCTTCACTTATATTTAGCTTTACAGGTAAAAAAAATAAATATATTCTGGCAGTCAAATATAGGACTAATTTATTTTTTTTCTGGGGGTGGTGGAATTACATTTCTCCTTAGGATCTGAAGTTTGGGTTAGCATTCACGTCATATATTAAAGCTTCTCTTTGTCTCCAGAAAGCTGTGCAAGACTGCGCAACTCCCCTTTCCACTTCTGCACGTAAGCAGCCCATAGCTTTTTGGGAGGATGGCAAGCACAGCCATGCTCTGCTCTGCCCTGCTGCCCTGTGCTCTGGCTGCCAAGGCTAGGGTTTTTTTGCTGTGGGTGTGTTTACAAAACTTCTCTTTCAGAAGGGCTTGAATTGGTGAGAGACCAAGTTTCTAGTGTGGAGCTTTGCTCTGAAAACTGAGATGTATTTCAAGGATGGAAACAGATTTTGGTCATTGTGTAAACTAATATGATTGTGAATTACTTGCTGTAGGATTTGACAGCTGGCATAGCTTTTTTCCTCTGGAATGAACTGCATATTGTATTGGTGCATTGCAAGGTAGTATAAGGTGGAGAACAGTCTTTCAGCTCAGAAGTATATTGCACAGTGGAAAAAATATCAGTATTGAGAGTGTGATATTGCCACTTTTCTTGCTGAGTGAAATCTGATATTGCAAGAAATAGTGTGCATCTTCTAAGTGTTATTTAATAAATAACACTTTGGGGGATGCCAGTTTGAAGGGCAGTCAAACAGATGCAGCAGTCTGCCGTGTTTGCTGAAGCTGATGTGAGGGACTCTACCTGTATGACCTTGGAAGCAGAGCGTCAGGCCATGGCCTTGGGCAGTCTGAAAACAAAACATTTCTCTACTGTGTCTTTTGCTGCAAGCTAGCAGACTAGCACCATGTTTACCTCCAGGGAAGTTTTTGAAGGAGGAAAGGTGGGGGAATAGTGTTTTCCCATGTCTATACCATCTGTATTGTGTGCCTGGAAGTAAGATGTGATGTCTTAGTCCACTGGTGTGTACTGGCTTGTGTCCCAGCTCTCTCTCACCTGAATCCAGCTAGGTGTATCATTCCTGACCTCTGTGCTATGGGTGCTACTCAGTTTGTGCCAGATCCCAGTCCAGGCACAAATGAGCGTGTGGATGAGCTGGGGACGGAGGTCCAGCCTGATGGTCCGAGTGTCCCAACGCCTGTATTGGCTGCGTTGCTTTCCCTGCTTGGGCTATGTCAGGGAAGGATATGGTATTGCTTGTGGGTGTAGGGAGGTGGCCTGTCTGTTGAATGCCCTGTTCTGGTGAGGGTGGGTTTATGTAGTCTCAGTGTTTAATTTTCCCTAAGCAGGCTGGTTAGGATTTCTCTTATCCGAAAATACCATCCTAGCACTCTTCAGTGGTGGTGTGGTGTCTTCCACTGGTTTCTGTTTTTTGCTTTTGACTGTCTGCTGAGGATGGGGTCACCCCAAAAGATGGTGCTCTTCTGGCTGGCTTTTGGGATGAGCAAGGGCAAGTTTCCTTCATGGAGGAAAGATGTCCCCTCAGAGAAGCTCTGTGTTGCCAAAGCTGTGGGTGTGCAAGGGGACACATTCCCATCTGAGGGTGGAGGCCTTGGTGGACGCTTTCACCTAAGATTGCATGGAGTTTCAGTTGGGACATCCACTGTTTTGATGTTAGTGCCGTACTCCAGTTGGTGTAACTACTCTGTGAAATTAAAAACTGGAATCACAAGGTTTTTGCTGCTATAACCTGTGGCATTTTTTTGGAGCTGTGTGTTTTTTGTGTTTTGGTTTGTTTTTTTGTGGGGAAACGAGAGAGAGAGAGAGATTGGTGAATAAAGTTGGTTCAAACCTGCTTTATTCTAGTGGGGTTGATGTAAAAATTGTCTCCGAGTCTACAACTGTTGTGAGAGATTCAGCAGGATAAGTATAAAACACTTAATTTTGTAGTATAGTTTTTGTTTTACATGTCTGCCTTCTAGCTGTTCTTCTGTAATGGCTGTGTAATTTTGACTTGCTCATGCTAATTTGCAGGAATGTTTTCCCTCTAGGAAAACAAAAAAAAAAGTTGTCCTTAATTATCTAGGAACTGAGTCCCAGGAGCGAATCCCCTGCCCCAGCAGTGCTGTTGGGTGGCCCCACATGGTGCTGCTCGAGGATGGTGTTTCTTGAGGTGCAGCCTCTGTTTCCCTCCCTCGCAGCCGCTGTGGGCCCTCTCCTCGGGTGAGCTGTCAGGAGGCAGCAGATGAAGCCCAAGGGCTGTGGGGCAATTTGCTGGCACAGCCTGTGCCAAGGGAATAGCGACTGTGGTTACGGTCTTAATTCTCAATCCTGAACATAAGGGCAGCTTTACTTTTCCTTACAGCAATTCACATATTGCAGCATAAATATGTTTCCAGAGCTCTCCAAAAGTAACATTTAAAAAACACTTACAACTGTCGTTTTAAGTATGTCCTCATGTTTGCAGCATTCTCGTCAAGTGCATCCTCAAGCTGTGGTACCTAGTGAGGTGACTTCAGTTTCTTCTCGAGCAGTCAGAGAAAACTAGAGATGGTTTTTCCCAGTGTGACCTATTATGCATTTGGAATGTTTCAAAATATGAAAAAAATCTCAGAGAGGAAAAAGTCAATAAAAATAATCTTTATTTTTTTGTCAGGGTCTAACTTGAGCCTGAAGCCCATTTTCCTAAACAGGAAAAGAGCCATTCCAGCGCCGTTCAGAAATGTTGATACTAGGTTAAGTGCACTTCCTTGTGACAGAGAAAAATAGAGGTGTTACCTCACTGCAAACAGGATATCTCTTAATAGTTAGGTTTAAATATACAAAATTTTCCATAGTGGCTTTGAATTTCTGGAGCCACAAACACAAATTCTGGTTGTAATAGTATTATTGCTGGCTGGCCATCAGGAGATTTCCACTGATCCCTCGTGATATTGCTTGCTTGGGTTTTGGTGTTGAATCAAGCCTACTGCTTCATGAAATGTGTCTATAAAGTGTTCATGGAAACGGGCTTTTGTGTTTGTTTTTGTTACTTTATTATACATATGCTGGGTTTGCCTTACACCTTAGCAGTAGCAGTGCTTGCATGCCGGCTTCAGACTCCTGGGGGGGGAGTGTGAGAGCTGCTGGCCAGTGCCGAGGTCTCCCAGGGTCCATCCCTGCCATGGTAGCACCCTTGCTTGTAGGAGGTTTCTTGAGATGGAAAGTAAGTTTTTAAACTGAAGATATCTTCCCCAGCCCCTTCCCACCCCTAAAAAAAAAAGTCTAGGTCATTTCTGCAGCAGAATTCAGTTGATGGTGAATGTTTCATTACAAAATGGAGTGATGTTCTTAAAAACATGAAAGATAAGCAGGACCCCAGAGTATGCATTCTCGCAGTACTTTGCTTGCATTTTGTTTAATTGTCGAGCATGTGTTTATTCTAGTCTAGTATGCCAAACTGTGTATGTACAGTAGGTCAGGAAGAGTTCAGTAATTCTGAGAAAATATATGTGATGTCAGTTCTCTTGATGCAGTCTTGTCTCTTATTTGAGTGAGAAATGTGTTACAGTAAGGAAAAACATTCTGGAGATGTAACTTCTAAATAGAAAGTCTCTATTCCTGGCTGTGTCTTGTGAATAATTCTTAAGATGAGTGTAGAAATCAAGGTGCTATTTAATGAGTTGAGCAGTAAAAAACCCAACCTCGCTTCTCTCTCTTAACAACAACAAAAGAACCAAAACCAACCAAACCCCCCAAAAAACCAACTCAAAAAAACAACAACAAAACCCCCCCACAACCAAAAAAAAAAAAAAAGGTTTTGTTTGGCTCAACTTTTTTTAATTTATGAACAAAAGTAGTCCATGTTCTTCAGCTGCTGATTTTTAGAGTGAGGATCAGGAAATTGAGCGGGTAATCACTGCATAGTTTTTGCCTGTGTTTTGGAAGCCGGGGGAAGGTAGTCTAGAGGGAAGGGTTCAGCCCTCCTACCAGGGCAGCTGGGGTGGTACAAGGTCAGGAGTTTGCTCTGCAAGCTTGCCAGAACTCGCTTGCACGCTGTGGCTGTTGGTGCAGTGTGAGCATGGCTTGGCTCAGGAGCAGGCTGGTGCCCCTCTTGCCTGCGTGATGGCAGGGAGGGGGGCTGTGCTGCCCACTCCCATGCTGGGGAAGCCTGGCCCAGCCTGTGCCTTGGTGGGTGGCTCCTCTGTATATCCATCCCGAGAGCAGGTGTCACATCTGCTGTGCTCTGGTGGGTATTTCAATGCCACATGGGCAGAGGGTAGTTTTCTTCTTAGGTTGAGGGGTTTTCCACAGTTGTTAAGTAAATTTCCCATCATTGCAAAATACCTCACTGGCCTCATAAACTGACTTCAGCATTTAAGAGCAAATGAAGTCATTGAGAGATAAAACTGTTTCTCAGCTGTGTATTTAAAAAAGAAAAATAGACGCAGGAAATAGTTCTTCACATTTTCTTTCTGACTCCCAGGAATATTCTTACCCAGATATAGTCTTGAGCTAACTTTCACCAGTTTCTTGTTTCTGTGCTATTGAATATTTAAAAAAGTGAGATCCAGCAGTCACTGTTTAAAGTTGCTGAAAGTTGAAATCTCTCCTTGTGTCATTTACTTAAAAGACCGACCCTTGCATTCAGCACATAACCATGTAGCCACCCACCCTGTGTCCCAGTGGTAAAGAGCCCATGGGGTGAACCTGTGGTAAAAGAAGGTGCTGTATGAGTTTGGCAGTGCATTAATTAACTTTAGCATCTTTCTGGAGCAGTGCTGAAATTCAAGCAGAGAGTACAGTAGGCCAGAAGACAAGGCACAGTTATCTGTAGCACATCCTTTTGAAACTCTCCTATTTCCAAAATAGTGATTTTAACACGGGTGCTGGGGGGAGTGGCTGTCAGGCAGTCCCCAGCAGCAAAGGGGCTGCCCCATTAGTAGCAGTGTGTGTCCCTTTGGCAGAAATGGCAGTAACAGGGCTGGAAGGAGCTTGGCATAACTTTGGGGAGCATTAGAGTTCAGCAAGGGGGAAACATAACCTGAAACTTACTGCTTAGCACTCTGTGCGCAGTCAGCTGTCAGCTAAATACATACAGTTGTTTTGAGGTCCCTGTTGAGTTGCTTTCATAGAATCACAGAATGGTTTGGGTTCGAAGGGACCTTGTAGATCACCTAGTTCAAGCCCCTGCCAGGGGCAGGGCCCCCTCCCCCCAGCCCAGGCTGCTCCCAGCCCCATCCAGCCTGGCCTTGAGCACTGCCAGGGATGGGGCATCCACAACTTAGAACAACCTGCAGGCCACACTTTTATGGGGGATGGGGGTAGAAAAAAAACACCTGTAAGAGTATGAACACAGGTCACAGAGCCCAAGAGAACCGGGGATGACAGAAGCTCAGGGGTCTCTGCCCACGGGGTTGGGCACCTCCAAGGATGGAGACCTCACGGCCTCCTTGGGGATCCTGGTCCCATGTTCAATCACACTGTTGGGCAAGTACAGTGGGGATGTCGGGAAGTGGGTCTGCAAGCACTCCTACTGCAGAGGCGGGCGCGGCTGTGGCTGGGTGCAGCTCATACGGAAGGCACAGGGGCTTAGACTGTTTATTCTGGCAAGTATTTGGATCTGGCAGGAATGGTCTTAGGAGGCTGCAGCTCTCTACAAAAATAGGAAAGAAATTGTGGATTTGGAACCAGACTTTCTTACAGTGTTGAAACTTGTAGTTGATGGGCTGTGGACCTGTTCTTTGTGCAGGTGGATGTGGCAATACCTAAAGAAAGGTTCTGCTCTTTGTGATTTGGAAAAGACTTCTAGTTCCTTTGCATGTGGGTTTTTCTTTTTCTGTTATCTGTGGCTTTGTATATTGCTAAGCCTAGCCATTTTTATTTTTCTTTTTATATCTGGGAAGCTTTCTACCAATAGCATCTTCCCCCATGAGCTTGTGAATCTTTTCTAAAAAAGTCCCACATGAGTAGTCTTATCTGCACAAGTGCAGACAGTGTTTTTCTGGCTCCTCAAGTTCAGGCTCAGTCATTATCTTGCTCACATTTTGCATGCAGTCTAGGCTAATGGTCGTTCCTCCAGCCTTATTCTTGTTCACGTTTTTGTTTTGCACCCTGATGACTGTAAACTGCTTTTTCTTACCTGTGATGAAAGCAGACTTATCTTCCATAGCATCTGTTCAGACTGCACTTGTGGATGTAATTTTCCTAGGCTGTCATGCATAATTTCACCCCTTGTGTTGCTACTTCATTTATTTTATATTCTCTTATTTTAAGAATAAGCTGCCTGACTTAACCTAAAATCCCCCTGCTTTCTTCAGCCTTCCTAAGACATTTTTTTGCCGAATAGTGGCATGTTGGCTCCTGGTTGGGTTTTGGTTTTTTTGTTGGGGTTTTTTGGCCAAGGTCTCCTGTCTTGATTTCTAACTCACTGGATTTGCCAGGAGATACGGTTTTGCTGTGTCCCGGGATGCCTCTTATGCTTGGGAAACCTCCTTGTAAAAATATATAATACTTTCTTGAAACTTTCAAGGAGGTACTGTAAAAATTTGACAGGAGTTGAACACCTTGCATGCTAAAAAACTCAGCATGGAAGGATATTGTTTAGCTGGCTGGTCTCCCTGTAATCTTAGATTTTAAACAATTATGAATACATAAATATTATATTAATATATATATGTTTTTATATATATAAAAAAAATATAATTGGTTGGCGCATAGGCTATCTTTTTTTTTTTTTTCTCAGGTGTCCCTATAGTGCCCGGCATGCTGGGGTACTGGTCCAGGGCTGGCACTCCTTCTAGCTGTAATTTAGGATTTCACGTGAAACCGGTAAGCTGAGACAGTGTGTTGCTGGGTGAAACCTCTGATGGAAGATTAAAACGGGAGGTGAAGCTGCCAAGTGTTTACCTGGGAAATACACATGAGAAACTGAGTCAAAATAAAGGTGGATGGCAGAGTGCAGTCAGATGGGAAGCAGATCACAGAAACCTTGAAGGAAAGTTGCCTGGGGCAGTAAATTGGGTAGCAAAACTTGCTCACCTTCTGCTTTTGTAGTTAAGGTCTTCGTTGTGGCAGCCACTGTGCTTCTTTAGAGTTCTGCCATTGTTTATGTAATTAATTCCTTATCCAGCTTACTGTCCTACTTCACCCTTTATGATTTCATTTGTGTGAAATTAGTGCTACTTAATATTAAAGTGTATGTCAAAAAGATGTTTTTATAAAGCACGGTAAATAAATTGCTTTTCACTTCTACAAGACACTTTGGAAAATAACTTTGCAGAAGTAATATCCCTGAGCACCTAAGAGCTCGTTGTGCAGCATGTCAAATCGCTACTTACACTGTGAAAATAGTTTTCTTTTTGTGCCTGGGGCTGGAGTTTGAGGTGTTTCTGTCCTTGTCGTGGACTGGCAAGGGCCAGTTGCCTGGGCAGCAGGAGGAGCAGTGCAGCATTGAGGGGGAGTTGCCAACCGCAGCTCGGTTGGCTGCTGCCAGTGCTGTAGCTGCTGCAATGGTGAAAATCAGGGGGTTTGGGGGCTTATTCACATGCTTCCTGGTCGTTACCTTTTAAGAGAGCACTTGTGTCATGTTTGCGAATTTCTTTCTGTATCCACCAGTGAGAAATTACTTTTTTCATAGGAATGACTGAGATACTCACCTGGCCTTTGGAGTTTTCTTTAAAAAAAGCATAAATCACAAAGTAAAAACTCCTGCTTGTTGAGACAATTGATGCAGTTGTAGGAGCTAACAACACAGATGGTACTTGATGCCTAGTAAATGCCTGTGAACTGTTTGCCAGTACCATGTTGCGTGGGTTAAACAGCAGTAACCTTAGTTCCTTGGGTAAATTACTGCTTTGAAGGTAGTCAGTTAACTTCCGTGGGTATATTGTAAAAATGTGGTTTAATTTCTGTACTGTTTGCTGACTGATGTGATCCTTCCCTGTTATTTGGTAAAAATCTGCAGAAAGGTAATTTGGGCCCTAATTCTGCAAAGCGTGAATGTGAGGTCAGCTGTAGAAACAGGAATGCTTTAGGTCCATTTCCATTTTTTGTTTTGCGGAGTTATAATGAAGACTGTAAAAAATATGTTATTCACAATCTATTGCTATTTTGGGTCAGTTTCAAACAAAAAGCTTCTTGCCTAAGTAATGGAAAATTGTGCAGGGAATTAAGATGGAACACTATGGGAAGTGCAGTAGATCTGAAGAAGCTTGTTTTGACAGTTTTTCTATTTGAAATGCCAGCTTGTGTTTTGGTAGCCCCTTTGTAGCAGGAGGTTTTTTGCAAGCACTGTAGGTGTTAAATACCTTTTACACCACTACCCACTGGTCACAACTGTTTGAAAATAAATTAATTGATCAATCTGTTCACACCTGCGAATACATAGCTTGATAATTTTCTTTGAAAATCAGGTTGACATATTAAATCTCTATTCAGGTGGTGCTGAGACTGTGTTCTCCTGAGGGTAATGAAAGCTTTGGTACTTCCCCCTGGTGGTGGCCGTTAAGTCTTAACTGTTGTGTCCATAGTGGTGCTGAGGGAAAAAGGGATCTTTATGAAATGTACTCTGTCCTGCTAAACTCCAACTTGATCTAACAGGTTTTTTAAGAGTTTGATTGAGAGGCAAATGGAAATTTGATAAATACATATCAACACCTAGTATTAAAGAAGGAAAAATAAAATAACTGTCCATAAAGACAGAAAGAGGAGAGTGTGGCATTTGTAATATAGCATCAGAGCCGACAAGTTTGGGGTGGGAGCAGTTGCGATGAGGCTGTGCCACTGTATAGAAAGAGGTTTGTGTGAGGAATATTGCTTCACGCACTGACCTGTCAGTTTATTACTGAGTAAAAGTGTCTCATTTTAACTGTATACAGCAGGACCAGGTAACAAATTAAGCTTAATTTTGAGACTTTGGGTTGTATTTGGATAACTTCTATTGGACTTCTTAGGGTGAAAGTAAAGACTTCTGGACTGGATCTTCAATTCGAGTTTAGGTAGACATTTATTTTTACACAATAAATGCACTTCTACATTTGTTGTTGAGGTGTCTCGGAATATGCAGCCGGAGACCAAGGAGCTCGGAGGGTGTCTCTGCAGGGGGTGGGCTTGGAGGAGTTTGTGCGAGAGGGGACATCTCTGCAACTAGGGAAAGGGCAGTTTGGGGAAGGCCGTGGTGATGATGGTGTCTGAAGTGGGAGCCAGCGCCTCACTTGGACCATGAGAGCCGGTACATCGGTGAGCTCCAGGACAGCCTCCTTTCTCAGCCAGGTGTTTGAGGGGAAGTAACCAAATGGATGCAGCAGCTTCCAGCTTAGCTTCTACTTCTGCTCATTTGTCCTTTGTGGTCTGGGACAATATGATCATTTGAAGATGGAACTGGAATTAGATGGCACCATCCATGTTGTGGGTTCACCTGTGGAGTTGGTCAGGCAAGCTGCTTAGGTTGTGCATGGCTTGTAATGAACAAGGTTTCGCTTTCGCAAGCAAAGCTGCAATTGTGCTTGGCTGAGGAACTGTCGGGCTGGGGAGATTTGCAGAGATGGGAGCACCAGTTATTTTGTGCTGATGTCTTGTGCCGTGTGTGGGACGAAAAAAAGGTGCAAGCTTACAGCGGTAGGTTAAGTTTGTGTGTTTAAAAAAAATGTAACAAATTTATATATCCATTATCGTGAGAGGATCAGTCAGACTATTTTGTAGGGCTGGGGTGGTGATAGGGTGTATTTATGGTCTGTGCATGTCTTTGCTTGGGGGGGTGGGGTAGAATTTATATTAAGCAATGCTTGATTTTTATCAAACTCAAGAGAAAAGTTCTTATCTCTGCTGTTCATTAGTCTGCAGGTTTTTTTGTGTTAACAGAGCATGTGTTCCTCATAAGTGCGTTTTCAGAGAGCCTGTACCATCTGACACAATGCATGCTGCATGCTAACGTTCCTCGCTTTTGTTGTCTGCCTGATGTTTCCTTCCTTGAGAATCTATATTTAGTGTTAAAAAAGTATTCACTGTGGCATACGACTCAAGGCGGTTGCTTTTCAAGCAAAAGGAAACAGTTCTCTTTAGGGATAAGAGTGAACGAAGGGCAGGATTTCCTGTGGAAACTCACCCACGTGAGAGTTGGCTTCTACTTTGAACTTAATGGTGATAATGGTGAAGAAGGATAATGGTGAAGAAGGCTAAATGAAAAACCCAGACAATTTGCACCAACATAAAAGACACACACACACCCCTGCTACCTCGTAACCACGTCCTTTGTACTTCTCAGCGTGTTTGCTGTAGCTTGAATTAGGCCTTCTTGTGGAAGGTAAGGGAACAGGACCATTTCAAAAACAGGTTTCAGAGTACACTTGTCCAAAACTGGACAAGGTGATTTTGCTGCGTGATTTTGCAGTAACTTACTGGTGTGTGGTGCACATGCTGAGGGTAGCAACTTCAGCATGTGCCATGCATGTAGTCATCCTAATGCAGCTTTGTGCCATGTAGCACAGGGGAGATGCAGTAGAGTCCCTCTACTGAGGAGGAAAAATGAGCTTTTTCAGTACAGAATGACAGTGGCGGCTAGAACAAGCTCTGAGAGCAGCAGATGTGTTCCCTGGTGAATGTGATCTGTTTTTCTTTCCCTTATTAATGGCTCTAAAAATAGTCTGTCTTTCAGGATACAGCCACTGAAAGGCCAAGCCTGTCCTGGTGTGGGCAAAGGGGACAGGAGCCGTGTGGCTGTGGCAAGGAGTGAGGAGCCCATGGTCGCTGCCATGCAGTTTCAGGAGTGCCATTTGGGCGCATGCCATGTCTGTGCCAGGAGAGGGGCTCCGTTTAGGTGTACAGGTCACTTGTTTACAGTGTAGGAGCTCAGAAAGCGTTGCATGTGATTTCAGTCCCTGTTATAGCTGTGCGTGCTCCCGTGGTTGGGTATGGCTGGAGACACCCCAGCATGTGGCATGGCTGGGCTGGGCCCCAGGCGGCCGAGTGCAGGATGTGGGCCGGGGCAGTGATGCCCACAGGGCACCCTTGGCCTGGCAGCTTTGGGAGGGTGCCAAGGGCAGGCAGGAGGGGTGGTGGGCTGCTTGCCTCCTTCGCAAGCAGCAAGGCAGAGGGGCACTCCTGGCAGCGGCCTGGCTGGAGGTCCTTGCCCTCCGGAGCATGGGGCGGCCGGGGAAGGACAGGCTGTCACCTGCCCTCTCAGCCCACCGCAGCGTGCTGCCCACCTGCTTTTCCTCCCAAAGATGTGTGAATCTTTTGGCCAATTTCAGCCACTTCTTGTGGCAAGACCGAGATCCTGTAAAACCAGAGGTAAGCAGTGAAGTTGGTGGTTTTGTAGGTGGATCAAAGCCATCCTCCTTCCTCCAGCATGGTGGGAGCAGTGGTAGTGTGAGCTTGGCAGCTGCCTGCCAAGCCTGCCTGGCCAGGCTCTGGTCTGCCTGGGGCTGCTGAAGTCCGCTGGGTCCCAAACCAGCTGCAGCATGCCCCGTCCCACCCCACTTGGGGGTGCCAGGAGGAGCTGGGAGACTGGAGGAGCGTGCTGGGGATGTCAGGCTGGTGTGCGTGGGCTGTAGGAGGAAGGAGGTCGGGCTTTTCAGTGAAAGGTAAAGCTACAAACGGAGGCTGTGGCTGGCGCATGGTGATGGTCACATGTCTTGACATAGAAGGTGAAAACCTTCTTTTGCTTATCTCCTCAACAAGTAACCTCTCTTGTGGGGGTCGCAGTGAGCACATACCTCTTGGGCAGCTCTGCTGCCCGTTACAAAGGCCAAAGCACATGTGAGCATGGGCTTAAGGTGCTTTGTTGTACGTTTCCTTATGGCCAGGCTGTTCTGCATGCTAGGACAATGGAGCAGGTGCTACACCGACCACATCTGATTTTAGCTGGGGTTTATGGAATTCCTGCAGCTCCTTTAAAGGTTCTGGAATAAAAAAATGTATGTGAACTTTTCACTTCATGATCAAAGCCCTGGTGGGATGCACAGTGTGGTGTTCCTGCAGCGTGTCCCAGGGGACGTGCTGTGCAGTAGTGCTAAGCAGGCAGCTCAACCCCTTCCCTGTGTCCCCAAGATGATCTGTGTGTTCATCACTGCTCACGCTTGTTTGAAGGACTGTTGCAACATCAGCGGCATTTCCAGCTGCTCTTCTTGCATCACTGCCTGATTTGGGGAGCATGTTTAAAAAATGGAATATTCCAATGATGCGTTTCTGTACAGAATGTTCCTGCTTTCCTGATTAGTGTTTTGTCCTGTTTCAGTAAATTGAAATGATGTCTTTAAAAACAGAAAAAAAGTGTACAACTGTGGTATTTCAACTGAGCTCTACCAAATTGTGTTAAGAATACTTGTTTTGTTTCAGTTCTCACAAGTTCCTGAGCCACAAACGTTCCTGGACAAGCAGGCCTGAATTACACAATGCTCTGTATCTGCAGAGCAGTTGGTGGGGTGATCCTTTTGCGGGGGGCAGTCCCCAAAGTAGTGCTGGGCCTGTGCTGGAGAAGGTGATTTTCCCCTTGGTGCCTGGCAGGAAGGGTGAGGGGTTGCTTGACCTGCCTCGTTGGCCTGCTCCTCAGCACCTCCTGAAGTGCTATGAATCGGATAAGGACCAAGTAGTGTGACTTTGTGTGTGAGATAGTCAGCTTTTTAATTTTCTTTCCTTTAGCCTAACTTTTTATGACTTCTTAAAATCCTTATGAAGATAGAATTCCTGATGGTGCTTACATTAACGTTGTATGGAGACTGACAGAAGTGTTTCTTCATAGCTGTCTGGCTGAGAGCACCGTGGGTTGTCCTTCTCTTCCTCAAAGCAAGTGAAAGTTTTCCTTTCTGAAGGATGGCTTGTTTGGGTTTTTTTGTTTGTTTTCTGATCAGGATTCCCTAATCCCTTCTCAGGCAGCAAACGGGGCATGCGAGGTTCCCTCTGCACCTGAGGAAAAGCCCATGCACTGCGGGGGGGGTGTGTGTGTGTGTGTGTGGAGCAGGGTGGCTGTGGGGTCTCCATCCTTGGCGATGCTCCATCCCCCGGACATGTCCCTGAGCACCCGCAGTGGGGACCTGCTGGGAGCAGGGTGTACAGGGACCCCTGAGCTCCTGCCAGCCCAGCCGGCTGTAGCAGGCATTAATCAGCCAGTTAGCCGCTGCGTTTGCGTTGCCCTTGGTCCTCCCTCATGCAGGACCCAGTGCCAGGAAGGGGTGAGGTGAGGTTGGGCACCGCGGGCCTCGGGCACACCCTGGCGTGGTGCGAAGGTGACTGTGGCCCGGTGGGCACAGAGGGGACACAGTGGCAGCCTGCTGGGGCAGGCAGGGCTGGCAGCAGGGCTGGGGTCCTCGTCTCTCCATCAGACAGCTGGTGGCCCATCTGTGGCTCCACAGCTGGGGTGGCTGAGAGTCAGCGAGGAAGTGGGGAAAAAGGGTTACTGCTGTGACAAGCAGAAAATTTCACTTCTGCTTCTCCCTAACAACAGGAGGAGTGCTTGAATGGGAAAATTATCTGTGAATACCCAATTATCTATATGATTTTTGGAGCTGAAATTTCTTTCTTTTGTAGTTGGCCTTTACCATTACATCTGGACGTTGGTATGAGGTGTGTTCCCTCAGGTTACTGCCTGCCCTGTTCTCATGCAGCAATGTGCAGATGTCCTTTTACATGACCTCTGAACTACTGCCCGGTTTGTGCTCATTTCGATGAAGCATTTACGTAAATTCCAAAATTGCTATAAGCACTGCCTTTTTGTTAATTCTTATGAAGTTACTGCAATATCAGAGCATTACACAAATCAGAAACTAGAATATATTTTTGGTTTTACCTCGTGTGTGTTCTTTTCTTCCATGAAAGCTGCTAAAACTCTATTTTGTACTAATAGTGCATTTTTTTCCTCTCTGAGGAGTGAGATGGGGGAACAGTAAAACCTTCACTTTCAAAACATACTGAGCTTGGAGTTTGGGGGGAATTTGTTTGTTTTTCCACTTGTGGCATGAGGAGTGAGCCCTGGTGTGGTGTTCAAAGGCGTAGCCTGACTGAAACCAGAAAAACTGACTGTACGTCCAGGTTTTATGTGTAGAAGCCCTGGGACCTTAATGCTGTTAATGGATCTATATAGCAGGAGACTCTTCTCTGTAATTGGGCCCAAACACAGTCCCTGAGATTAATGTACTAAAATAAAGAACTGGAGAAATCAAAATTCTAGGCATCTAAAATCACCATTTCAATATCGCGTGATACTTAGGTTTCCAAATAAATATCAATGCCAGATTTAAATGTACATCTCTTTTAAATGTGACAGGAAAGTATTTATGCATTTTGTTTGAGAGTTTGCTTCTGCTTAAGCTAAAACTGACTGGATGGAACATTTCACAAAGGGCTATACATATGTCTCTGACAATTTATATCTTTATGAGATCACCTATTTGCAAGACATCCAATGATCTTTAATGGAAACTTAATACAATACCAAGGATGTTATTTTTCAACTGCATATATAAGTTCTGCTGCTCTGGCTTCTTAGAAATTGCATCAATAAACTGAGCAAAATTATTTTCCTTTTAGCACTTTGTTTCTTTAAATTGTTTCTTGTCAGTTCTTGACAGACAGCAATAGAAGAGGTTGCTCCAGTTTCACCTGTAAGTAGAAGACTCCTCAGGTCCTTTCACCTAAGCTAAGCAGTGAATGAGACCGCACTGAATTTTTGGTACCTGCGGCTCTCTGGAGTTGACACCCTGGTCATGGATCACTTGCATGCTCAGCCATTTGGTAGGTATGCAGAGCAGTCTGGTCTGAATTTCCTGCCAGGACAGAATTTGGCAGAGAATCGTTCTCCCTCTGCGAACAGTGGCCCAGGCACAGTGTAAAGGACATTAGCCCCTCGCCTCCTGTTGCGTCAGCGAACTCTAAAGCAGGGGTTATGGTGCAGTTGCTGCAGGGAGGTACTTGCCTGAAGCAGGTACTTGCCTGAAGAGGTCCGAGCTCCATGCTGCATGGAGGTCCCTGGTCTCACCAGGGACAAATACAGCAGTAAAGAGGAAAGAAAAAAAAATACTGAAAACCCACTCTCCTAGATCAAATTGAAATCAATTCCTAAATGTGTCCCTTGGCGCTTTATTTCTGAAATAGAATGTAAACAACTTTAACATGGTCTCGTCTGCTATCAAATACTTAGGTTAGATCACTAAATACTACTTCATTAGTGTGATGAACTGCATTTTGGCATCCCCCGTGCTTCACTTGGCAGCAAGTTGACAGCCATTCTTAGGTCTATGGTATTTTGGCATGAAAGATCTCTTTTCTGATTTAATAGGGTGTGTTGGAGCCACCTCACTGACAGCTCGCGCATTGCTGGTGTGTTAGTCCTGGAACTGATTCTGCAATGATTCTGGGAAAGCTTTGGACTTTCATCCTTGGCAGAGCAGTGCCCAATCAAAAGGTGTTTAGCATGTAAATATGGATATCTTCTTGATGAAAGAGCATTTATTGCTTGAAGCAGTTGATACATGCTGCTGTACACAAGTGCATATAGCTCATGAACTTTAGCTCTTGATCTTTAGTTCATGAAAGTTCCTGTCTTGTACAAAAGTGAGCATTTACATACTATCACATTAAATTTTTTTGCCTGTTGAATGCATTCTACCGTATTAAGACAATATTTTTTTTGCCAGCCTCCTACTCTGCAGTTAATCCCTGAGCTGTTGGGCTCAGCAGGTGTCACAAAGCCATAGGTATAGTTGGGCACATGCAGTATGTACATACCGTAATGGCTAACCTGTGATGCTCTCTGCAGTGCATTTATTTCTTGTGTAGAAGGCACTGGGAGTCTATGGCATGTGCTGCTTCAAGATACCAGCACGGTACATATGTGAAGGTCTACTGCTGTCACAGAAACAGGATTAATAAAATATGTAAGATATTTTCAAGACTCCATAAAATCTAGACTGCAGGAAGAACTGTCTTGATCATTGGCTTTAGTAGCAGCTTTCACTGTTGTGTCTTTGTTGCCTTATAGGGGCTCTGCAACTTAATATTTCCTGAATTTTTAACTATGTCCCTGTCATGACTTGGACGTAGGAAAATTCAAATGGTGTGCAAACAGCTGTGGGGTAGGTATACAGCTCTCGGCAGATCTCACTTTGATGTGGCTCAGAGAGCCAAATTCTTTTCAGGATCTTGTCAGGGATTTTCTTTTTCTTTCATCTGGTTCAGGTATAAGTTCTCTTGCTTACCTTGCTTGCTAGGTAGATCTCTGCTTGCTGAGCTCCCCAGAGGTTCATAGAGGTTACATGCAATGAGCAGATCCGGGGTCCACATGGTGATGGCCCGTTAACCGCTCTCTACTTGATTGTGCTGCTTACTTCATGTGGTGGGTCAGTGCCCACCTCCTGCCATGACACAAGTCAGGACAGCGTTGCTCCCCTGTGGGTTGTGCTGTGAAGTGTGTTGAGCACGATTTTGCAGAAAAAGACCCTAAAACCCCAGAGATTAACAAATACAGTCTGGTTTTGTTGTTGATGGATGTGATGGATTTTTCTGTTTATGTCATTTTTCAAAGTCCATTGGCTTAGCAATTTATGGGGAGTTTTTCTTGGGAGATTTGGGAAGAGGGGTACTTGAGTATGTTTTAGATTTCACTTTTGAAACTGGATCCTAAACCCAAATGTTTTCATACTATTATACACTTAAAAAAACCAAACAACCAGTTGCTGTAGGTAAGGAATAATTATCTCCATGTTCAAGCCAGAGGGAGTTTTTAAAGATCTAATTTAAAGCAAACAAAGAAAGAAAGTTCACAAATACACAAGACAGACCACGGTGGTGGTTGTGATTGTGAATATTGCCAGAGCTCTATTTTATCTATGCAAGTGCAAGAACAGATTAATTTCATTTATACTCTTTTTCAGCATAATGTCTGTTTTTCCCATGCCATTCCAAAATCAGGATGCAAAGTAATTGAAAACTCGAGTGTATTATTGTGGTTAATCCCTGCTATTTGCTAACAATTATAGTTTGTGTGGTGTTGTAAATACCGAGTGTTGGATTAACTCTTGTTGTTAATACTCTTAACATGCTGGTTATTCAAATATCCAGGAGCCTTTAATCTTTCAATAAGATGTCAGTAATAGAAGTTAAATTTGAAACACGCTGGGAGTTTGCGAGGGTCAGGATAGTTAAGACTCATGGCTTCTTTACTTCAGTCTTTGCAGTTACTTGTAAATCATTATTCACTGTAGTTACCATACTGTGCTTGCATCTGGCCGGGTTTATCTTACAAAGTGGGATGTGGACAGAGGTTAGCCCTGAGAGTTGTGGGTCTGGTCTCTCCTGTTGCAGTGTGTGCTCAGAGACAGCTTGTGCGTAGAGTCGTGGCACTGCTGTGGGTGTTGTGCACACATATTTGCAGGTATGGCAGAGAATACATATTGTCTGTGTGCTACATACCTTCAGAAAACACGTTGTTTTAAAGTGGTTTAACTTCACTCCTTTTAAGGGTATATCTGGATGTGTGTTAGACCTGTGTAAACCTGGTGTTGTTGCCATCAGATACTGTATTATTTTCTGCACAAACAATTCTGGAAGTCTGAAAGCCTTGTTGCACTGTCTCAGTGTAATGTAATCCTTAAGAAAATTACCTGTTACTTTACTAAAAATAGTTACAAAAGAAAATGTATCTTCAATTAATCATAGTGTGGTGTTCTGTAATTGAAAGCTGAGCTTCATTAGTGTTGAGAAGTATTTTTCTTTTGTTCTCTGACACTGGATTAACTAAGAAAGTAAAATAGACTTGTGACATACGAACACCTTGTTTGGAATATATGTGTATAGGTAAATAAACACACGTATGTATGTGTGTGCATGCGCTTATGCACCTTTCCTAAGTCTGCTGCTTTACTAGGTTTTCATTCATACATATGTATGAATGGTATGGTATTATGAAGGAAAAGAGGAAATGTTTGCTTTTCCTTTGGTGTTCTTTTTTCCTTCTGTTTACAACCCATGATTAGAGTGACTCTTATATCACCATTGCCCATTTAAGACATTATTTGATATAAATTATATAGGCTGAGGAAAGAGGGTGCTTCTGTCAGTAGTGTTGCTTTATGGATTACCAAGCAACTTTTCATAAAAAATAGTGATATCAATTATTACAGCTGTGTGCTTGGCTAGTTAACAGTCTGTGTCAGTCAAGGGACACATGAAAAATGAGGGGCCAGAGGCGTGTTTTGGTGAGTGTGGCTATGTATTTCCACTTACACTCTTCTCAGTGACTGGGAATGTGTTTTCCAGGTGTTTGGCAGGCACAACATTTAATTGACTGTGAAAGCCTGTAAGAAAGTATTAGCTCTGTAAATCCTGCAGCGCTGCATGCGGAGGAAGTTCAGCACTGACGACGAAAGCTTTAAGCACTTATGCATGTGAAGTGTTTTTTCCAGACCAGGCAGTGCCTGTGGGAATGAGCAGGGTGTCCTGTTCTGCTCAGTGTCAGCTGTGCCTGGGGGGTCCAGCCCCGGGCAGGCAGCAGCCACATGGCATCTGTGGCCAGTGGCCGGCTGCATCAAAGCCTCCCTGCCACTGATACCTCCCAAAGGCAAGCAGTTGGCTTTCAGCAATGGATAAGGCAGCCCATCGCGTTGCTGTAATTTCTTTCCAGATGCCAGCTACTTGGATAGAGGTACTCAGTGTCACTGCAGGTATGCTGGTGAAAAACATACCTGCACAACCTGCCATCGTTCCCTGTTTTAGCATCTGGCCCAATTCTCTGCAAAGCTCTTGAACCCATGTTTCATCTCAGGCTGTTCAGCAGCTCTGCTTTCAGCAGAGATTGGCATAAATGTGTTTGAAATGAGTTGCTGAACTGGAGTCTTGCTAAGTAATAGCATGTAGAATAGCTGCAGAAGCGTGGCCTTAGAATCTCTGAAGATCTGCACAATCCAGGCCTGGTATTAGAATAGGCCTGTAATCAGAATTGTACTGAAGTTGCTGTCCTGAAGTTAACAAGAAAGGTAGCCTTGAGCTATTCTTGAATCCTGAGACCAAGTAATTATGTTGTGCCAACAGGCCGTGGCTGTAACAAGCTACAGCTGCTGGGAAGGCAGGTGCAGGGCCAAGAAAGATAGGGAGCAGTATGGGAATATAGGGAGTAACAAACTACGAGGCTGAAGCACAGCAACACAATTAGCTACATGGATAGAATGCTTATCTTAGTCATGATAATTAGGGGTGTGAGAACTGCGCGTGTTTAGAGACTACTAACCAATTATTTCTGCTTTACGAATATGCATGTGTATCGGTTCTATATAAGTAGCATTAGAAACTAATAAAGTTGAGCAAGATGCATAACTCGTATTGAGCGTCTTCTTGACTCAGGCGAACCCTTCTTCCAACAATAGCATACACAAATCATAGGTTCCTCCTAACTTTTTTAAGAGTGTGGATGGCACTGATGGTTAGCTACAGGTTGATCAAGGAGCAGACCTTGCAGAAGCGCTGTTCTGGTGTCATGCTGACCTGCTGCTGCATTTGTTCTAAAGATGTATTGCTGTGATACACTTCTAGTGCAGTCTTCATCTTTGTACTTGGGAGTTACAAATTGTGTGTTACAATATTGTGTATTGTATGTGATTCATAGGCTTTTTCCAGAGATGTAATTGTTCATATGAATGATAAATTGCTTTTAGTCACAGAACTTGAATCATCCTTTTTTAAATGCAAGTATTGTTCATACTGAATTAGGTGACCAATTTAAAGTTTGTCATGTAAACTTAATTTCTTTTTCCGCTGGAGTGAATGGGTTTAATTGTTTGGGTTGTAGGGTTTTTTTCCTCCTTTCCCTTTTTTTATTTAATGGTATTCTTGGCTGGACTTTTTGTTCTCTTATGCCCATGGAGTTTAGGAGGGGCTCCTTAATATCCACGTTGAGAACCTGGGACAGAGCTGCTCTTTGGGGCAGGAAAGAAAATTCCCTGTTCAATATGCAGCATGTTCATTTTCTTCCCTCGTCACTGTTGTGCCCTGCCAGTTCACCCTCCTGGTGAAGGAGCTGCTGTTCACCCTCCTAGCACTGTCATGTCACCCTCTCCCAGCATCTGCGCCTGCTGAGCACAGGGCTGGGGACAGCTTTGACCAGCCCCTGCCCATGTGTACCTCACCCCAGCTCTGGCAAGGACCAAGCAGCCCTCTGGGCTGGGCAGGGGGTGGACTGAAATGACAAGTGGCCTGGTGTTTTGTGCTAGTCACACAGAGATCTGCATGCAGCAGGGTGAAAAGATGTGCTTTTTGAAGTTACAGAAGTTTTTTAACAGGCTTTAGTCTTGTCAGGTCAGGATGGGCAGGTGACCAAAGTGCAGTAACTTGGTCAGTTCCTCCTCCTCCCTTAAAGTGCGAGGGTGCCGGCTGCCATGCTTTGTACATCCCAACCCCCAAAATAAACTAAATTTGGGGACACTTTTGCTAACAGATGTTTTTCTTTAATAAAAAACATTTGGTTTAATTCACTTTTTCATTTGAATCTTCTCCTTGTGTCTGGAATCAGGTTTGCTTTCTGTATGTGCTGTGTGGTGTTTAGTGACTGTGCTTGTGTTGTCAGGCTGTGTCTCTTTCCTACTTAATGGCTGCTCTGAGGGCTCTTTGGCATCAGAGCAAGCATTCTGCTCCAGCCCTGGAGTCCTGTTCGTTATTAGGTTACACCAGAAGAGACTATGTCTGAGTGCTCATGATCTATCCTGTACCTGTCCAATGACTTTCACCTATTTCCATGACACTGTTATGATACCACAGATGACTAGTTTCCACATCACAGCATTGTGCCCTCTCCTGTAAAGATCCATCCTCACCTCTTCTTTCTATGTTTAGCCTCATCTCACGCTATCTACCTGATGCCACCTGTAAGAGCCCGCTATGCTCTGCAGTGCCCCTGGCCTGAGGTCCTGCATGGCAGCAATGCACTGGCAGGCATCTCCAGCTGTTAGGGGTTAGGCACAGTACAGACCCTATGGCTGCTGCGGATTTCTGTTCAGCTGTTGTGCACGTGCCCACTGGTTGCAGATGGTGCAGACACTCACAGTTGTGGGCAGTGCCACGCTCTTGCATTCTCTGCAGTTGTACACCCAGGCAGTTAGACTTTGCCAGAATTAATTCATTGCAAATGCCAGAGTCTGGTACCTGTCTCCAAGAGCCATGCTTGGAGTCACTGGTTATTGGGCTGTCTGGCTGGATCGCTCCAACAACGGGCTGCATCTATCAGTTGTTGGCAGGCCATGGTTTCTGTGCTTGGGTCGATGAGTTGGCAGCTGCCACCTTGGCCAGCTGCGTGCACCACGCCATTCCTGATGTTCTGGGCTGGGTGCTTGCCCTGACACTGTGCAGAAAGGCAGTCACCCTGACCCCCTCCTCAGTGTGAGTGTTCATGGTGAGGCTCAGCCCTGCTTTTCTGCCCTGTGCAGTACTGTGAACAGGACTGTCAGCCCTTCAAAAACTCCAGGCTTATTCCCAGGGGCCAGTTACTTTGCTTGTGGACATATTAACCCATTCTCCACAGAAGAGTCCCCAAAAACTTCCCCTGAAATCCAATACTGGTCCTCTGCTGCTTCCTGTAATAGGGTGTTAGCATCTCTTCGTGGTCTCCTGCTTTCAATTCACACAGCTGTATTGCTGCACTTTGATAGGTGTAAGGATGCTTATTCATGTGCCATACACCGTTCTCCAGAGAGTGTTTCTTACCACTCTGCTTCCTGCATGTCTCACTGTCAAACTGTGTCTTTGTACCTGTAAGGTCATGTCTGTGTCTGGGCCATTCAGAAGCCAGAAGTTTGTCAAAAGTATTTGTGAAGAGCACAGTTGGTTTCAGCAGTGCAAGACACAATTGCTAAAGTCTGGTGTTAGTTTGCCTTCTGCCTTCGTATGCACTGTTACGGCACTGGCATCATCAGCTGAAGCTGCTGAAGAACTTTAACTTTTTTCAGCTGCTGCTTGTGAGGTGTCCATGCTTAGCCTTGCTTTTGTGAGGATCTGTTTGATTTTTCATTTGTTTGGTTTTTTAGGGTCTTCTCATAATAAGTTAGGTTGGTTTCAAGGTTTTGAAAGATCTTGTCCAGATTGGAGTTCTGACAGCATGCGCTACCATTACGTTTTAGAAATTAAAGGCAGGTGACTCTTTCTTCTTCACTGCCTTGTGTTGTTAGAGGTGAGACTAATTCTGGTCTTGGTATCAATTGTAACATGTGTGTCTTTACATCCAGCCTCTTTGAAGAGGTAGGCTCATCGTCATTGCTTCATCAGTTTCAGTTCAATTACATCATTCCTGACGTCTCCCTAAGATGTGGCCAGAATAGTTCATTTACTCTTTAACAGGTTGTCATTTGCTGTTACTGTTTTAGGGTGTATTTCCTGCATTGAAGAGAGTGCTGCTGGGTTTTGACTGCACCATCCTTGGCTGGGAAGGGCTGTCTCTGGGTGTCTCTTACAGTCTAGGTACACGTGCTTTCCACTGTTTCAAGAAATGCTGATTTCTTGTGTGTACATGTTAGTTTGTAGACAGCTTCAATTGTTTGGAAGCACAAAGCCTTCGAAACAGGTAGTAGATGCATAGTATTTTTCTTTCAGCTTGTGATGTTTTATGACAGGAAGCCCAGGCTTTTGGTTTTCCTACTCTTCCTGCTGGATATGTGTGCTAGTGAGCACACAGCTCTGGACCATGGTCCAGTTATCTGTCTTGGGTTCTCCAGGGAGCTGCTTTGCCTGTGTTTTCTGCAGCCTTCTCCTTGCAGAGGCTGCAAGCAGCGTGTTTTCTACATTACTCCACAGGAAGCCATAACTGCTTCAGATTCTTTTTGTATTCCCACTATGTATTGTGTCTTGATTTAAACTTGCTCACAAGAAAGGAGATCAACAGAGAAGAAGGTAAACAAAATAGGGGTTTATTCATTTTTGGTAGATACTCAGCTATCTGCAGTGCAGCTTAGGTTAGACAGGAGAGACCAAGATGGTTGTTTCCAGTGCCCTTTGAGAGGCCACTGTGCCAGGGACCTCGGTCCTTAAATACCAGTCCAGCACTGCAGTGAGTCCAGTGCCACCATGGCTCTGTCCCACGTGGCATCAGTCCATGACAGCCTGTCCATTAGTCTGTCTTAGTAACATACCACTGTCCTTGAATTCTGCCACCCTCCCCCATGATGGGAAGAGGGCTTTGCCTGCAGAGACTTTCAGCCCTTCTCCTCCAGGCACAGACCGTCTTTGCTTCTCGGTGGTTGCCCTCTGCACCACGTCCATCTCTTACAGCCCTGGCAGGGGCAATCCAGCATCCCATATAATTGGAAGGGTGAGCAACAGTCCCTTCTGCTTCCTATCCCCTGGTGCAATGTTTTACCCTGAGCACTACCCTCTGCTTTTGTTCCTTCATTTCTCTTGATTCAGCATCCAACAAGCCACTGCTTTTGTCAGCCCAGGCGTAAAACTGCCTTAAATATACAATGAAATACTTGTGTGTCCAAAACTCCATTTCTTTCCCCCCAACTGTGTTAATTGTTCGACTTACATTACTTCTCCCCTGCATCTGTTTCTTGAACTTGGTGATGTCACTGTGGGGTATAACAGAAGCAGGATGGGGCTCTCTTCTTTTTCAGCTGCTTTGGGGACAGCTATGAGCTTTCAGAAACATTCAAGTAAGTGACACTGCATTTGCATTTGGAAGCTGTTTGCACAAATGTATGTAATAATAACAGTGTTCAAGTGAAACTTCAGATTTTGAAGAATCTGCACTTTCCCTTAGACTCACAAGTAGTTCTTGTTTTCTTGTTTGATCCTGGTTGGCTTGTCTACATTGACTTTGAAATGTGGTAAACTAATAAGGTGAACTTGACATGCAGGTTATTATAGTTTTGTTTGTCAGCCGTGAATATCAAGTTGGTACAAAATGCCACAATAGTAGTACTCATTGATGTGGGTTTTCTTTAGCATTGTTGTGTAGTTTGATATTTAGAGCATAGTGATGGGAGTACTTTTAACTCTGTCTGAAGGTAAGAAAAGATTTAAATCCAATAGGTCTTTGAACATAAATCTCAAGAAGTTGCCAGTAAACTTTTAAAGATACTATAGGAGATCAAATATCTAAATTCTTAATCTAAACAAAGCTAGTGAAATAGCTGTAACAGTCATGTTGATGGACCTGGTAAATCTGGTGAAACAGACCTTGATTAAAGGTTTTGGTTTTCATTAAGTAGAAAACAGAATATAGCAAAGGCCAGGAAAAAACGGCTGGTGTTTAATTTTATTTTTTTTTTTCTTCTCTAAATGTAGATTGAAGGGAGAAGTTAAAAAGGCTCAGGGTGCTGCCTGGGGCTGCATCCTTTGAGTGAATGACTTCAGTAGGGCCAGTGTGTTGCTGTGTAATGCCAAGAAACTGTTGAAGCTCAGGGTTTCAAGGAATCCCATACCCCATGTGGGGCTGTTAGGGCTGCTTAAGGTGGGCATTTCAAAGTTTTGGTTGGTTGCATACAGCCTTGAACAGGAGGTACAAAGTCCAACCAGCCAGTTCTCCTCTGCATTCATTTTGGAGCTCAGTGGGTTTTCACAGAGTGAGTCAAGAATTTTTTCTTTTAGCTTAAAAAATGAGCGTATTCTTCCCTAAAAATAAAACTTCGCAAAATAGAACCTGCTTTCTATAATTCATCTCCTTTCTTCCATTTCCTTCTGAATGAAACTGAAAAGAAATTTTCCAGGCTGTTAATTTGGCTTCATTTAGTTCTCTTTCTTTTTTTCCCTGTTGAATGAAAGACTTCCTACCCTGTCTAAATATATTTTCTCTTTTTTCCTTTTTGCGAAAAGACTTCTTCACTGTCTGAATATATTTTTGCAACAGGCTTGACGCTTTCTTTTGGCTGTTGGGTGTAATTTAATAGGAAATGGAAACACTGGGGAGAAGAGAGACTACTTGTATTTTCAGCTTGAAAAGCTGCTTGTTTTCAGGATATTGCCAACTCATGTGGTATCCACGTGTCCACAAGCTTACTACTTTTTCTTATAAGCCTGACCAATACAGCAACCAGTGTGACATAAATAGACTTCACATGGCAACTTGGCATGAAAAGAGACAGTTTTAGTGGGATTTGGAATTCCAGGAGAAGGTCAAAACAGCTTTTAATTGAAGGGAGCAGTGGTCTGTGGTACACATGTCCTGTTATTTTAACATGGATCCCACATGGTTCTGCAGCCTAACAAAAAGTTGTGCTTGTTCCAGGGGGTAGCGTTTCTATTTGTGGCTCTGCTGAGTCAAAATGCGTGCTATTAGAGTGGCAGGATGAAACTGGAGCCATGCTCCCCAAGGCTCTGGGATATTTGCTGAGCTCAAGTACAACAGCACAGCCCAAAGAACAGCAAACTTCCCAAGCTTTTCTCTGTGTTTGAGAAGGTAGCCTGCACACATCTGCCCAGCCCATGAGCATTGCATTTAAAGCAGGCCAATAATTCTAATAAAGCCATGCTCAAAAGGCTGGGTGCTCTCCAAGCACAAGGATGCATGCAGGGTAGAGCCTGAGCTGCGAGAACAAGGGAGCGTGTTGCAGGAGAGCAGCACTTGGTGCTCAGGAGAGAGACTCCTGCTGAAAGGATGCTCAAACCTTTTTTTCTTGCATCTCTGTTGTCTTCCCTGGCATTACTCGAGCCCGTTGCTCTTTGGATCGCCGAGCATGTGAGCTGAGCCTGCTGTGTGGGCTGGGGAGGAGGACCCAGAGCAGACACAGGTGATGCAGGACTGGAGAGGGGGGAAGCCAGGAACAAGGAGGCTGATAAAGAAGCATTTGGATTAGTAAATGGGAAGAAATTGGTTCATCGGTGAATGGGTATAAAAGGATTTAGCACTGAAGAGGAAAGGAAAAGATTAATTTCTGTTGCATTACAAAAAGCATGAGATAATTTAATGAAGGACAGAGTGTGGGGAGAAAGGACAGGAAGAAGGCCAAAGACTAACTCTGGAAGACATGAAATATAATGTGCCTATTTTTAGACAGAAAAATAAGAGGAAGATAAATTGTCTTTCTGCTTGATTGTTATCTCCAGTCCTTCAGAACATAAAATTATTTCACTTATATGGAGGTAACCAGTGAGGAGTTTGAAGCAGAGGGCTAGATCACAGAATTTTACCACAAAGTGGTAAAAATGGAAAGCCAGGATGTAGTTGTGCTGTAGGAGGGGCTGTAGTAGTCGGAAGGCATGGCAGTCGGGAGCGTGGCAGGGTCCTTCTCCTGGCTGAGGGGAGAGGGAGCAGTCGGGTCCCATGGAGCCAGCGAGGTGATGGTCAGCCCAAGCTGCAGGCGGTGGGAGGATGAGTCACTGCAACCATGGGGGGTGGGGTTACTGAAACCCCTGGCCCTGCGCAGAGGGGTCCTTGTTGGCAGCCCTGGCGACCTCTTTAGCACCTCATCTCCCAAAATTACCTGCCAAGGGACTTGACTGGCATCTTGCAAAGCTGTTTCTCCTGCTCTGATTTGTGTTTGTCACCACTTCAAACCTTCCTGTGTTCTGTAGGATCCCAGAAGGAATTAATCTGCAGGTGAGAAAGCTGTATTCCACACCTATTAGTATTATTCCATTGGGCTCTTGCCACCTGCTGTCACTAGTTTCAGAAAGTCTCAGTTGTGAACTGTGATGATCAATCGACACCTCGCTGCTTACCTGCAATGGTGCAATTAACAGCTCTTCACAGGATTGTTTAAAAGGGGCAGACCCAGGTTTGGTGCCTGGTCTCTGGGGCAGGATGGTGGGTAGCGCTTCCCGGTCCTGGTGGGGACAGGGCTTGACCCCCCGCAGCCAGCCCCCAGCATTACGTGTCTCCCCAGCATCCTTCACCCCCAGCTGACCGCTCCTGGCTGTACAATTGCAGTTATTTTTTGTTGTGCTGCTTGAATGAGGAGAAGAGGAGGAGGAAATTGGGAAGGTGTTACAGCTTTTTGCTTGCTTCATCTCATTGTCCCTGGCTTGGTTCTGGAATTATTCCTGTAAATGCCTTCCCCTGCCCCCAGACTTTGTTCTCTTGTGGTTAATTAAAGAGCTGCACAGGCAAGAGAAGTTGTAGAATTAGATGTACCTTCACTTAGTGACCTGAATTCGTTTTTCTATTTGGACACTGGCCTGTGCCAGCAAATGTAAAATACAGTGAGTGTCAGGAGGGGTTGTATTGGCAGGGTATGGAGCTGTGCTGAATTTCGTTCGTAAGGGGTCAGGTGTGGGTTGTCCAGGCCATTGGTGGGATGATGTCCTTTCTTCCTGAGCTGGAATTCTCGATGCACCTGGTGACAGTGTACAGCAGCACCATAGATGACATCTGCTATTGGCTTCCAGGTAGTGACTGCTGGGGTTAAAAATAAGGCGAAAATACAGTCTTTTTTTAAAAACAAACAAACAAAAATCAAATTGCAAAGCACTCAACAGGAATGTTTGCTGGCTGCTGCTGCTTTTTTTCCCAAATGTGGCAACAGGAGTGCTATTAGCAGCTTTTATTTTAATAATCGCATGTGTCTGACTCCTGCTTATGTTCAAAACATGCTCCTGGTCTACCTTCACAATGTGGATGCTGCAGATTTGTTTCACGTAGGTTTGAATCTTCTTGGGAGCTCTGAGTTTTCCATATGTATTTTTCTCCTCCAGTGGGAGGAATGGATCGATACAGTGATGATCTCCATTTATAATATCTGTCATCCAAGGAGCTCAAAGCTGTAATGAAGATAAGTAAATAGTATCACCCATCTCGTCCCCGCTTGGGGAGGGGAGGCAAAACAAGCATGTTGTTGGCTTTCTGCTGTGACTCAGCTTGTGGGGCCACTGGATACAGAAAGGTTCAGTGATCCCCAGTATATCTTCAAGACCTGTGGTGACAGTTGCTGCTAAGAGCTTGGGCCACTGGGTTTTGCACTCCTATTCTGCCTCTTTCTGCTGTTTCAATGTGAGTCCATGTTAGATGGTATTTTGATGGTGTCTTACTGTTGTGTGCCCTTGACACTTGCTAAAAGCAACATCCCAGGGCATCAGAAGGACTAGGAGTACAGGAAACAAAATCCAGTTAACCCCTCATCCCTTCTTGGGAGCAAATTAATTATTTCTTCATGTAACAGGCATTGCCTTTTGGGTGCTGCATTGGAGAGGGGGAGATGGGAGTTGTAGAAGAATTGGGTAATGGTAGAACTGGGTAAGCCTTGGGTCACTGTGCACTGTGAGGAGCTTCTATGTGTTGTGCGTGTGAGGGGTTACTGGTGCTGTTCGGGATTTAGTTTGACACATTTTTCAGTATTTGATCTGTTTTCTCAAAAACAATCTCACCTGGCACACGGGGGAGGTAGGTGTGGAGCTGCTGGAGGGCCCATCTTGTCAGCTTCCCTCTGATGTACTGGGTTGTTCTCGTGTTTAATCTTCCAATGTTTTTCATTTAGTCATGTAGCAAATGAGGAGACTTCTGCCACTTGCAGTAGTATTTAGAAACAGAAGTAAGGTTGTGCTTTATTTTCTCCCCTGCGATTCCTCAAGGGTGAATAACTTGCTTTAAATATTCCTGATTGGTAGCAATTTCCTTTCCCTTAAAAAACCATAGCTAATATAAATTAACATGAATACCTGGTCCATCTTACTTACAGGTTTTACTCTCCGTTTTAACTGAAAACCTCAAAACATGGTAAATAAAAAGCTTATGGTTGTACTTAACGTAGAAAGACTATGTCTGAAACTAGGTAAGGCTCTCAGTGGAGTCCCGCACTCTGCAGTGCCTTTGCTTCCAATTCATGTTTTCCATTCGTTGGGATATTGTCACCCATCATTTAGCTCTGGTCTGTAAATACAGGGCGAAGTGGGGTTTGGTTTTCTTTAGTGATTTTACAAAAATGACTGACTTCTGTTAATTTTGAATTATTCTTAAAACTTGAGAGGTCCCCAGGACATCTTGCAACTGGCATTAAAAAAAAAAAAAAAAAAAAAAAAAAGATAAGTGAGGAGTGCATGGGGATTGTTTGCTTTTTAACGTAAAATTGCCTATTACCTACTAAGTAAGGCCACACTTTCTGTTTTGAAAATAAATACGCTGTGCTGCTGAAGTCTGCTTGCGGCCTAATGCAGGACTGGCTTAGCTAGTTTTCATAGCTACCAGAAAATTTTAATTAGAAATTTCATAATCCCCGAGATCTTGCTTTCTTGATAGTTTGAATCTGACCGTTTGGTTTAGATCATACACAAATCATATAGAAAACATGTTCCTAGTTCATATCTGTTTTGTAGAGGGATTTAAAAAAATTAATTACAAAACTCAGAAAATCCTGTGTTATCTTTGTAACTTCAGGCTAGAAGTCAGCTTGAAATCACAGCAGCTTCTGTTTTGCTTGTTTTCTCGTTGCTGCTTTTATGAAAGCAACAATCCTTACTTACTGTTTCTCAGTAGGCTGTCTCATTAAGTTGAGAATGAGTAGAAAAAGAGTTAAGTTGCTAAATAAGCCGTTAACAAATGGCATTTTTAGAGGGACTATTTTATTGCTTGCCTGGATGCCTTCAGTTTTTATTTGTGTCTGCAGCTTCCTTATTCTCACTTTGAGTTTTGCTGTTTGGCCGAAGGGAAGGGCATGGGTGGGAGACATGGATGTTTTGTTCTGTGTGTTTGTTAATTTAAGACATCCCTGAGCTCAGGCCAAGATTCATCCGAGTTGGCTTCGGGCGCAGAACGAGGGGCTGCTGCTCAGGCACGTTCGAGTGCCTGCTTGCGCCCAGCCCTGTGCCCCCCCATCAGCTGCTCCCATGCACCAAGAGCTGTAACTTTCATAAGACATACTGGGAAAGCTCATTGCTAGAAAAAACAGTTGCTCCTAAGGAGTGGAAGTTTAACCTTCTTGACCAACACTGTCTGAATTCCAGAACTGTCAAGGAGGCATGATCAACAAAAGGGACGTGATGGGTAGCAAGGGACAAACATGGTGCATTTTTCCTCAGCTTTCAAAAAACTTTGGTAGGTTTCTGGACTTTACAGGCTTACAGAATGGTCTGACTTTCATAGACTTGCAGAAAAAAAAATTTTTTTTTTGACTACTTACAAATCTTTATATATATATATATAGCCACTATGGGCAAATCTTCATGCAACAAGCAGTCAATATAAATTAGTAAGTTGTATCTAGCTATTTGAGAACAAGCGTGATGGGGAAAGTAGAGCAGAACAGAAATTTCATGACTGTATATGTGCCTCCGGGCAGCTGGTTTCATAACTGTCGCTGAAGGGAGGATGTTGAGCCATCTCTCTGGTTTTCAATTCAGTATGTTCTGCTGCCTCCCGCAGATACTGTACGTTCCTTCTGTTGCTGTGAGAGAAAGTCTGATTTGGGTTTTTATTCCGCACTATGATGCAAAAATTACCAGAAGTGTTGTTGTTGAAGATAAAATTCAACAAGTGTTTCTCTAGTAGCTGTACATTTAATGTGTGAAAATCGGTCATTTCCCTCCACAGTCATATCTGGGGTGGGCTATGTTTCTGAAAAGGCAGAACTTCGTACTTACCATATTTTTGCTGCTTCAGTTTTCATGACTTCTGTAGCGATCTTGAAATGCTTCTCCCAGTTTCTCCTTGATGGGAGCTCTCACGTGCTTGAACGTCCCACAAAAGCACAGTCGTCTGTCTGAGCCAGTTCGTTAAAGTAAATCCATATAACTTGAAGCTCAGGTTGTGAGAGCTGGCTATCAGCAATTCGTGTAAAGTTTCTGCTATCCTGCCAATGAATGTGTAATTCTAAAAGCACATATTTCAATACATGTCCAGTCTGTTGATTTAATTGTTTGATAACCTGGAATGCATATGAATGTTGTGAAGTCATATACAAAATGTACTTGAGTGAAAATCTGTAGAAGAGACAGAAACAAAAAGGACAGGTCTGTCTGTTGCTGCTTGTGGAGGTGTTCCTCATGACTGTACTTTTTTCTGTAGTAGTGGAAAAAACTTCCCACTTGAATGCACTGAGGAAAGCAATAAGTATTGGGAAATTATTGTAAAAATATGTTACTCTAATTAATTTTTGTATTTTGTTTTTCAGCCAGAAAATTTACAGAAGAATTGGCTTCGGGAATTTTATCAGGTAAGGTAAAACTTACTTTCCTCATGGAGTTCTATGCACACTTGCTTATTGGCTTGATTAATAATGTCAAGGTCTTTTGCTTTGTGAAGTTGAAGTCGCTAACTATTTTATAGTCAAAACCAGTCCTATAAGGTATGTCTCTTACTGGATTTCTAAGTAATTTTTATAAAAATTCAGTGTATAAATGCAATTTGTTCTCACTGAAAATTGTCTGCCTAAAAAAAGGTTTGACATTTTATAAAAATTATTTTAGTTTGGCATGAAATGGTCTTAAGTCTCCTAAGTAAGAAATATATTTCAGTAAACCTTTTAAAAAACAAATCTGTTTTTAAAAAACAAGTCCAGTTTACATTTATATTGAAATCTAACAAGTTCTGATGTTGGTTTGCAATAGATCAGTCGTGCTGTCTGTGCTGTCTTGAAAATTTTCTTGTTTAGGCAACATGAAAACTTTGAAACTGAACCTATATTATAAAATGTATTGTAAACATGGGGTGTGGATGTTCTTTAAAGCATGAAAGCCACTCTTAAACATTGTGGTGTTGTAGTAGAGACTTGTTTAACTTGCTGAGTTCATGCAGAAACATGTAAATATGCAATAGGAAATATGCACTGGTAGAACACACAGGTGTCATCCCTAGGAAGTAGTGTGAGCGCCATTTTACTCTTGACAGCATGTGTCATATCTGCCAGAATTGATCAATTCTGAGATTCATGGAATTATAGAATGGTTTGGGCTGGAAGGGACCTTGAAGCCCACCCAGTCCCACCCCCTGCCCTGGGCAGGGCCCCCTCCCCCCAGCCCAGGCTGCTCCCAGCCCCATCCAGCCTGGCCTTGAGCACTGCCAGGGATGGGGCACCCACAGCTGCTCTGGGCAGCCTGGGCCAGCGCCTCGCCGCCCTCACGGGGAACAATTTCTGCCTCACAGCTCATCTGCATCTCCCCTCTCTCAGCTTAAGGCCATTCCCCCTTGTTCTGTCACCACGTGCCCTTGTACAAAGCCCCTCTCCAGCTTCTTGCCGGCCCCTGTAGGTGCTGGGAGCTGCTCTAAGGTCTCCCCAGAGCCTTCTTCCCAGGCTGAACAACCCCAACTCTCTCAGCCTCTCTCCACAGGAGAGGTGCTCCACCCCCGATCATCTTTGTAGCCTCCTCTGGACTTGTTCCAGCAGGTCCATGTCCTCCTTATGTTGGGGGCCCCAGAGCTGGATGCCGCGCTGCAGGTGGGGTCTCATGAGAGCTGACGGGACAGGGAGAATCACCTTCCTCGCCCTGCTGGCCACACTGGTTTTGGTATTTTTTATTACATTAGGTTGCTCAGAGCTCCGTCCAGCCTGACCTTGAACAGTTCTGGGGATGGGGCATCTACCACCTCTCTGGGCAACCTGTGCCAGTCTTTCACTACACTCATTGTAACAAACTTTTCTTCCTTATATCTAGTTTAAATGTACCCTCTTTTAGTTTAAAACCATTACCCCGTGTCCTGTCGCAGCAGGCCCTACTGAAAAATCTGTCCCTGTATTTCTTAAGCCCCCTTTAAGTACTGAAAGGCCGCAAAATTCCTTTATTCAGTTTTGTATTTCTATACAGAAATGGTTAAAGTAACAATACTTTGCAGTTCAGGTTTTAAAGTGAAACTATATAGGGAAAAACTGATCAGCAGTATTTATCTTTTGCTTTTTTGTAGCCAAAAACATCCTGTAATTATTTATATGCTCAGGTTTCTGGTGCAACCTTTATGTCAACATTGTAAAATACCACAGCTCACTTATTCTGACAAGATTAATGGATTTGCAAAAGTCTGAGATACAATAACCAGTCTTATATTCTTCACTACCTGTCAGCTTCACAAAAGA
Source organism: Falco peregrinus (assembly GCF_023634155.1). Lineage (NCBI taxonomy): Eukaryota > Metazoa > Chordata > Aves > Falconiformes > Falconidae > Falco > Falco peregrinus. The sequence goes on along the minus strand of NC_073721.1, from coordinate 451,394 downwards.
TTCAACTGGGTTTTTTTCTTCTTCTATCTTGATTGATTACTGCTATATGTACGTGATGCTCAAACTGTGCAGGCTTTCTTAGCTAATTCTGATTTAAACCTCCGCATCTTTGGGAAAGACACTTCCTTTAAAGAAAATACAAATAATTTTTTTTTTTTTTAGATTGCTGCATATTTTTCAGCATCACATTACTTATTTATGCATCTTTATCAAAGAGACTCCTTGCATGTTCACTTGCTTATTAAAGCAGGGTGAGCACTACAGAAATGCTTCCGAGTAGTTTCTGGAAAACAGGAAGAGAAGGGGAAAAGATTGAGCTGCTCGTATCTTAGAGTAGGAATCACTAACATGTAGCTGGACATGGTCCGTCTTTGGTCTGGTGAACACTGTGTATACAAAGTTCAAAAGAGGAAGAAAATGATTCATTAACACCCCCACGTGGCCTGTCAAGTGCAGGGTCTGGACTAGTGGAAGTGTAGTTGAAGCAGACCTGAACCCTCAGCTGCAGTGGTTTTGCTGCTCTACCCTCCCTCTCCGTGCCTCTGCCCTCCAGTCTGAGGAAGCTGTATAAAAAAGAAAAGACAGAAAGGGGGGGAAGAAAAGGTTATCAGTTTGTCTCATCGCTCGTAAGAGATGGAGTCCTTAGCAGGATTTGAGGAAGCAGCGCCATTCAGAAGCCTTGAACACTTCTTCCTCTCTCCGGGACACATAGCAGGATGGCTGTTTTCACCATGTTCACAAATGCAGTAGGAAGTAGAATAAAGCTTTATAAAAAACTCCTTAGGGAAGAAACTAATATGCTTGTACTGTAAGTAGCACAGCACCATCCTGGTGTTAGGCTGTGTAGCAACCTAGCAACTATACAGCTTCAGAATTTTTTATTTTTTTTTTTAACTCTGCACATGTTGAAAACATCTGCAAATTGAAGTTATCAGAAGTACTGGAAAATGACTCTTAATATTTCTTCGTAAACTTGAAACCCAGATAAACCACAGACCACAATTTTTTTTCCATTCTTCTGAGGAATTCAATTTGCATACGTAGTTGTGTCAATACAGATTGCATAACTTCTGAGGATGAAGTCCTTTTGTAAGCAGTGAAAATAATCGCCACAAAAAAGGAAGTGCAATTACATGCTTCTACAGTGTTGCTAGAAATCAAGCCCATAATGGAAAGATGTCTTTGAATTTATATCAAAGAAGGTATCAGTGAAGGAGCATTTTGGGGGCTTGTTTTTAAGTTCCAATAAATTAAAATAAGGGATTTTAATTGCTGGGATGGGTAAATGGAAGTGACTTATGTATATACTGTATGCATTTCTGAGAATGTGGTAGTAGCATATGGAGGACTAAAATAACATTCAAATGTCACATACTAAAGTTTTTAAAGTTTTGCCATTGATCTATAAATAGCTTACATTATTAACATGAAAAATATGAAGATCTAATGCAATTAAATTAAACACTTTGCCAAAGAAATACAACCAGGAAAAATGTATTTTAAATAAACTTTCAGGGATGTTTTTAAAGACAGTTTAAATGCAATGAAGCAGGGTGTAAAGCAGCATGCTACTTAATTGCTTTTGTTGAAAACACAGTTGATACAGCTGAGAGATGTTGCGTTGTCTGATCTGTTGCCCTTGGATACATCGGTCTCTCTGGTCTTGTAAAAGTGGAGCCTGCATTTTGGCTGACAACTCACTTGGCAGTTTAAAACTGATATAGCTATCAAATACTGGGTGACATTCTACCAGCTCACTATTATGTACTGCTTTTCCCCCAAGGAAGAGTAAAGGAAAATGAAGGAGTACAACTGTACTCAATTCCAGATATTTATAGGTATTAGCTTTTGGTGTGCTTTCCAGAGGAGGTGGTGGTGGAACCTTTCCCATGCCTGTCATGTAGCACTGGGATAGTCAGCGTTGCTGGCAACAGGCTCCAAGGAGGAAAAGTGGCCTGGATCTCAGAAACTTGCTTGTTTCCCATCACTATATCTATAGTGAGGCTTTTCCTCCTCACCACTCTGCTTTTTCTATTTGATCTGATGGGTGAATACATGGCATTCATTCTGGGGCTTTTTAACACTTTTCCTTATGATATAAGCCCTAGGTATTGTATTCTCATGTGTAGATAAACAAGAAGGCTTAAAGCCAGACAGCTTTTGCAAAAAAGTAGTAGTAGAAAAAGGAAGTTGGTATCTCTGGTAGTGTTCTAGTAGTAAGATGCTTTAGGAACAAGAAAAAGGCTTCTGAAAAATCCATCTACCTGTTTGTGAATGCCTAACAAACTGATCAAAGCACATCATCTAATTAAAACACAGTATCTTCAAAAGTATTCACCTAAGGATTGAGTACCATGTGGCTTCTCTTCTGTGGATTACAATGTTAACTTTAAAGCTAGCATATTTTAAAGTATCTATAAAGCAAGGCAAAGCAAAAAGAAACAAATGTCAGCTCTCTTCCTGTGTTCCTCCTCTTCCTGGCGCTCAGTCCCTGCCCAGAGGCACTGCGTGAGGAGTACGTGTGGTCCTCTGATGGCAACGTGAAGGAGAGGGTTACCCTCCCTGAGCCTCCTGCCTCTGTTTTGGTGTAGGCCAAGCTGATTGTTTGAAGGTGTAGGTTTTTCTGATTGTCAGGTACTGAGAGTCTTCAGAAGGAGCACAGAGTATCTGAATTTGTGATTTGTGTGCTCTGGCTCTGACATTCCTCAAATGTGTGTTCTTAGCTTTCCTCTGTGAGACCAGAAAAGTACTGTCCTTCAGAAGTTTGTTTAATTCCTTTCCAAGAGCTGAGCTTCAGGAACTTGCTATCTTGAAATATGGCAATTTGAGAATTGGCCCAGCGGATATTTTTTTTTTCTTCTATGGTTATCATCAAATTTGCATCTTACTGTCTCTTGACTTAGCATCATTGAATCATTTTCTTAATTTTTAAACATGAAATATCTGTCCTTGATCTGTAGTGTTTTGAAAAGCAACATACTTAGCTGCTGGTCAGGGGGGTTCCATCCTGTGCCAGTTCCCAGCCCTTCTCAGCTGTCTCTGTCCCTGCACCACCCCTGCTCCTGCTGTCCCTTTCGGAACCCACCTGGGCATGTGGTCTGGGGTCTGAAAAGGTGCAGACGGGCAGATGTGCCCATTCTGCTGCTGCCAGGGGCTGGTGGGACCATGGGAAGCTGAACCTGGAGCTGGCACCTCCTCGGGGGCTTAATTTAGGACAGCAAAGCCTTGAAAATTCAAGGACCTCCTGTGTGCTGGAGAGCCCTGCCCTTTTTTGGAATGAGAAGTTGTTAATGGAATGAGAAGTTGTTAGTGAGGCTGACAAAGGCCACATGGTGATTTTCTGCAGCTCTGCCTTATCTCTGGAGCGGAGAAGGTACACCAATGCTCTGCTTTTTACCTTGAGAAGTGAAGAAGGAGCACTCAATGAAATGGCTGCCATCAGAGTAGTCATTTTAGTTGTTAACTTGGAGTTGGAAGGGATGGCAAGCAGTTATGCTTGCTTGCTATTTAAAACGTGCTTTGATTTGGGGGTGGGGGCTAGGCTAGGACTTCCAATAGCAGATGAAATTACTGCTTCATTTCTTTGTTCATTGTTACAGTCTCCTTTGTGCAAGGAGGCCATTCAGGTTATGGAAATTATTAAATACCCACCAGTAGTTGGAGAGGTTAGACACCTACTTTCCTGCATGCGGTGCTGCTGCCGTAGATGGCTGTATAGCCGTCCGTGACACAGATCTGTCTGTATGAAGTGGAGCGCAAGGACTGTAAGCCCGTGCCCAGTGAAGCTGCGCGCACGTGCCAGGTGTCCTGTGGCGTAGTTGAAGCGCTGAGGAGGAGCTGTGTTGGCTGGGTGAGTTACACACCAGTGCCACTGCTGCAGGGGGCAGCCTGGGCCTGGCCTGAGCTGTCCCCAGCGCCACTGTGTCACCAGAGCTTTACTTGGGTGAGCAAGTGCTTTGACTGCGGGATAGTGGAAACCCATGCAGAATGGTGGCACGGTGGGACCTTGGGCACCTTTGCAGGATTTTCTGTGCTTTGCTTTCAGTACACAGTTTGTTTTTCCAATTGCTGTCCCAATAAAGAGGAGATTGGTATCTCTGTGTGGTCTGCAAACAAGTTGCATGTAGAATTAAAACATTAAAGCCTTTTGATAGGTGCATTTAAGCTCTCTTTGTTCTAAGTTTGATGATTCTTTCTGAGCTTTACTCTCAAAGTCCCTTCCCAGTTGTCAGTCACAGCTCATTTTGTTGCAAACATCTTTGCTTGCAAGAAGGCACGCTTGTGCTTGAAAAGGCAGTCCTGTGTCACCGTGAAATCTTAGGTGGTGTCTGTGACTTCAAACCTAAAAATAGGTCAGCTACTTTTGAATATGGTCGAAAGAAAAGGGTGATTTAGAACAACTTTTAGTGTATATGGGTAGAACTTATGTTAAAATAGGAAGCACAATTTTGGGGATGGACTACAGTCACAGACTTAATGTAATTGATGTCTGATTTGCAACAGTCAGGCTATCAGTGAATGTGTTAGTGCAACTAATTCCCTTAATACCATTAACACCCTACCTGTATAATTACTAAACAATTCACTGTTCTTCCAGGGTATTTGACTTTTTTAGTAGTTTTCATAAAATCCTTTAGTATTCATTAAACAATTTGATCATAACCATCAAGAAGGTTGATAATCTCCTTGGCAGCATAGTCAGTTATTTTAAATGCTGTAGATTTGCAGACTGTGTTTTGTTTTAGACCCTAGTAAAAAGATGACACCTTTTCAATCTATGTAATGTATGAAGCTGACAGCATTTGTTCAACTGAATGCTTTTGGCAGCCCCTGTAACTGGCTGGTCAGAATAGGCTCTAGGCCACCAAAATTTTTCAAGGGCATGGGAATAATGTCTAAATGGTTTTACAAGAAACTACTTGGGGTTTTTTTTCTCCTTAGCTTCTGTTCTGCCTTCTTTTTTTTAACAGTGGTTGGAAGATGAATGACCCCTGAAGACAGGGAATACTGTAATGATGTAAAATATCTGAGAAAAGATACCCAGCCTACTGGGCGTCACCTTTAGGGAAGGAGGAGAACAAACAACAAGCAGTTACTTTGCTAAAAAGTACTTAAATAGCATGCAAAGGTTATTAAGCGGAGAACATGGTTTGCCTGTCAGGAGTGTCTTTGGGGAGGTTGACTTCTTCTGTTCATGCAGTGAACAGTGGCCCCCTCAGAGGTGTCAGCTATTCACTTCTAGCTCTCGGGCAGCAACAGTTGTGACCTGGGCTTGCATTGGTCCTGTGGGCACAGAGCAAAAAGGCACAATGTTGTCAGTGTGTTCTGGAACAGCTTAGCACATTGCGTGCTTTGGCTGGTTTCAGCTGGAGAAATGTGTAAGCATTTTGTAAAGGTGAGTGGGATCGTTACCACTGTTGCGCAGCGGCGTGTGTCCTGAGGCAGCTGTGCCAGCCTGGCTTTGCTAAGCCAGTGCTATGTGACCCCTATGTGCAGCAAATTCTGCCTGTGGCTAGGAAACTTGTCCACCTCCTGTGGTGTAATTGTCCCTGTCATCAGCCTGAGCACTGCAGAAGGAACTAGGCAGTTCAGTGCTGTCTTGTTCTTTGCACTCCTGCACATCATCCTCCACGCCATGCTGTGCAACTTCCAGCAGCAAAATCTGCACACTTGTTAGAAGTGGAAGCAGACTATGGGGGAAGGACGTTGCAAAATCCCAGGGTTTGCAGAGTTTGCTCTAGTTTCTACTGTTTAAAGGAAAAAATCGTATTTGCAGCTTGAAAACAATCCACTGGAATCAAGATAAAAGAAATAAGTCTTGTAAGCAAGACTTGATAATCAGAAACCACAGTGAACATGGGGGTGAGGGAGGGAAGCTTTTCATAGGGAGGCAGGATTCACTGAAGTCCCGGTGCCAGTTATTATGCCTCATCTCTTAACTGTGAATAGTTACTTGGTACTTAACTGTGAATAGTAACTTGGGTCTTAAAATATGTTAGTTTAGGCTCCCATCCTCTTTTTCAGTAAAAATTTTCTTACCCCAAAAACATACCTTGGAAACAAGGAAGGAAAGAGGCTGTCTGGGGGAGAGTGGAAACAGATTGTGAGAATAGTTGTTTGGAGCATTTTGCATGTGATGGGTAAGAGTTTAGTGCTTAACAAGAAATTGGATGATTTGATGAACTAGATGTTACGCAAATTAGAGAGTATTCACAGAATATGCAAAGCAGATTGTTGTCCCACTTGTATAAAGTGCATGTCAGATCAAAGGAAAAATATATGGGCAAACAAGAAGTTTCAAGAGCATCCAAGAAGCTGTTTGCAAGGGAGGGCTGTAGGGGCACATAGAAAGGACTTCTGTTGATTGATTTATTTAATTAGGGTTTTTTTTCTTTTCACCTCCTCCTTCTCCACTCCTTGTACTTCTCAGCTGCACTGGGCCTAGAGTCTGGAGTGGGAGGAGTTCAGGAGCTGGAGCTATTGAAAATCTTTACTAATTTTAGTAATGATCTTCCTGTAGCATTCATGGCAGATGGTCATTTTAGGTGAAAAAGTGGAGGCAGAGGTGGTTGGTTTTTTTCCCCCTAATGCAGTTTTCCATGTTGCTTAATGTGTTTGACAGTATTTAGAGCCTATATCTGTAGTAATACAGAAGTTAAAAGTTTACATAAAAGTTAAAGGTCATGTTGGTATTGCTGCATGGAAACTTTGTGTGTTACCCTTTTTAAAGAAAGAAGAAAGAAAGAAAGAAAAGGAAAAAAAAAAACCCCAAACCCAGAAAGGAACATCACCCAAAAAAAAACCCCACAACCACTCAGAAAGGTGGTGGTTTAATTATTTTAGTGGACTTAGTCCTGTTTGACTAGAAAGTATGACTAACCCAAACGCTGTGTTACAGACACCAGCAAACCTTGCCAGTTTAGATTTTGGGCCTTTTTCCGTTGGTGCATTTCCCTCAGGTGGGTTTGTTTGGGGTTTTTTTGTTTGTTTCTTTGAAGCTGTAGCCTGACAACAAGGTAGTGATGCCTGCCAGCGTGGTGTGAGGTGGGCAGGGAGGAACTGAAGCCCCCGCAGCTGCTCGCCAGGGGAAGGCGCGGGCACGGCTGGTGGCCCCGGGGCTGTGCCCGTGCTGGGTGCCCACACTGGGTGCCTGGCAGCCGGTAGCCAGCCCGGCCCTGACATCACAGAAACTTGTGGCATCCTGCGCCTGCCACGAGCAGAAAATGGGTCTCTGGCACTTGCCACCTCCCTCTGCTCCACGGAGGAGAGACCTCTGTGGTGGTGGGTGAGCAGCCCGCCTGCTGAAGCAGGGTGGTGGTGGTGGCTCCCCAGACCCCACTCCCTACTGCCTGTGCCACCCCTGTCAAGATGCTGTAGGTGCCATGTCCTCGGGGAGCGGGGCCATGGCGAATGGCTGTTCAGGGAAGTTTATTCACGGCTTTTATTTTGCAGTGTACACCCCAAGTAAATGCCTCTGGTGTACTAGTTTGTGTAGGTTCTTTTTTTGATAGTGTGTATTAATGCATAAACATAACCTGTACTTGGAAGCATGTTTTTCCCTTACTCTCAACTTTTCTTACTGTTTTCTGTCTCATATGCTTTGTTAGAAAAAGACAACAAACCAAAACAAAAAATGCACCCGCCCCCCACCACGCATGCCCCACCACCCCACATACACACCAAAAAACCCTATCTGCTTAAGCTGACAATTTCTCATGTATGTGCTTCATCTGACTTTTTGGGGGAACCTCCAGGATATAATGCTTTCTACTTCTCTAAACGAGACTTAAAATACTCATGTCTGAGTTTGAAAAAATAAGTGTATGTACATTCTGGTAGTATGTTTTTTTACAATGCTGTGTCAACTGCAGGCTTCAGAGTAGCGATGGTTCTGGTTTGGGCACATTTAAAGGGCTCTGTTTTGCCTGTCCTTCAAAGGCGGCTGGGGTGGAGAGGCATGCATGAGCAGACCGAGGAGCTCCCCCTGGGAGAGACCAGCCAGGCTGGGGAAGGAGGGGTATCAGAATGGGATGCAGACTGCAGACAGCGATGGGATCTCTAAACAGGGAGGAAGATGCTGGGCACTAGAGTGTGGGTATCCTAGAGCTGGGAGGACTCCCGACCTGTGGCAGAGCCCTGCCGTGAGTGCAGGTCTGGGAGTACCTTGGGGCAGAGTAATAGGGGAGGGTGTAAAGCTGCTTATCTGGCTGATGATAAATTGTTCCTATGTTACTTTGTAAGGGCTTAGGAAAAATCCCTTTATTAAGGAATTACTTTAAAATGACTCTATGGTATCCTTACCAGTAAAGAGCTCCAAATGCCAGTTGTGGAGTCACCTCTGCTGTGCATAGCTGACAAGTAATTGCAAGTCAGTCTCTTCCTGTACTTAGTTTACTGCATACCAGTACCTTAAAATTTAAGTAGCAATTGCTAGATAATGACTTTCCTGGCTGTGGTCATGCTGTGGTACGGTAATGAACTGGAGGTGATATTCAGCTGTGGATGCTCAAAGGTGCATTGAGGCCATGCAGCAGTGACCCATTCACCCAGGCTTTTCTGTCTTTCAACAATGACTTTATGCCCCCGGAGCACAGTTCTGACTTGCAGGCACAGCGGGAGCACTTCTCCCCTCTGTAGGTTGGATGCTAGGGGATGCTTTGCTTGTGAGATGAAGGCTGTTAGTAACGGTTCCCCTGGAGAGCCCTGGGTGCGTCCTTGCCCAGCGCTGTCCTGCTGTGGGGCGAGGGCAGGTCCACACTGGCCACAGCAGTGGCAAATCCCCTTCCCCTCCCCTCACTGTCCCCCTGTGGTCCTCTGCCTCACGTGCTTCGCTGATCTCTGCTGCTCAACCAGTGAGGCAGATGGGTTGCTACCAAACCTCTGTTGTAAAGTCTTGGAACAACTCGGATCAAGTCTGTTGGGTTGTTCACATAGACAGACTATAGATAACATCACTAAATTTTCCTAGATAGGGGGACTTAACTCAGGTTCCACAGGCAACCTTATTTTCAGCATTTCTTAATTATAGAACACTTTAAGATTTTAATAATGTTCCTGTGTCATGGCTGAACGGTAACATCAGGCGTTTCACGTCAATAGAAGACAACCCTGTCTCAGCGACAAGGAATTTCAGAATGTTTCAACCAGAAAACCCCACTATGGCTGTCATCAGACTCTTGTATCACATAACAAGAGCTAGGAGTTGGATTTGTCAGCTGTCACATACAGAAATACAAGGAGCAGGCTTATCTGAATGGCTGCTGCTTGCTTATGCTCTTGTATAAATATTTGTTCTTTTTTTTCCTTCTTCAGACTTACAGAAATTTCAAATACTTGGAGTGCATTAGGACCACAAATGCTAAATTGACTTGTACATATTGCACACTTCATAAGCAAACTAAAGCTCATATTTTGATATTTTGACTATATTTTTTTAAAATAAAAAAAAAAGTAATCCTGGATATGGGAGATCAAGGCTCTAGTTCCTCTTCTACCTTGCTTGGATCGAGGTCTAAAGATGATGCCTTCGCTCCTGTGCACGCATTACCCTCTGAGAGCCTCATCCCACCGTTGCAGAGCTGGGTGGCTGTGTAGCGTGGGGCAGGGCTCTCCCAGCTCCTGCCACAGCTCCAGCAGACCTTCACCTGCTCTGCCCTGCGTCACGCCGGGCTTGGGGCACCCCGGCTGCAAGGGTGCCCTGCTCCACCCTGTCCCCTTACCTGCCCCCTGTCCAAATAGACAAAGTCCTGTAGGAATGGAAAGAGGTGAACTTTGTATCTTTCACCAGTTTTACTTTACTGAACTATGTTGGAGCATCTTGCTCAATTACCCATATCCCCAAATCCACCACCTAATCATAGCTTCCTTTACACTATTTTTTGTGTATCCAGAAATAGAGAATAAGGCCCAACTTGGTAAAAACATTGTGCTACTGTAGATGCAAATTCAGTGTTTATGTGATCTTGTATATGATCTTTAACCTCTGGCAACTGTGAGTTTTCAGCTCTGAAGCATTCATTACTCAATATTAGGTACTGCTTGTTCTTTTATAACAGTAGAAAACTAGTAAAACTTAATGAAGCGGAGCCAATTTGCTCTTAGTTGGAGGGGATTTATTATATGAAAGGATGTAACTAATATTCAGGTATGTTTTTTTGGTTTAACCTGCAAGGAATGCCATGAAGGCCTTTCCATTGCTTATTAAGCTAGTGCTGTTTACTCATTAAAAAATGGCATATATTTTGATTTTGGTTGGTTTGGGGTTTTTTTTATGTTGTGGGGTTTTTGGGGGGGTTTTTTGTTTGTTTTTTTTAATACCTGCTGTGATTTCGAGCTCAAGGATCTGAATGTCAACAGAAAACCTGTGTCCTGCATCTTGGTTCAGAGTCTGACATATTTTCTGCGGCTGTAGCACAGTAAAGTTGTTCTCCAGTGTTTTCTCAAGGCAGGGCTCCACATTCAAGGTTCCCTGTTACTCATCATCCATGAATGTGAGATGGCTGATGCCTAGATCTTATTTGAAACAATTTATTTTACTTTTTTCTTATCAGTTTATTAGTTTTATTGGCTGTGTAAGAAGATATCTTAATGAAGCAAACTGTTGTAACCGTTAAAATTAATAACACAGTGTGCCAGCATGTGTTTTTTGCAGTATTCGCAATAGGCAGTCACTGGATGTGTTGCTCTGAAAGAGTAAGACTTGGATACATTTGCTTTACAAGATTAAATAGTTACAACTGTTTTCTAATTATGGTAATTTCATAGCGCTATCCAAGTAGATAAGATCAGGACTTGGAAGCCAAAACTGATTTGGAGCAATAAAGTACATGGAGAGTTGGGACTGCATGTTGTTTGGGGACCACAAATGACCCTTGTTATAAAGTTCGATTTCACAGGGTGTGTTTGGTTAATATTTATGTCCAAGATAGTGAAGAAAATGAACCAACCAGTTAAACTTCATAAAGATGCTTGATTATTAGTTCATTGCTGGTGGATTCTGTGATTGCAGGCTGCTCTCAGGTCGTCCCTTAAGGCAGTGCCTTAGGAAGAAAGGAGCATCTGTACAGGGACACTTGTTTCCATTCTGCCATGTCGTTCCCATGCTGTGACTGTGGGCAGAGCCTCCCCTGTGCCACGGGCCAGGTGACATGTACCACAGCTGGTGCTGCATGCCCCTGTCAGCTGGAGCACCCAGGGAGCCCACTCGGGTGCCCATCTTGCTGCCTGCAGGTCGTTAAAGTTGAATGCTGTTGCACATAGAAGAAGTTCATCTTGGACTTTGGTTTTCATGGCTTAGCATGGCTCTGAAGTTTCTGTTTAACAGTTCTTCTGAAAATTAAAGTAGGCATTCTAGACTTTTTGGAAATTGGAACATCTTTCCTGAATGTTGATAGTTGTAGCCAAAAACTGCTTTTTGTATGTTGAAAACCAGTTTAGATACAAGACCTGTTCAGTGCTGTGTTTGGTGTTGGACAAATTATTTAAGAAAAACTCTCTCAACAAAGCTTTCTCTTAATTGCTTGTAAATCTATAAAATCAGCTAGTATTAGTGTAAGCTTTCGTGGTAATATCAGTGTCCTGGTTTCAGCTGGGTTGGACTGAATGACCTTCTTAGGAGCTAGCACAGTGCTGTGTTTTGGCTTTGATGTGAGACTTTTCAGTTCCTCAGGCCTTGTTAGCAAAAAGGCTGGAGGGGCACAAGGAACGGGGAGGGGGCCCAGCCAGGCCAGCTGACCCAAACTGGCCGAAAAGGTGTTCCATCCCATGGGACGCCGTGCCTGGTATATCTACCCGGGGGATGGCCAAGGGGGCAGGTCGGTGCTCAGGGACTGGCTGGGCATGGGCTGGTGTGGTGAGCAGTTGCATTGTGCACGACGTGTGCCTTTCTTCCTTTCCCTCTGGATTTTATTCTTTCCTTTCCCCTTTTCATTATAACTGTTATTGTCGTCATAGTTATTACTGTTCTTTTTTTATTCTATTTCAATTATTAAATTGTTCTTATCTTGACCCTTGAGTTTTGCATTCCTTTCCAACTCTCCTCCCCCATCCCTCTGGGTGAGAAGGAGTGAGCAAGCGGCTGCGTGGGGCTTAGTTACCAGCTGGGATTAAACCACAACAATCAAATATATATCAAAGGAGAAGTCTGTGCGTGTTCCAGTTGGGTATAATTTCTTGGGTTCCAGGTTTTTTGTTGTTTGGTGGGGTTTTTTTTGCCATCTTGTTCTGTAGTCCACTTTGTTTTTTCTCTCTTCTCCCCCTACCTTCAGTTGAATTTTACATTGGGTCCGGCTCTAGCTCATCCTCAGTCCTCGCTGATTATGGCCTGTTTTTAAAGCAAAATTGCTACACAGCATAGTTAGGCAGAAACTGGCATTAATGAGCGAACTAAAGCGCACAAAGATCCACAAGCATGTATGTGCGAGGGAATATTTACTTTTTTCCTTTAGATAGTAACACTTGTCAGTAGCTTACCTCAAAATGCTTCACTGAGCAGGTTGGTGTCAAGATTTGTTTCGATGATGGGGAAGACGAGGTACAGACAAGGAAGTGACTTGGCTGAAATCACTCAGAAACCAGCAGCCGTTGTCTCCTTTTTGCAAGTCTAATCTAGCTTAGATTAGAAATGCTAGACTTCACTGAATTTTCTGTGTTGTATGAATAGTAGCATGCTGTATTCCCCTTGGTCTAGTATTCATAAACTGTAGCCAGGCTTCCCCATGGTCCAGTTGGGGCTGGGCTCACCAGCTGTTCGACTGCCCACTCCCCAGCTGCTGGACCTGGGCTCGCCGCTGCTGCCCCAGCCCTGGGTGCACACCGATGAACAGCACCTGCCTTGCGGCCCGGGATGCCTGCTCCAGGCTCTGATGGAGAGCGGTGTCCGTGGGGCATCCCGGAGAAGTGATGTGTGGCCAGCCGGGGATATGACCTTACTGTCGACTCACCTGCTTGCATCCAGTGGCGCACGGGGCACGTGCTGCGGGGGGGGGGTCCTTCCAGCAGAGACAAGCGGTGCCATGTGCCGGTGCTCCTGGGTGGCGGAGGGACCTGCTGCCGGTCCCTTCTGCTGCACTCCCCTGAGCTGGCCCGCTATGCTGCCGTCACAAGAAGGGATGCATTGCTCTTGCCTTTTGCTCAATGGAAAGCGGCTGCATTTCAGATTTTGCTACTCTTTAATTCATTGCCTTTGAGCTTGATTTTCTAATGGCGTTTTTTGCATGGTCAGGAATGAGGAATTTTGCATTCTGTCATCAGATCAAATGACAATTTCTCTCTACCCTGGCTTAAAAGAAATATTTTTTAAAGACCTTTTAACAGTAATGTTAGTCGTTATTAATTTACATAATTAAAGGCATGTGACTGCAAAGGTTTATTGTGTCTTATCCCTTTCTAGAGTTGCAGGGTACCAGCAGCAAAAAAAATTAGTACAAAAGGAGAGCTATCTCTGTTATTTTTTCCAGTTATTCTTCACTGCAGTATGGTGAAGTTAGGACTCTTTCTGGCAATCGTGCCAATCTCCTGCACATCTCTGCCTGCCACCCATCCCCGGTACAGGAGTGGGGGAGGATGCTGTGTCCCGGGTGTGGTAGAGAGCCCCGGACCTGCTGGCACCAAAGCCTACAGGGAGAGGAGTTAGTTTATTATTCTGCTCAAAGCAGCTCATGGAAACCAGGCCATTATTCCTCTGAATGGCTGCACGGACAATGTGGCTTCTGTGCTGGGTGGGACTGCCGAATGCCAGCAAGTCAAAAATAACAGTGAATCGTATTTCAGATTTTTAACGTGTTATTTACCCTGTGTGCTAGCAGCAGCAGCACATATTGATTATTTCAGACTGTGTTGCCCTTTCAGAAAAAATTAAAATAATTCTGTAGCTTGTGTCCATTAATTCACAAATTGATAAGACATGAAATACAAGTTGTAGAGACTTAATACCCACACAGACATTTTTACATGTGTTGTTTGCAATGCTGAATATAGTTAATGCAGAGAAAATGTATTAGGAGAAAGTAACACTGAATATGTGTTTAAAGCAGCAACAAATTTATAAATACTATATATTTAATTTGGTGCTATGTGCCAGTTTTTTAGTATGATAATTGCATCCTAGTGCTGACTGTTTAGTATTTAAGATACTTGCTTTTTACAAGACTTAACACTTGAAATAGCATGATGGATTTATGTGCCTCCTGTATTAGATAATTTGTATGTATACCATAATGTGTGTGTTATTTAGATACTTTTGTAAATAAGATACTCCATAAATAAAAATATCAAATGTGACAGCTAATCAGTATTCTGTCATGAGCTAATATGAGATATTTTATAGAAGTGGAAAAAAACCCACTTAACATTAATTCAGGTGTTTGAACTCTCCCAGTTCCCAGACAAGATGTTTTGATCACGTCAGTGGTGTTAGGTCCTCTTAGAGATGAGTTGGAAGAGGTTATATATTTGCTTTAAATGCCTAGGAACTAATTCCTACTTCAAAAGAGAAAACACTAGCTAAAAATATTTGAGATAATTACTGTGTATTATGAGTCCTTTATGTGCATCACAGATGATGCTCCCCTTATTGCGTATTACACTTCTGCCAGCTGCTTCTCAGGTAACAGCTGATTACCCTCCTTTCAGAAATAACACATCTGGATTTGTGTCATTTATGTTATATAGTTATAGGTAATAGTTATGGATACAACTTTGTTAATACTTGTTTATCTGTTTGTTTCAGGTTGTACATGCACACAAGCCCCACTTCATGGCTTTACACTGTCAAGAATTTGGAGGAAAAAACTATGAAGCTTCCATGTCTCATGTGGACAAGTTTGTTAAGTAAGTGTGGTGGGTTGACTGTGGCTGGACACTGGGTACCTACTAAAGCTGCTCTGTCACTCCACTCCTCAGGTGGGCAGGGGAGAGAAACACAGGCAAAACAGTCTCAGCTTGGGGGAATTAAGTTTTAATTTATTGCCAATCAAATCAGAGTAGGGTAATGAGATACACACCAAATCTCAAAACACATTCCCTCCCAGCCCTCCTTTTTTCCTGGACTCAACTTTACTCCTGATTTCTCTCCCTCCTCCCCCTGAGCGGTGCAGGAGGATGGGAAACAGAGGTTGTGATCAGCTCATTGCATGGTGTCTCTGCTGCTCCTTCCTCCTCAGGGGCAGGGCTCCTCACACCCTTCCCCTGCTCCAGCATGGGGTCCTTCCCATGGGATACAGTCCTCCATGAACTTCTCTAATATGAGTCCTTCTCACAGGCTGCAGTTCTTCATGAACTGCTCCAAAATGGGTCCCTCCTGCGGGGTGCAGCCCCTCAGGCACAGCCAGCTCCAGCACAGGTCCCCTGCGGGGATGCGAGTCTTGCCTGCCGGCCTGCCCCAGCCCGGGCTCCTCTCCCCACAGGGCCACAGGCCCTGCCAGGAGCTGCTCCAACATGGGCTGCCTGCGGGGTCACAGCCCCCTTTGGGCATCCCCCTGCTCCGGTGTGGACCTCCATGGGCTGAGTGGCACAGTGTGCCTCACCATGGGCTTCACCTCAGGCTGCCAGGGAATGTCTGCTCCGGTGCCTGGAGCACCTCCTGCCCTGAGCTGGGTGTCTGCAGACGTATTCCCATCCCTCTGCCCCACTGCAGCTGCTATTGTGCAGCAACTTTTCTGCCTTCTTAAACAGGCTATCCCAGGGGCACTACCACCGTGGCTGATGGGCTCGGCCTTGGCCAGCAGCAGGTTTATCTCAGAGCTGGCGCTGGCTCCATCAAACACAGGGGAAGCTTCTGGCAGCTTCTCACAGAAGCCACCCCCATACCCTCCCCTGCTACCAAAACCTTGCCACAGCAAACCCAATCCAGTAAGTAACTGGAAAATTGTAGTACATAACGTGGTATATAATTCTAAGCAGAAGTCATTAGATGTGTAAAGTGGATAAGCTTCAAAATACTTTTCAACTTCAGCATGTCATATGACCTTGCAGAAGGAAGTGACTAGGCAAACGCTGTATCTTTGCATTTTTTAAGAAATTGGAAAGAGTAATTAAAGTCTTCTCTGGCCATGTACTAGCAAGGTAATCCTGCAAGATATGGAACATAGGTCTCTCTCTTCCCTGTCATCTCCGAGATGAAGCTTATTTTGTCTGATAATCCAACAGTTTCGTGTTTGGAAAGTGTGTTCAGGTGCTGAACTGGGTGTGAGGCCGTGCTCGTGGTAGGTGCATCCAGGGCCTGTGGCCGCAGTGATGGTTTTGATGGCAGGTGCCGCTGGGGCATGTGGGACAGCGATGCCTGTGAGCGCAGTGCACATCTCCGTAACAAAAACGTCCACTGGAAGTCAGGGTCGAGAGATGAGCTTCAACTTGACCGTTTGTTCAGGAGGGATCCTGCCAGAGCCACCAGCACATCTAATGCGCAGAGTCTGAAGAAGCGAGAAACACGGTTATTTCTGCACGGTGGCCGAGCCTCGGGGCAGGAGCAGCGGTGGGTTCGCTCCCGGCGGCTGCGGAGCCGCTGCAGGGCAGGGGCAGCCGTTCCCTCGGAGCACACTGCGGCCGGGAGGGCTTCTCAAACACACACACGAGAAAAGAGAATCGCTGCTGCTTGCCCAGCAGTTTCTCCGGGCGGGAGGCGGCCGGGCTGAGGCCTGAGTCTGCGGGGCCGAGCAGCCCGCCGGCCCGGGCAGCGGCACCGGCACCGCCGGCCCTTCCTGGCGGCGCTGCGGGGCGCGGCGGTCCTGCACCGCCCGCGGCTGGGCTGGCCGACCGGGGCGGCAGCGCCCCCTGCTGGAGGTGGGCGGCGGCTCCGCCACCCGCAGGCGCGGGCCCTGCCCGCTCCCCCGAAGGTGCAGCTCGGTGCCACCCTGGGGCACCGCGGAGCAGAGCTGTGCCTCCCAGCCGTGCCGGGGGCTCGTTTTGTTGCACCAAAATGCATCCAAATACCAAAGGGTGGTGGCCTCCATCCTCTTCCCCCCTTTCAGGCGTGCCCGGTTCCCTAAAAGCCGTCTCCAAGAGCACCTGACCCCGGCCTCTGTCGAGGCAAAAAGGTGTTTTGACGCCGCTGCGAACCCAGCGTGCCTGCCAGCAGATTGACAGCGTTCAGGAAACTAAAGCTCTAACACTGAGACCATAAGGCCTTTAGCATGAATCACCTAATTTTATGGAACTTTGTGGTCATTGGAGTCTCAAGTCCTTTGCACCTGTGTCCAGATGGCACTTAGGGCTTTCATCGTCCATGGTGACAGTGTAGCCGATGTGGTCAGCTCCAAAGCTTTGGGCAGGTGGCCATAGGATGGGAAACTTTCCTCCCTGGAAGTCACACCGCATTGAGGTGAAGGCCTGGAGTTCCTTTGGGTGATACTGGGGACATCACAGTACAGACAGCGATGCTAAAGCAATATGGTATCTTTGCACCTCCCTTTACATTTTCAATGTCTTCTTTCTCTTGTAGAGAACTGTTATCAAGTGATGCGATGAAAGACTACAACAGAGCTCGAGTTTACCTGGATGAGAACTATAAATCACAGGAACATTTTACGGTAAACTTCTTTATTTCACAAGCTTAGTTCAACAGATGGTGAATTTCTTTTGTTAAACTGTTTGGGGTTTTTTGATTGGTGTGGGAATGTGAGCTTTTTCCACCATGGAGAGGATTACATCGTTACTAAGATGGTTTACTTTGTCCGGTGTGTAAATGCTGGTTCCACAGAAGTGGATCCATTTAAAACTTAGTAGACTACCAGAATGCATGGAAAGTCTTTTGCTTAAAATTGTCTAAGGCTTTTTTTTCCCTCTAACAACTGACCTTCTCTGTGAATTAGAATTGCCTTCCGTTCAAGAAAGCACATTACTGTCTGACAGCCTGAGTTGGTGCCAGCTCTGAAGCATGATTAGCTGGCGATAGGGCTTGGCACGTGTTCAGGAGCTCACTCACCTATCGGGTCGTGAGAAGAGCCAGGGCACAAGTTTCCACTAGTATGAAAGTGATGTTCAGATAAATGTGCAAGATTGTGTGCAGAGTTGCCTTTTGCACAGAGTAGAAGTGATATATGATCGCTGCCAGGACTGTGCAACGTGCAAACAGGTCTGCGGTTTATTTTAGGTGATTACTGCTAGATTTTACAAGGAAGAGCAGCCCTTTACTGGTGAATCAGTGACATCTCCCTTGCCTCCAGGACAGCAGCTTACTTTTCCCATGGGATCCTGCTCAGTGGGTGTTTGGTGGCTCCAAGGAGCCCTGCTGGCCAGGCTCCCCAGCCGCTCCCAGTGCTTGGCGCTCTGCACGTGGGCTGGTGCTGCCTGGCAGCTGAAGGCAGTGACTGGGACATGCAGTTAAACAAGGAAAAGACAGCCCCCACCATGCACACAAATCCCAGCTTGGTAGTGCATAACCTAGGGGAATATGAACCTGGAAAGGTTTTTGTTTATTCATTTTTAATGACTCTGGCTAGGAGCCCAGGTACTGTGGAACTGGAGGAGAGATATCAGCATTTTTTTTTTCTCTTTCTCATCAAAAGGAGAAAAACAAGATTATCAGCTTCACTGAGCCTTAGTTGGACAAATCCCAAGTCAGGAATGTTAAAACAGTGTGCCAAAGATGTTCAGAAAGACCTGGTAGATGAAGGGCAGTAGTACAGAAATGTGTGTTTTGGAGTTGCTTATGGGTCAGAACTGCATCCTAATAAACCTGCTCACTGGCAAAGACCCCGCAGGGGTCCCATTGCAGTGCTGCAGCACACCTGCAGCAAGCACCTCCCAAATACAATGAGAAGAGCTGTCATGGGCTCTGACCTGATCTGCTTTCAGGAGAGGGTTGGACCAGATAATCTCTAGAGGTCCGTTCTGACCTAGACTTGTCTGTGATTATGGGGGAGAAAGGGATAATCATCTGTGATCTTATTTTGAGAAATGCAGTGTAGAAGACTAATGCAACCTATAATATCTATATGGTCACAGTACTTCTGAAGTTATTTTATGAGGTACGTTTATTTTTCATGCCACTGTGGTGAATGAAAAGGATCTTAATGAGGCTGACAGCAATCCTGGCTGTAGGACACGTGCTGTTTGTGCCTCTGAAGAGCTCTATATTTTGCAGAGTTCCTACTTCAAGAAATAACGTGGTTCCTTGTTTCAGGTACTAGCATTATTTTCTAGGCACTGTGCTTTCTTGCAGTATTCCCCAACCACCTTTATAATTCTCTGTTTCCTGTCATAAACATTACTTTGCATATCGCTTTCTTCTCATCCTGTATTTACTAAAACTAGGCCTTTCTGGAAAAAGAAATTCTGTCAACGTATTCAGTCAGTAAAGGGTGGGAGGAGGGAGGCTGCCTGTACCAGTATTATTTTCCATGGAAAACAGTCTAATCAAACATGTGTTTTTTACTATTTGATTAAATTACTCTCTGTTGAACTAATAACTATAAAGATGTAAAAAGGTTTGTAAAGCTGTTTGATGTAGCCCTGCATGACAGGCTGTTTGTAAATAACACTACACATACCAGTAAAGCGGTGTTAAATGGTTCGGAAATGGCTCCATTGGTCTCAAATGGCAGCCATAGCAGGAGGGAGGGCGTTTCCCATAGGAGCCCTCAGATCTTCTCAGATGTAGGCTTATGTGTGTTAGTAACCTGGCAGCAGGCGTAAAAGCACTGCCAATAGAATCAACATGTTTTTTGGGGAACAACGATGAGCATAGTACCACTGCATGTTGGTACGGTACCGCTGGTGGAGAGGGGACTCCCTGTCTGGAGAGGAGCGCTTCTGGAAGGGATGTAGAGGTTGTGTTGGGCAAGCTAGAAACAAGATCCTGTTGCGGTGCTGTAGTGCAAGAAGGAAAGCAGTCTTTGAAAGTGTAGTTAGTCGAGAAGGAGTATATAAAAGATGGTGATTCTGTCTCTGTATACAGACACAGTGAAGGTAGGTAGCATGGGTGTTCTGGCTTCCAGTTCTTGCATCAGAATTTTTGAAAGCATAATGAAAAGGTGGATGTGGCTCATAGAACTATGTTTCTGGCTTTTTTTCTGTCTTGTCTTTCTTTCCAACCTCTAAGAACCTTTCTGAGCTGAATCAATTCAGTGTGGAAAGCAAAAAAACCCCAAAAGTTGAGCAATGATTTAATTGCACTTTATGTTACTATTATCAGGAGAAAATGCTGTGTGCTAGAGGAATATTTTATACCTTCCTTGTTAGACTTGTAGCAGTAGTGGCTTGGAACAAAGCCAGCAAACCTAGAAAGGAGAGAGGATGCACCTTCATACTGAGCTTCTTAACCTTTTGATTCTTATAGCCTAGTTTTTGGTGCCTAATGCTGACAGCCCCCACACATAGTTCCTGAGACTACTGTCATGAATTAAGATTCATAAAAATGATTTTTTACACATGTGATTTGAAGTGGCAGTTCTTCAGCTCTTCTGTTCAGTCTGTGTTCATGTAACTTATGCACTGGGTGACTCTGAACGGGGATTTCATCACTGTGGTGTGTCCATTTAGGGTAAAGTTTTAGTCTTATCTCCAATGTGGTTTGGCTTGTATGATGTTACGTGTCTCCCTCTTTCCTCATTAGTTCTGTTTGATTGCAAAGTTCTTTTAACTTCTGTGGGCTTTTTTCCATCCCTTCTATGGCACAGAATTGGCAGCAGATGCTAGCCTTGTAGTTACTGTATTATTACCTCTCAATCTTTAAAATATAAACATTTATCACATATATTGTTGTATAAGGCTATTTGCTTTAGAAACAGAGAAGCCCAAGTAGTTACGGTTTGGCTAACCTATACCCCTGCTGCTCTCATATCCCTTTTCTAGCAGTTTTGGCAACACTTCTTCTGTAAGGCTTTCCTTGGCTGAGCTCCTGCAAAGCTAAATTAGATTTTGCTGCTTATAGTTACTCTGCTTGGCTGTGTTAGGAATGACAGTGAGATATGAGAAGAGGTTTTCAGTAGTCTGTCCCGTTCCAGCTCAGGGCAATCTAGGATGAGTGTTGAAAAATAAAAAATAAAAAAACCCCAAACAATATGGTAACGAGGTGTAACATGGAGTGATTTGGTTTTAAAAACTCTAAATTCACTAAGGATCAAAATGGTTCATTTTGCATCATTCCAGACACAAATTTTAATACCAGGTATTGTCATTTACAGTCATGTATACCAAATCTAAATGGTTTTAGGCTTGGCATTTGTGGGGAGAGAGGGAGCAGTGTTGTGACTAGGGAGAAAACTGTGGTGCTGTTGGTTGGCCCTGTTCTGCCATAGGTGATGGGGTGAAGCTGCATGGGAATTTGTTCCACTCAAAACTTAATAAAAAACACACATAAAGAAAACTCCAGCCCCTAGGGTAAGCAGTGAAGTGTACAGCCCAGGGGACGTGTGAAGATGCCGCTGGCCCCCTGCCAACTCGCAGCAGGTCTCTGGCCCTGGTGGGGCAGTCAGCTCTGTCTCCAAGGCAGGGGTTGGCAGGGAGTCAGATTTTGGCTGTGACTCTGACCTAAGGCTTTTGTTAAGGCCAAGCGTTGTGAGCAGCAGAGGTTTCATGGCAAGTGCGGGGCAGCACACAGGTGCACATGGATGAAGCAATTCATATCATGCATCAGAGATGCATGGTTTTATAAAATTTAAAAATGATCTGAAGATTAATCTCTTGGCAGAAAGGTGCTACATTAGAGTTACGCTTATCAGCTCTGGGGAAGGTGACAGCATTGGAGTTAAGAGCTCCCAGCAGTTATGAATGAGGTTTGTGGGTGACAACCTTTGCAAGCATAACGATGGCTTCCCAGAAGTTTCAGATTAACTAAACAGGCAGCTCTGATGCTGTTCCAGTTATGACTGGAAATACTGATAGCAAACGAGTGTGGACAAGCTGATGCATGTGCTAGCCAGAAATTTTCAGGTACTCGAATAGCTTCACAATGCTTTTTAAAATTCAGCCTCCTGTAAATCTCAGTTTAAAACAACAATACTTCTTTTGTCATACGAAACACAATCTAGAAGGTAGATCTTAGTTTCTGTTAGAGAATGTATAATCAGTGAAAAGACGGATATAAGACAACTGAAATAGGTAAAAGTCTGAGAAGCTGAGAAATTCAGTGCAATCGTTTTATTTATTTGTGAGTATACCCAACGGACTTCACTCTTAATTAAGCAGGTCTTTGCAGTTGTATTGATTTTCCCCAACATCCTAGCATTTATATTCTCTGTTAATTTTAACGTACTTGGTATATTTCATGTAAGGAGTAAACTATAATTTTTTTCATTTATAAATGTATATATTAATTTATGAATTATAAAGCTTTTCAATGTGGAGAGTTACTCAGATATAGTTGGGTTTGATGAACTTTTACCTATTGATACTTCTCAAATAGCCTACGTTAATTGTGAATAAGGTGCTTTTATTCTGAAGTAAGAGCATTCATACTGAAGCTGAATAGCAGCCAGAAATAAGTTGATGTCAGTGACATTTTTTTATTGTAACTAGATCAAAGGTAGTTTTGTTTGTGCCCTGTATTTATTGATTTCTGGAATATTCAATTAAGGTTTTATATTGCTTCACAAATGCATTTTCTTTTTTTTAATTGTTAAAAGAAGGCAGAAGAAAACTCTGCTTGGCTTAAAACATACTTGCTGTCTTGAGAGAATCTTTATTGCAGAAAGTCAGATCCTGAGGACTCCAGGCAAACCCAGTCTCTTGAGAGCAAGCTTGTCACCAGCTCATGCCTCCAGTTTCTAGGGAGCATGCTAGGAGTTGTGTGATTGCTACAGCGCCTAGCTGATTTGTGGAAGCATCTGCACAGTAGGGTAGTTGCTTTATTCTCAGTGTAGATTTATTTTTAAAAAATAAACAGAATCCTCAATTGCCTGTCCGCTTGCTCAGCCTGATAGATAACCTTCAATGAAAAAAATGCTGTTGAGCTATACATCTGATGAGCTGAAGTTTCAGTTTGCTCCTGCTAGTAATATTGTGTTGTAATTAGTTCATTACATAGTAGATTTTTTCCAAATTGAAAAAAGGTAATTTTCACAACCAGTGTTTCTGACATCAGGAAAATGTATTTAAACAGCACCAGTGCCATAAACCACAAGTATTTACCATTATTTTGCACTGATAATACAAATAAACAGAAAGGAGAGAGAATGCTGTGCTCACGTGGCTGCCTTCTTATAAAGTTCAAGTTTTGTGATATAAATTACTGAAATGAAACTACCCTTAAATAACCATCCAGGAAATGGGCAAAGACACATTATTAATGGGGAACGCAGCAGATAACAGTCCATTTTTCTGGCAGGCTTTCTTCCCCCACCCCCTGCCAAATCTGTGGTTGGGTTATAGAGGCCGAGGTATTTGCCTCCCTGAAGATGATGAAGGCATCGCTCAGCCGGGGGCACATGTGGGTCTCCTGATGAGCAGCTCTCTAGGAAACACCTGGGGGCTGCCATTGCACCCCCTCTTTGATGGGACGCAGACCCTTGGTGTTGTGAGGGGACTGGCACGTCCTTGGGTGGCCTGCCCGCCCCCTGCCCTAGGCACTCTCATTTGGGGGTACCCCCATCCACCCCAGCTTCCGCCTCCTGCAGGGACACGGTGCATGGCTACCCAGCGGTGGGGCAGGAGCAGGCAGGAGCAGGGCGCCCAGCGAGGGCTGCGTGGCAGGGTGGGTTACGCCACGTGGGTATGAACAGCGAAATGAGGATAAGCACTACAAAAGAGGGCAAAAGGCTCAAATTCTGCAGTAACACAATGTGCTCTTGTACTAGGGAGATGAGTACAGGCATTGCCATAATATGTACAAAATGGTTATGCCCTTTTTTGTTGTTGGTTGTTTGTTTGTCCCCCTCCCTGATTGTTTTTACTTTACTCCATGCACTCTGTACCAGTAGTTTTTTAGATTTAAAATGCCTCTTAATCTTAGCTAAATAAAGCACTGGGTGGTGTACGGTAGGGTCTAGGAGAGACCTTTGCTCAAGTCATTATCCTTAATAATAACAATAATAATAACCTGAGCTAGTGTGACTAAGAGGGCTCCAGTGGTGAGCAGTGGTCCTAAAAATACAGATGGGCAACATTTTATTCAAGTATGTTATTTTATCTTAAAATTACATGTGCTCATTACTGAGAGAATAGTAAAGTTAATTTTTGTTAGATTAATGATACTTTAGTAATATTTTTGGTTGGGCTGAGTTCGAATAATTGGCCATTAATTGAAAAAGGAAATTGAAATGAATTTATCTTGTACATAAATCCTGTCATAGTTATTAATGGATCTTAGAAAATATCGGCCTGTTCCCAGAAATGAATGGTGTACACTGATTCTTCTGAGCTTATTAGCTGTGGCAATTTAGAGTTTTGTTAAATAAAAAAGATGATTTAGGAAGAGAGACATAATTGAATTGAATATTGGGGGAATTCACACGCCTGATTAGTTCTCAGCCCGCTCCTCCATTAACACTTTTAAGGACTTTCCAGTTTTTGCAGAAACACAAGTTTTCTCCAGGAGGTGGAGCTGAAGCACCAGGCTGTGTCCTGGGGCCGCCGGGCGCTCTGGGCGCAGCGGGGGGGGGGGGCGGCTGCGGGGGCCATTGCGCGCCCCGACGGGCTGGGGGGTGGGGGGCAGTGCACACCCGGGTGCACGCTCAGACACGGAGCCATCGTGCCCTGCTCCCTGGCCCAGCTGACGCAAGCGCAGCTGCCTGGGTTCTGGGAACACGAGCAGAAGCAGTCCTGACCCAGCTGCGATGTTGATTTTAGTCTTCAATTTGTAGCTCGGTATCAGTGTGGCCCTTGGCTGAATGGGAGTTTTGGGAGTATGTTTTCTTGCCAGGCTTATCCTTTACTGCAGTCGATTTGAATTTTCTCCTGCTAATTGCATGAGCCTGCTTCCACCTTCTCCTTTTTCCCCATCCTCTCCTTTCCATGGAATTTCATTTTGTACTTGAGTTTGGTTTTATGATCCTATCTTTGAAAAATATACCAAACTAGAGAAGTAGAACATCACTTCTGGCCTGAGAACGTGGCAGAAGCAGCGCCTGGCAGAGATGCTGCGTCTGGAGGGATGTATGGGGCCAGGGCTGTCCTGCCAGGGAAGGTCATGCTGCAGGAGGAGCCAAGGGGCTGTCACTCGCTGTGTAGACTCTCCTAAAATTAGTGAGGTTCCTGCAGGGAACGATCTTTGAAACGAAGAAAAGTCCACAGACTCCTTTCTGACAAGCACATACGAAAAACCCAGAAGTATTTTGTCATCACCAGCTTCCACACATCGCTTCTGATCAAATGTTTCCCTCTGCCTCACTGTCTGGTTTTTGGGTGTTTTTTTTGTTTTTTTCTTCCCTGTAGAAATGAGTTAGTATAAGCATTTTTAAATTGGTAACAACTTTTTAAACAAACTTTACTATGCGCGTTCTTTAGAATTTTTTTTTCTTGGTACTCAAGTGCATAGGAGCATGTGTGAGGCTGGTGGGCTGTGAGAGGATGCCTGGGGGAGCCCTCTCATGACAAGTGAGGCAAACATCAGCACGGCAAGCCTCCAAGAGACGCCGTGGAGTGCTCCATTTTGTGTTGGTGCTTGCTGCTTGGATAATTAATTCATTTTTGCTTTTTGCCAATTCCACTTCCTAGGTGAGAACGAAAGGAATAAAACCATTTGAAAAACATGTTAGTCTTCCCTATAAATGCACCGAAAACGCCAGCAGCAAATCTGTAGCCATGCACAGAAGTGCCTGCTGATAAGTTCTGTGAGGTAGGAAAAGCGAAATGAAGCCCCCGACTGCGGGGAGCGGCGCTGCAGAGCCGGGCGGAGCCGCGCGGTGGCGCTGCACATCAGCGGTGGCTTCGCGGAGCACCCTGCCGTTACCGTGTCCCCGCAGCCGCCTGCCTCATTTTGCTAATCGTAATACACAGTCTCATTCCAATACATCCTCCTAGTTCTTGATGAAATACACGGTTGGAAGCTTTTGAAACCTGTGTCACAAAACTTGACCTCTTCATTAGCTTTTGTCTCTTTTTATTTGGGGTGGGGTGGGGGTGGAGTTTGAAATAAGCTGGTGAACGTCAGAAGCAGAAGGATTAACTTCTACTAAGTCATGAAAAAAATGATTGTCATTTTGTGACATGGACATGTGTTTACAACCACCTGAAATGAAATTTCCCACTTAATTTCTTAGGGGAGTCAGCAGTTGCATAGTTGCTTCCAATTTCCTTTGGATGGGAAATGGGATGTGAAAGGTGTTGCCACAGCGGTACCTTCCTCTGGCTTTGACTTCTCTCTTTTTCTGTACATTTTTGAAACAAATAAAGTTCTTGCAGTGAGGAATTTCATGGCTTATCATCCACCAGTTTTCTGACACTTCTTTATAATTGAAAGAGGAGGAACGATTACAAAACAGTGAGACATTTCACAGATCAGTAGCCCGGTAATACAGTCTTGGGTCAATTTCTGTTGTTTTCAAAGGTGCTAGTGCTGAGGAAATTGGTGATATAGCATCTTCTTTATATGTAGAATCATTATACTGTTTGTATTAACAATGGATTTACAATTTATGTGGAATTGCATTTTCTGTTGGCTGTGGATTTTATATTCAGAATTGCATACTGTAGTCATGCGACAGACTACATGTTTACAAAAAATGTGGGATTATTTGTAAAGAAAAATCATAACCCGTTTTTGTAGAAACCCTTACATCTAAAAATCAGCTGAAATATTTAAAACTAAAATATAGGCTATAGTATCTGAACACAAGGGGAAAACAACTCTTTCTAAGCTTTAAAAAATTAAGACTTTTGTAATTGCTGTCAGAAAAGAGAGGCTAAAACAAACTTTGTTGTTGTTTAAAACTACAGCTGTGATACAAGGCAAGGCATGCTGTGGTTGTTGGGTTACTTGGGCAGGTACACCTGTGAGGCACACCACTCGCCCACACGTGCACGGCACCGAACCTTGCAGTCACCGGTATCAGTGTTTCGGTTCAGAATTTCCTGAGAGCCAAGGTCATTTAAAATTAACCTTAGAGGCCAGGGGCGTGGGGCGCAGCTGCCTGGCCTCAGCTCTGTGGAAGTGCAAACCATGGGGGAGCCTGGCTGAGGAGGAATAGCTATGGACACCTCCTGGAGGGGCTGTGGCCCTGGCTCTGCCGGCGGGCAGACCACTCTCCTGGCAAGCCCCCTATCTGTGCAATCCTGCTGCCTGGCGTGGGAGTGTGGTCCTGCGGAGCAGCACTTCCCTGCTTGTGCTAGTGGAAGCCAGTGGGGTTTGGGGACAGCGGAGAGGGCAGTAGCAGTGATGTTAAACCTAAAATGCCTTGATTGGACCTTTCAGCGTGGGCTCCCCATGCCCTCCCTTGTGTTTCAGGAGTCTCTGCGGTTGACAGTGGTTAGGGGGCTTATTTCCCTTTCTGTGGTGCGTGGGGGATAGCCCGGGGCTCCTGCCATGGGTTGGAAGGTGCTTGGCTGCACCAGCAGCTTTCCACTTTGCTTTGGCACCGGCCAGGCTGGACAGCGATGTGCTGGCCCGTGGCACTGCCTCTGGCTGTGGTGGCACTTGGTGTTTTCTGAGCTGGTGAGGAACACAACAAAAGACGGAGGAGAACTGCTCTCCTTTCAGCGTAGGAGCATGTTGCGGTTTTGTTTGCTTGTGCTTTGCTGCGTATTTGATTATTGTGTGTTCTGAAAGTAAATTGTCTGAAGATCTATGGAAAGAATTATTGGTTGGCTCAACACATATCTCAAAACGTTAAGTCTTCTCAGTTATATTCCATTTATTTGACAACTCTGCGCTTAACAGATCACTGATACTGCAGGGATAGCCCTGAGGCTTTAACTCAAGAGTCCTTTGCAGCATAGTGTTTGCTGCCTGCTATTTGCATGACAGTTCTCAAGTTTTACTCTAGCTTTTTTCCTTTTTTTTAATAGTATATACTATTTAGAATTTATTCTTCTTAATCCTGTCTTGAAGGTTGCATATAATTGTCTGATACATAAATTGTTGCATACAAATAGTAAAGAATTTTGAGGGAAAACATGGCTATTAGAGATTTTCATTTGCTATGAATGGAATAAAAGTCCTGTTTTCAGGCCTTTATTTTTATCTTGTTTTATTTTAGTAAAGTTTCTTTGAAGTCCAAGAGCGGCACAGCAAATCTTCTTGGGGTGAAAGGAAGAAAACCTTCTCAACAGAGGAGCCAAGAACAGGCTCTGCAGAGCAAAGGCTGTCCTAGTACAGGCACAAAAAGCTTGCAACTTCAATTGTGGCATCCGTCCCCCCTCCACGAGCACAGGAGAAGATTCACATCACTGCACCCAGCCTGCAGTCTGTCTGTCCCCAAGGCCCCCGCACTGCTTGCTGGCGAGTGCTGAGCACAGCAGAACTGCGCCAGACCAGGACACGAGCGTTGCCTCATGGCCTGTGCTTGCTGTGAGCCTGGTGCTGTGGCATTTCTCAGGTTTGGCTCCCTGGTCGGCGCTGGGGAAGCGGACACCACGCTTCCCTGGCCGTGTTTACTTGTAAGCGCCCTCCTGGCCAGGCTGGGTAGGGGCAAGGGAGCTTTCCAAAAAGCAGAAGGGAGAGCAGAGTACTGCTTGGTATCCATTGTTAGCAGCTCATCTGCAAGTGATCTGTGGCTAAAGATTAATAAATTTTCACGTTACTGATTTGCAGGCAGCTGCTCATTGTAGGTGCTTCAGTGGCTGCATCATGCACATCTGGCGAACATATGTCAATAAACATTAAAATGCTATAACGTATACTTACTTGGACTAAACCCTTCCCTTCTAAAACACAGGAATCCTTCCAGCCTTCTCCTAGGGCTGTGGAGGGGTTGCTCAGCAGCCCCGCTGTCACCCCCAGTGTCAGGGTGACACTGTCTGGACGCCCAGCCGCTGGCAGGGGCGATGCCCGCGGGCAGGTCCCTGGCCCCCGCTATCCGCAGGGCTGAGCTGCCACTGCCAGCCCTTGCGCTTCCATCATGCGCACCTCTTCTGCCAGCGAGGAGAAAAGTGCGCTTTTCTTCAGGGCTAGGGGGTTAAGGATGTTTTGCGTAAAGGTTTGCTAAGTGCTTGGGAAGATATTGAATATTTAATGAAACAGGAAGAACAGTAATGAAAAACACTGAAATAATTGAAGATATAGCACAAATAATACAGTAAATGCTTTAACTTGAAGTTTGCAAAGCCCTGCATAGGTCCCCTTTAGAAATCTGGTGGCACAGTTGCCACGCTTTGTCTTTCTACAAGAAAACTCCAAATTATTAAGGTGTGGGGCAATCGGATATCTTGTTTGCATTTATATGCAGTAGGGCTAAGGGCAGGACCATTTATACATTGCTCTAGCAGAGCCACAATTTTATAACAGCTCTTTTCAAGTAATGTGTGTGAGGAATTTTGTTTGTGCGAACAAAATGTTTGATTTGGAACAGCTCTGGCTTTCATGAAAAGATGTGAGATTGGAAAATGTGAAGATAATTGCTTAAGAAATTATGAACTGCTGTTTAAAGAACTTGCTAATGTGTTTGTCTGAGGCATTGAATTAATTCTTAAATAAGAGTAGCGTGACTCTATAGAAAAACAATACGTATGCTATTTACTGATATAAACTAATGGGTTATTTAGTGTCTGAAATAATGTTATAATGCAGTATTCGTAGCTGAAAAGAAAGCAATACCCGAGTCTGCTCACAGCCTTTCTATGAATATCATGTGGCAACCAAGTTACCAGCTACACATTTCAAAAAGGCTTGGAAATCCACCTCAACTTTTCACAATTAAAAGCAAATGGATAGTAGAAAAAGAGTTGTTGTATTATGCTACCTAATCCTAATGTCAAGATACTACTGTTGATGTGAAAAGGCAGTAAGCAACTCGATTTCCAAGGGAAAAATGGTGAATAAAAAACTGTACGGGTCTCAGTGAAATCGAGCTGGGCTGAAACCCACAGGCTCTGTGAGCAGGCGTCTAGTGGATTTAGGCAGTGGAGTAATTCCCCATGAGCAAAGCCAGTTAAAAAAGGCCTGGTGCTGGTGGAGAGGGAGCAGCGTCTCTTTCCCTGAAAGCACCGTGATGATGGTCAGTGCATACCAGCTGTCATACAGAGCTTCTAAAGAGAAATTAACATTCAGAGATTTTGATGCTAGTATTAAAATGCCACAGACACACACTTAACTACTCTGTTCAATTTAACGATGTTTGCAATGTACAAACCCAAACTAGAACCCTTTGACACTGAGGAAGTGTTTCCACTTAGTTTTAGAGGGCTTTCCAAGTGTCTATTGATCAGTGTTCTCTAACAGCACAAATAATGTGTCTAATTTAACTGGCCACATGGAAGAGTATAGAAAAAACATTAGTTATCCCTTGAAAGGCTTGGAACATCGATAGGAGGACATAACATTAATGACTTTCCTATACACGAGCTTCAAAAATGGCTAAATGAGGAAGAAATTACAAATTTATTTTCCTATAATTTCAGCAGTTGTCTTGTTTTACGGCACCAGTAAAGCATTAAGCAATGAAATGTCACACAAGGAGTATTTTCCTGATAATTTGTCTGACATGCAAAGCATATAAAACAAAAGAGAAAAAGATGGAAATGTGGGGGTTAGTCATTTTGACAAATTTAGTGATTTTTGCTCATGAAGTCTGGCTAAGAGTCTGCTGCTTCTGTCCAAACATTTTCAAGTATTGCTGTTTTCTAAGTGGTTCAGCTGTATTAGGAACATCTTTATTTCAATTCTGTTCTTTAGCGTGAACACAGATTGCTAATTTTATTGTAAGTTATTAACATAAAGGTAGAGCAAAACTTACTTATATCTCAACCTTTTGTTTTTTAAATAAATGGAATAAATACCGGATCTCCAGAGGTAGCTAGTAGAAGTCCAGCTTGGGAAGGGATATATTGTTATTGGTTCCCTTCCTTTGGTTGTGCATTATTAAGGTGTAAAGGAGTTTTGGGTTGGTTTCATTTTATCCCACAAATTCCAGATACACGGAAGATTTTGTTGGGGGGGTGGGGATCTGATTTCTGAACAAACTAATACAACCCTGAGCATTCATTCTAGAATTGACTGGCATTACTCCCAGATGACCTCCACATCCTTCGCAGATCGAAGTTCCCTGTAGTCCTGCACAGGGTTTCCTTCCTGGCAGGTGGGAGTTGAAGCTGGGGGCTGAATGCTCTGCACTGTTGGTAAGAGTAGGTTACCTCTAAATCCACACAGGATTTAGAAATGAATGTGCAACAGATAGTCTTTTGTGCTCTTCCAGTTTGCCTACTCAGGTTGTGCGTTTTTCACCTTTTAGGATTAGTGGGGAAGCACATACCCTAACATTTTGAACAAGGCTCCCATCTACTCCTGAGGATGCATTGTTGTTGTGGGGTTTTTTTTTGCCGGAAGTCATTACTATACCAGGGTTATGAGACATTCATTGCTTCTCTTTGCTTAAACTAGAAGCTATCTTTTATACCTGCTTCATAATAAGCATAGAAAAAAATGTGCTATAAAGAGTAATTGGCATCCTATGACATGATCAGTCAACGAAAGTAGCGCACAAGGAGGTGAATAAAAAAACCAAACAAAACCAAACAAAAAAAACCCTCCAAAACACAAAGAGATTCTCTTTCTACTATTTATTTCATGTTTATCAAAGCACAATTGTAATGACTGTGTATTTAGAAGAATGGCCGAACAGTGCAGGTTATATGGGTAATTGCATTGGTGAGAAGGAAGGTACCGCTGTGAAGATGGGGTCTGAGAGCATGTGGTGTAGCCTCTGCATTGATGTCGGGCCCTTCAAAGCGGAGGGAGCTGTGTTGCAGTGCTCAGGCTGCAGCAGTTTCTGGCCCACGTGGAGGCAAATCTGGCATGGTACTGCTGACTCAGAGTAAGATGCTGCAGTGTCAGCCCTGAGTGTTCTAAGATCCATTGGTGTGTTTTGTGACCACGATTTTCAGGCTCTGAATCTGGAGCACAGTGTGGAGGCAATAAACCGGGATAGGGAAGGGGGGGATAAGAGCAGCAATCAATTCTGATCAGGCAGTGTGGACCTATGATGGCATTGAGAAAACAGAAAACCAGATACAGTTTTACAGTTTCTTCCGAATAGCAAGGGCAATGAAAGAGCAAAGCTTTGTTTGGATCGCTTGCAAGGAAGTGCATCAGAATGTCCAAATAGGAACATCACACAATACAACATGATGGAAGCCGTAAATCTATATACAGTATTAAGCCTCATCTTTAATGTATTTATGAGGATGAGTAGGTGTGTGGGTATTTCTGCATACTGGTCACAAACTAGTCCGTGTCCCTTAGAGCAGGTGGAAACAGCGAGTGTTCCTTAGGTACAGCTGGCTGTTGTGGAAGCTGAGGGAGATAGGGTTGCCCAGAAACTGGAGTGAGGATTTCGTTGGTCTTATATTAAAAGTTCATAGTTGGTGGTTTGAGCATTTACATTAGGGCAATTAGGGGGGTTTAGACGACAGAGGAAGAAATCATATAAGGAAAGAAAGTATGAACAGATGGGTAATGTACGAGAATGTCAGAAATGAAGTACTAATGGTTGAGAAATATATGGCCCTTGAGGGTGGGAGAAGGTAAAGTAAACGATAACTTTAATGTAAAAAAAACCAGAAAACAAACTCAAAACAAACAAACCCACCACCACCAAAAAAAACAGCCTAAACCCAGAATACCAACTTTTTTTGCAAAAATTCGTGTTTATCTCAGCTAATTATAATAATGGCTTATTAATCTCAGCTCAAAAGACTGTGACCTAAACTGTCTTGCATGTCTGACAAGGTGTCCAAAAAAGATGAAGTATTTCTATATTGACTCACTTTGTTGTGAAGGCAGTTGTGGTTATAAATCACACATTTAAATATCACTATTATTTACAGTCCTCTCTTATGTAAATTGTCTATTAAATAACAGTTGCTGTAATATTGGGTCATTTCAAAGCTTCTTGTCTCCTTGATGCCTGGTTACCTGGTAAGACTTTGAAAACCGCTTAGTTCCACGGAAGGAACTCTTACAAAAGAGAAAAACCACCTCAGTGCTTCCTAACCTTTGTTTTCTCAAGTACACCCTGCCTGGTGGTTTTATTTTGTTTTAGTTTATGCTGGAGGGAATCAGCACACCTAAATCCCCCACCAAGGTACATGTGCACGGATGCATGTACTATCACATCATATGAACGTATTCTTTTGACACACCACTTTTCAAAGAAAGCTGCAATCTACTCCCCTAGTTAATATGATACATGAAAACAGATAATACACTGACGCACTTTTATGTGCATGGTGAGGAGAGTTTAAGGCACGATGAAAATAAAGCACTGAGTAACATCTGAAAGGTTATACGGTATTCTGGATACCTGATAGGGTATTTCTTGTACTGTAATTATACTTTTAGAATTGAAAAACTGTGTTTCCTCCAAAAGCAGCGGAAAAATCTTAATATAACATAGAAATAAAGGTCAAGGTTTGGGGCAGGGCAGGGGGTGTGTGTGTGTGAGTATGTACCTCTGTTTCAGATGTTGCTTTACCACATTTCCAGTTGCCTACCCCAAAGCTGAAATACTGCTGAAGTGCCAATGGCTTTAAAATTAATGTTGGTTATCAGTAAGTGAGAGTGAATTTACAGTATACAAACTACACTGCACTTGCTTCCATAAGAACAGAGAGTGTAAATCTTAGCACTTGAACTCTTACACTAACTGCTTAATTAGTTCTAGATCTCTTATGCTTACCCCAGATATTTGCCCAAGGTATACACGTTCCCTAGACTCACTCTCTAGGCAGAGGCGCAAGGACCTCTTTCTGGTGCTACCTCTGTTTTTCTTTTCGACAATAGTGGGAAAATACTGTGTGTATGTCAGATGCCTCAAAGGTGTCTGAGGAAGGAAGGGATGAACAAAATAACGTAGAGGCTGCCATTTTCCATGGAAGGACCGAGTGCAGAACAGCTGTGTCGGTGTAAATTCATTTCGAGCAGTAATTTTGCCATGTAGACAAGGGTTATTCATCTGTATATGGAGGCCTTTTGAGGAACAAAAAGAGAAAAAGTAACATCAGTGGGCTATGAAGAGTGAGAAAAATCTAAGCTAAAATCCAGAATATTTTGAAAATACAAACTTAAGTGGTTTGTGTCAGTAATTACGATACATTGCTCTTGGAGGCCTTTACAGCAGATAAAGGCTGCCTTTTGGGGTCTCTAGAAAACAGTGCCAGACTTGAGGACAATTCTGTGTAGTACAGGGCCGTGTGGGCAGAGTGCAGCTTGTTCTGCCCCTGGTTGCAGTAAGGCATTGCTTCAGGCTGCTTCTGTCAGGGTTGGTAACCAGCGCACTCTGGCCAGGAAGGTGTCTCGCAGCCACTGTTTGGGCAACAGGCACTGTCATAGGCAGGGTATTGATTTCAGGCTGTGAGTCTGGCAGACTCGAGAGATTGTTCTGGATAGTTCTGGACTATCAGTGGCTCGTTCACTGGCTGTGAGAATGAGACGTCGTCTCCTAGGAGTGAGATGCAAATGGGAGTTCTTCCCACAGCAGTTGTTGTTACAAGCCAAATCTTTATGTTGTCCTTCTGTCAGCTGCTGTTGGCGGAGCAGGATCCTGCCTGTGTGGGGCAGGGGGGAGGGGAGAGCGCAGGGTGCTGAGCCCTGCTGCTTCACCGGGGACCTCCTGGCGGGCTGCAGCTCTCATGCCCCTCGCCTCAGAGACATTCAACAAGCCACTCAAGCTCTCTGCCTTATTTCCATCGTCATAAAATGGTGCTGACCATTGCCTCTGCTCTCAGATATATTATCTTTCGTTGGATTTACAGAATTCACTAGTATTAATATACTGATATTAACATTTTCCCCTGTTCGTTTCATACAAAGTACTTTACGTATATATGCAAAGAAATGGGATCTTCTTTCATGGCAGCAGCAGAAGCCTGGGAGCAGGTTTGGAGGAGCTCTCCACCTGACACTTGTATCTCTTGTAGACTCCTAGTATACTTGATGATGTACGTGTGATTTCAGCAGGAGCCAAGTAAATCTTTTGTCCTTGCTGCAATTGTACACATACTTACATTATGTTTATAGACTTTATTCCCATACAGCTGCAATTTCTGAAATAGAGAGCACAGGGCTATCACAGTCATCTGCACTTAGCGAACTGCTACATGAAAAGAGATTTGGAAATTTGCAAAAGGAGAGGTAGCTGTATCCAATATTTGGTATCTGTTATCATGGAGTAACTAAAATGTATTCTAAATATTCAAACTCTTTAGGAGACATGAAGGCAGGAGAGGTGTTAAAACAGGAGAAATAGCAACTTTTACAAGCAACTTGAGAATGGTTATTCACTCAAGATTTCTTATCCCATGCCTATGATGTCTTTTAGATCAGAACTTGGCAATAGTTCTTCAGCTTAATGGGTATTTCTCCTTGTTAATATTTACCAGGGGTCTTCCAAGTCTGAGAAACTTCCACTTCTGTGCATTGCCTGATTCCCTTGTTGGCTTCTCATAACACATTTTTGGGTGGGTATCCTGTTTATTGGATGCCTGGGAAGTATTTTATCCATGGTTGGCCATAGTCTTAAAAAGTCACAATAGGCTTGAACCTCCAGGAGAACCAAGGCTATACTCTGTATAATCCTAAGAAATCAGCAGATGGTGAGAATTATCATCTGTAATTTGGTTCCTGGGGGGGTGTGACTTCCTCACTTGGGATGACCTCTGCCCACTTCCAGGTCATTTCTCCGACAAATGGAAGGGGAGCCTGAGCCAGAAAATGGGCATGTGCTACACAGCAGTCTTCACAGCACAGGTAGTCCAGGCTGGCACAGAGGAAGGTCAGGCTTCAGCAAGAAACCTGCATCTGAGAGTTCTCTGGCATTCAGAGAGAATCACACAGAGGCGGTGGGGAGGAAACCACAGGGTGCTCAGAGTACAGAAGACTCTAAGCTGTGTCTCAGGACTCTGCATTATTTCAGTCTGAAGTTAATCCAGTCCCTTAGCTTTTGTAGGCATACTAATATTTGAAATTTACTATTGAATTTCAGCACTTCCAGTACCTTTTGCATGCAGACAGCCTAACAGGGCCAAACTGTGAATCTGAACAAATCCTGAACCAGGTTGTGGAGCTGGAGACAATGTCACTTGGCAATCATTCCTTATGATTCCTAGCGTGCTAGAGGTCTACTTAATTTTTTTGCCTTTAACCGTGAGCCAACAAAATATCACTTGCAAAGCGTCCATAAATCTTCTTCAGAGATTGCAGTGGATGTTAACAGGCTGGTAAAAGTGTATGTCTTTATACAGGCCTAGTGGGAAGGATGATGTTCCTTAGCAAGGATAATGGAGTGGAGAAGTCCGGAGAGTGCTATTCGAGGTGCGTGTTTCCAAAGCATAAAGATCAGTGTTTTCCAGGGGAGCCTTGTACCTGTCCTCAGTCTTTAGCCTTTTTCCCAGCTGGGAGGTATCAACTCATGAACTTGTTCTCTGCAACCCTTTTGCCAGACTTTCAAAATAGCACCTGAGAGAAGCAGCGTCCTATGGCTAGTCTCAGCCAGGTTTTAAAGTATTTGTTTTCTGATCTCCTAATACTAATCTAAGAGTTAAAAGTCTCACTCTTTGACCAAAGCTGGCTTTTTTATAATTGGTGCTTTGGTTTCTGAGTGACGGAGATCAGCAAACGGAGAATGTTTTACTGAGTTGCCGAGATTTAATTGGAAGTAGGGTGCTTTGCAGTGAAATCCAAGGGCTGTTACTGCTAAACTGTGTCACAAAAGCACAAGTGCCCAGCCCTGTGTTTGGATAATTTGTTAGTCGGCTGTGAATCTCCACTGTTATCCTTCAGGACTTGAATTTAAAAGCAGGCACCTGTCCATCTTAATACAGAAGAGGCGTTTCAGGAAGCCTCTGTGCTTGATTGCTGTGCGTGTCCCTGTGAGTCCAAGGTAGTCTCCTTATCCTGACTTTGCAGTGCTGCTGTCAGTGAGCCAGAAGCTGCTTGGCTTTCAGTTAATGTCATTACATAATGCTGCTCCTTTAATACGACCTTTAACTCTGATACATAATTTGGAGAAATAGTCCTGCATTTACTTTTCAGTTAGTATGCTGGAGCATACCCCAGGAGGATGGCTATCATTTATTACTCTTCCAAGCACAGGACTTCATGAAGGCAATTTTTTAAAGAGCGTGAGCTATTAATTATGCTAATAAAAGAACAGCCCATCCACAGAGTCACAATTCCTCCTTGTCTCTGCTTCCTTTTTTCTAGGACACATTAAGAAGAAAGTGTGAGATTTCCTCATAAATGCTTCTTAACTTACAGCTACTTTTCCCTACTTTCACATGAGCTATCCTGTTAAGGAACTGATTACTGCACCAGATGGCAAATAACAGCTATTTTATGGTATCACCAATGACTTCCTAGGAATAGACATTAATATTTTGTTAAGAAATAACTCAGAGGCATGCAATTAGTCCTTTTCTTGAGTTATGGTTCCTTGACAATGAGAATACTTGGTCTGTAATTACAGCATAGTCTGCCTGAAGCAGTTACATGCCTAGGTAAGCTTGAGCCTTCCAAGCCCTGCCGGCTGCGCGTCCCATGGACCTCATCCTCATCCCACATAAGTCCCATCCCCAACCTCCATGTGACTGACTTGCGTACAGTAAAACCTGCAGTTAATACTCTTCTAAGTATTTAAAAATAACCTTCCTTTTTCTGTGGTGGCCTGTTAGTGTTTGTGTAGCATCTCAATCATCTTACCCTGGAAGGATGAGTGCCATTGAGAAAAGGAATTTTGAAGCCCAAAGACTGTGTGTAAAAGGTGCCTTTAAGGTCAGTACGTAAACAGTGGAAAGGAGGTAGCTAAATTCAGACCGGAGTGAAGTTAGCTGTGACAGGGCAGGACTCAGTACATGCCGTTTTCTTTGGTTTTTGGAGGGGCAGCACATCCTTATACTGCTGCAATGAAAGAGATGTCAGGGCAGCGGTCTGCTGGTTGGGTCCATAATTCTCCCTGCCTGCCTCCATCAGCCCCAATAGCAGCGATCAATAGAGCCACCAGAGCCCAGGAGCGATGCCTCTTACCGCAGGAGATCCTCCCTCCTGCTCTCCCCTGCACACTCGTCCCCTTTCAGCTACCAGAACAATATTTTGAAATTTATGGAAAATTAATTATTGATTACAGATGTGCCCTGGTTCAAGGAAGGTAAAAATGAATGGATGCATTTATGATGAGGGACGTAATCCGCTTTATGAAACCGATTGTCTTTCACTCTGCTCCTTCCCTCCCTCATTTTCTCGCTCCTCCTGCCCCCTCCCCCTTCCCGTACACTGAATAAAAGACAGGCCTGATAAAGTGAGAGAAACAAGATTGGTTTTCTAAGGGCACCAGGCCCTTCATGATCAGCTAAATCATGGGCTGTCTGGCTCTCTGGCTGGGTGATGACCTGCTCCCCGCGCCGCGGCACTTGCACCCCCCTGCGGGGTGTTATGATGTGCACCCAGGCGGCTGCGGGGGGCTACAGTGAAGGTGAAACTGTCATATCGATCTTTTTAGCACTAAAATATGAGCCACTTTACTCCGCTCCCCGATGCTGTGATGTGAAAAATAATAACTCGGATCCAAATTAAAAATATTGATCTCTGGAAGGTGTTGAAAGTAAATAAACACCTTCCGAAGTTTTCGGGTCAGCCAAGAAATGGTATTCAGCAATAAATGTGTCGGCATGTCAGAATCCAGGGTTCTTGATCTGTTTTTCCTTTTGAATTGATTTTTCATTACTTACTTCCTAAAAGTGTTGGAATTTGGTCTTCTACCGTTAAATCCTAGTGTTTGGGCAAATTATTTCTTTGGGGCTTATGAGGTGCTCCTAATCCACTCGCTCATTGATTGATTGATTTTTGACTCAATAAACTTGCATTACCCTTCCTTTATTTAAGGCTTCCATCATAATTTTTTGTACATTTAGGCTTGACTTTTTTATTTCCTTCTAACAGATGAGCTGACATTGGTCTATCAAACATGTGGGAAAACAATTGCCACAAGGTTAATTTTATTGCTAGCTCCATGCATTTTAAGTAGGTGCCAGGTATTTTCCACTACAGGCTGATAAATTGCAGTTGAACCACTAAAGCATAAGAATGAATAGAAGCACTGTAACAACAACAACAGAAACCCCATATAAATGCATCACATAGCGTAAGCATTAAATGGATTATTTTTGCTTCATTGGTTTAACTTCATTTTACATCCAACCAGAAATAGGTACGCAGTAATGTAATAGGCTCTTTAACTGTTACTCTGCTCATGCAGTAATGCTGCAGTGTTAGAAATTGTGGTGGCATAGGTATTTCTGATTAGTGGAAATAGTAAAAGGCAGTAATGTGTGTTTTCAAAAAAAGTCATTTTCTCTTACAAATTAGGCAGTGTATTTTTAGATATCAAAACACTCTTCAGGAACAGATGTCTTGATGTTACTATTCTCTGGCAACTCTTATGAACTTGCTTTTTAATGTTGTTATAAGAAATGGCAGAGTGCCTGCTCTGCTCTTAAAGGTGGGAGAAAAAGAAAATTTGCAACGAGAATGAGACTGGCTTCTTCCATTAACATTGACTGAACTTCTCTATGTTAAAGAAGTGTGTTAAAAAGCCCTTTAAGCAGGTACTCGTACCTTTTCAAATTTCTGTGTGAGCTCACATTTTAGTGTTCCTTTCCTAGATTTACTAGCTGATGCCTGAGGTTCAAATACAGTTAAGCTCATGTGTTTATTGTATTTAATGCAAGGAGACATGATCAATTAAGGGGAATAAAAATAGAGCTCCATAAATTACTTTACAGAGCTGATCGCAGTTTAGTCGTTGTCCACTTCCCTGCATAACTGCATTCCATCGGCCAGTTTTTGTTTTGGTTCACATGCTTCTTGTTAATGTCCAGAGGTTCATTGGAAGAGGCCAACAGATATTTGCAATTGAATTTTCTCAGATGTATCCACATGAAGGAGTTTTACTAAAATACCTGGGCTTCATACTATTTTTTTTCCAATTTTTTTTTAATAGCCTGCATCTGTTTTTCTGGTGTTCACATGGCTTGACATATAAACATGCTAACCAGCTCCAAGGTTTGTAAAACGTATGCATAAAAATATGTGTGTGTCACCATCTATCTGTTCAGCAAATACTGGCCTAAGACAATTTGTACAAGTTTTGTGTTTTGGACGGATTGATTTTTTTTAAAGTATCATAATTTAACGTAGACTACACTAAATAAAGGGGGGGGGGGGGTGTCGGTCAAAATATATGGCATATTTTTCTTCTTTACTTTGATTGTTGGTGAGCTTCAGATCTGTGGGTCAGTCCCTGAGGTGTTCCAGTCTCTGCTCTCAGGAGTTTCCCTTTTGGGGCCAACAGCTCCATGACTCTTGCAGCGCACATGTCCTGGGAAATTATAATTACAAGAGGTGAGGAGGGTCATCATCAGTTACAGTGAACAATATTCCAAGTAAGACTTTTAAAGATGAGGAATGAAACCTTGGATTTGACCAGGTATCCCATGGTGGTCACCGTGGGGCGATGCTCTGGTCTGGTGGGGATCCTGGCTGGGGGAGGGGGCTGTCCCGTGCTGCAGCCAGGGTCTAGAGTCTGCCACAGAAGACAGATAGGAAGCGTGAAGAGAAGGTTCTTTAAGGGGGTTGTGTTTTAACCTGGCTGGCAGCTCAGCCCCATGCAGCCCCTCACTTGCTCCCCCCCCTGCCGGGTGGTATGGCAGAGAGAGTCAGAAGAGTGAATGGGAGTTTACTTGCGGGTTGGGATAAAAGACAGTTTAATAGGTAAAGCAAAAGCCACACACTCAAGCAAAGCAAAGCAAGGAATTCATCCCCCACTTCCCATGGGCAGGCGGGTGTTCAGCCATCCCCAGGGCAGCCGGGCTCTGTCATGTCTATCAGTGACCTGGGAAGACAAACGCCATCGCTCTGAACATCCTCCATTTCCTTTTTCTTCCCCCAGCTTCATATGCTGAGCGTGATGTCATATGGTGTGGGATATCCCTTGGGCCAGCTGGGCCAGCTGTCCTGGCTGTGCCCCTTCCCAGCTTGTGGTGCACCCCCAGCCTGCTCACTGGTGGGGTGGGGTGAGGAAAGAATCCCTTGGCTCTGTGCCAGCACCGCTCAGCAATAACTAAAACATCTCAGCATTAGCAACCCTGTTTCCAGCACAAATCCAAAGCACAGCCCCATACTAGCTACCGAGAAGAGAATTAACTCTACCCCAGCCAAAACTAGCACAAAGGGACATTGTGGGGATGGAAATTTTAACTTTTTTGCCCGATGTTTTCATTAAACAAAATTGTGTGTCAATAGGATTTGTAAGTGTTAAGTCACATTTTGAGTTACATATGTAGATTGTCTGAAT
The DNA here is from genome assembly GCF_023634155.1 of Falco peregrinus. Lineage (NCBI taxonomy): Eukaryota > Metazoa > Chordata > Aves > Falconiformes > Falconidae > Falco > Falco peregrinus. The sequence continues at coordinate 410,022 of NC_073721.1, read as the reverse complement.
GCAGAGTACTTGGGTGTCCTTGAAGAGTTTTGCCTCTAAGCGTTCCCTGTCTTGCCTGAAAGTGGACTGAAGTGCAGCGAGCCCAGGCTGGGTGCCTGTGGTCTGTGGGCACGTAGCGCTGCGCAGTGTGCCCGGGCAGGCAGTGATCGGTGGAGCTGCTGACGGACCCTTGACCCTTTTGCTGTAAGAAAATGGAATCATTTATGTTGGAAAAGACCTTTTAAGATTGCCAAGTCCAACTATCAACTAAACACCGCCAAGCTGACCACTAAGCCATGTCCCCAAGTGCCACTTTTACACATCTTTCAAATACCCCCGGGGATGGTGACTCCACCACTGCCCTGGGCAGCCTGTGCCAGTGCTCAAAACATGAACAATAACTGGTTTGCTTCTGTGTCAGGAGTCAGCGGCACTTGAGATCCCACCCTCAGATTTAGTAATGTTTTGTGAAGTGAGGTACTTCATTGCTTTGGATCACTTTGGGTCTCACAATTGGCCCGAGGGATCACGTTGACAGAAAGCCCCCAGGTGTTAGTTGGCTGTGGCTGCAAAAGGGGATGGGGTAATGGGTCACATCATGGTGCCCGTGAAGCAACTGTAGTAGAAGTCCTTCCCATCTCTGACTCTCCTTCTACATTTCTGGCACAGAGCCTTCGAATCTCCCCTACTGAGCATTGTAGACTTGAATTCAAGTTATAGGACTGAATATTTTTAAAGAATTTCTAGGCACAGTGTAAGTCACAGCATGCCCCAGAGCTTCAGGGCACGAGCCATGGTATTCCTCCTGAAAGAGAGCAGGAGAGAGGGGAAGGAGGAAAGAAGCCTTTAACACTGGTTTTGCTGGGCTACAGTTGCTCTTGCTATATATAGGCCTTCTGCGTTTGGATGGGTGTGCATTTACGTACGCATGTTTATGCTTTTTTGATCGTAGCAGCTGGGTTGTGAATTTGTGGTGGCCATAGCTATTCTGTTTCTGTTGATCTGGGAGCAGAAACAGCAAATGAAGCACCAGAACCTGAAACATGGCTGGGTTTTGAGCTCTCTCACGGAGACTGCTTGCTGACCATTACCAGCTCACTGATTGTTCACCATGTCGTGGAAAAGCCATTTTGCAACCTGCGGTATGTTTCATGTGCTTTCAGCTTACTTGTGATGAGGGGGCGGGGGGGGGGGAAAGGGTTTTTTTACTAATGTCAGTCTTGTAAATCCAGTTTGTAAACCTGACATTCTCCTGTTTCTATGTGCTACATAGCAAAAATCCTGTGTTTACTTGAAGGGACACCTTTTGACTATGGGTTAAATTATATTCTTAGAGTTTGTTCATAAAAGGTCCACTTCAGTAATTGTAAAAATGGTAAAAGAACAGTTCTATAAAAATGTAGGCCCAAAGAAAACAGTAAAATGGTAAAAACAGAGGTTCAAGTGCTTTCTTAGCAACATAGAAATGGTGAAAGAATTAATAAGTGTTAAAAAAGCTGTCTTCCTCCTCCACAGCTTTGCAGTCGTTATCCTGTGAGCGTATTTGATGGCTGTGTTTAGCACAGTAGTCAGTTTTTTCCTTTCCTATTCAAAAGTATTTCTAAGTGGAAAAAAACAATATTAGACGTTTTCTGACCTCTCAGCTGAGTACAGTGTGCCCCACGCTTCAGGAGGGGTCGATGACAGCATGGTGGCAGCTCACCAAGGCTCAGTGGCTGTGGTGCCTGGAGGAGGACCAGGATCCCACCTGGAATTTGGCATCCCTTTTAGCTTGTACATTCACAACTCATGCAGCAAAGCCAGTTTTGAAGAAGGTGCGAACTCTTCCCTGTTATGGGGGTAGTAGTTCTCCTCTTAGAAAACTATAGTTGTGGGGTTTTTTCTCATCCATTAATATGCAAAACAGACTGTGAACGATTTATGGTCCAAGCCCAAGTGTAGTGAAATTATATGATCTTATGACAGGTAAGTTCTTGACAGGAACAAGATCTAGCTGCTTTTTTACGTTTAGCCACTGACTTCTGTGGGTCACCGTTTCATCCGCTACTTTACTATGTGACATGTCAACTGCGTTGACTACATGACATGTCAGAACTTTTAATGTCTTTGGGTTGGTTCCTCCTCAGATAAGCAACCACGCTGAAATCCAGGGTGTGAGCAGCTTGCACCTGAACAGTGCCACCTCTTTCTGAAGGTATCAGTACTGTGGTCCGAAAGTTGCTTTAGGGAGTCTGGAGAAGAGTAGCAAGACTTACTGGAACTCAAGAAAATAGAAGCTGTGAAGGATTGGCAATAACTGGGTATGGCTAGTCTAGACAGGAGAAGACTGAGGAGGGCAGAGGGAATAAACTTTCCCCCATATTGTCTGAAAAAACCATAAACCATTCTTTTTTAAAAAGCCCCTTAAATTTTCCAGTGGTAGCTTCCATGAGCAAGTTATGCAAGCAGCTATTGGGAATGACTTACAGTTGGTCCTACTGTGGTAGCAAGGGAGACATCCCAGGGCCAAATCCCTGTCTTCTGTGTTTCTGTTTTATCTTACAAATTAAAGAGTCTCACTATGTATTTGGGTATTTCTATTTTCAAAAATCTTTGTATTTCATTGGGGAAAAGGAGAGCTTTGAATTTCATCATCCTGACAATACTAATTCATTGGTTTAAAGAGATTGCAATACAAGAACATCAGCAGCTGCTGTAACGCTGTGTCATTACCTTAATTCTCTCACATTATCCTAAGCAAACTTCTACTGGTTATGACATTTAACAAAAAAAAAAAAAAAAAAGTCAATCAAGTCAATATCTGTTTTAACTATTACTAGTTGTGTTCACTTTGTCCTTCTAAGTTAAGATCTGCCTTTTGACCAGAAAGTCTTGTGTTTTAATTCAATCACTTGTCACTAGACTTTCTTAAAGAATAAGAAAAATACGTTACTGACATGTTGGCAAAGGTTTGACCAAGCTGTATGGCAGTTGAACCATACATCAAAGGAAAAGACAAATATGATTGAATGCTGTGTCATAGCAGCACATGTGGGAAACAAATATTCTGCAAGAAATCTATTGGTGAACAAACTGAAAAATTGGTAAGCTCTTAAAGAGCTTAAAGGCTTGTTAGCATTTTTTTGACAGAAAACCGCTGAAGCAGTGAACATAAAAAGAAAGAGCAAAAAAGTCGTAATGGCTGATTCAGAATTTAGATTTGTGGTTCTGTTCATTCAGCGTACTTTCTGTAAGGATGCTTGCTCCTCTTGCTGGAACTGGTAAGGAAATTTCTACAGACAGCTGTAAGCCTTTTCACTCCCTCGTTTGAGAACCGCTCCAATTGCAGTTTTCAGTTGTGCTCAGGGAATTTATCAAGTTACCTTTTATCAAAATTGTAGGAAAGTCTTGGTAAGACAGCACGTTACATTTTGATAAAATGCCACTTTCCTTCAGGTGTTTGGACGGGTTTTGCTAAAGGGGCTGAACCCACAACGTCTGGGTCTTACATGACCATCTGCTACCTCGGCGAAAAGGGTTTATTTGTCCAAGACTGGTACCTGATGTGAACACCTTCTTGTGTAGCTGCCAGCCTAGGGGAAAGACTTCACATCACCCAGATGAAGTCCCGCTTACTACATGTTCTAAATAAAGCAAATATGCATAGTAGGTATGAAGGAGCAGATGAGATTAATAATCTGTTAATGCATTTTGGCTTTTCTTCTCACAGGTTAATAAAAGCCTAGTAGGAAAAAAAAAGCTGATAATAGACACAGTATTAAAAAGAAAAGTTACTTTCAAACAGAACAATCATGAGCTTGAGCAAATACGAGTCTACTCCCAATCATGTTGGTTTTGTTCCTACTGACCAACGTTATTTCTTTAAAAGCTTATCAAATGAAATTTTAAAAGCAAAATCAAGTTGAACACTTCCTACCTTCAACAGTAATGACATGTTTAATGGTTCTGAATGAATCTGTCAGTTGTGGTAAATTTTACCAATGCTTTCTTCATTCTGAAAGCGCTGAGATCACTGATAATTAATAAGCTTTGTAAAGCAAACACAGGTCAACATGTGCATGATAAATGGAGCTATTATTGTACATAGGGAAACAATTAATTTGTTGCTCCATATGGTCCGATGTCCATTAACATGCCCTGCTAATAATGCAAAACAGAAAAGCTGTAACAGAGTGTACGCAGGTTTTAGGTTATGTTCAGTGGAAAATATTTTACTAATCTATTCAGACAGTAATTTGAAAGTAGTATTTTTCTTTCTTTCTAGCTAGTGAGTAATGAGTTCTTCCTGTGACTGGTCAGGTCAGACAGCTGTCGTCATCTTTACTGTAGCAGAATTGCTTTCTGCTGGTCTGCCTTGAAAAAGGGAGTAGCGTTCTCTCTTTTACTGTAAATGCAGGGAAATGTTGAGGGAAAACATCTCAGTCTTATTCAATTTTCGTAACCACTCTGCTTTTTAATATATATATTCTATTAATTCAGTTAGCTGCAGAATACATGTAGTATCATACAGTCAGCCCATACGTCTGAATGAATTTTTGGTGCTGCTTAACCAGGGAAATATTCTAAGATGTCAGTACATTTACTGCATAAAATTGCCAACAGCGATAATTTCACTGTGGTGTGAGAACAATGGTACTTCATATTTCCCAATGTAATTTTTTAAAAATTAAAAAAAAAATAAAAAAATGTCTCTTTTATTTCCTCTTTAAAGTTTCTTGGAGAAAAGTAATCTCTGACTAACACATACATGCTTATCATACACTATAGCAGTAGCCAAGTCTTTGTGCCTGTCACTAACATAAGAAAAGGAAGAATAAAGCAGTGTTTGAAAATACCAGGGGAATCCCAAAGCAACAGTGGCTTTGCTAGTTTGATGTGTTTCTGGATCATTTTTTTCAAGATAGCAGTTTGGAGTTTTTTTGATGCAGAAGCTTTATAATTAAAAGTTTTTATAATTACAGCAAAATATAATTAACTCACAGTAATATTCAATGTGTTTCCCGATTTAAAAAAACAAGCAAACACAAACAGAACAACAACAACCCACTGAGCATAATCTCCCACTTCTGAACATTGTTTTCTGAGTTTTGAATCTGTAGCTATTCTTTCAGGAGAAAGCTATTTTTATTTAAAGCAAATGGAAGTCAGGACTTTAATCTGACCTCTGCCATGCCAGCAGTTCCTATGTTTAAGGAGGTAGCAATGAAATATCAAGTCTATGGTACACGACTCGATCCACTTTCCCTAGTTTTCATTTCAAAAATCTGTTTGTGCTAGAGTTAATGCATTTAATTTAAAAAATAAAACTTCTATTTAAAGTTCAGTTCTTTCTGTTTTCTTCAGTACTGTAAATAATTGTTAATAGCCTTTGGTTACCCCTTTAGGGTTCTTCTTTTGACAGTTCATCTAAGAAAATCTGTGATTTGATAGATTTTCTGATTAAATACTTGAGAGACAGTAGATGTTTTAATTGTCCTAGGGTACATTTTTCTTGAGAGTCTGTGGCAGTCTGCAGTCTGCTTTTTAGATACACTGATTGATTAATTCTGCTGTAATTTATACTAAAAGTTAATAAGACAGGCCTACACAGTTCTGATGCAAGTTATTATGCCTGTAAGGCACTTTAATATATGCCATTTATTATTCAAAGAAGTGCAAGCCAAAAATGTTTCATGTGCACTATTAAAAATTCAATATAATTATTTCAGAGAACTTCAGGAAATGCAAACAGTCAGAAAACCTGAATTTATTAAAACAATATCCAGTGACAGGAATGCTGATTGACTCTCTTAAAGACTCCACTTGGAGCTGTTGGTACCTGTATCAGTAGGAATTTGTTACTGCTTGAACTTCCTTTGCACAAGTTTTCCACTGTTCCTTATCATTGTATTAAATCCATGACCTTTGGTGTTTCACTTTTTCTATCTGCTTCAAAATACCAAATATTGATGGCTCTGTCCAGTCTTTTGCCTAAATTGCTGTGGTTTTCTGTATCCTGGAGTCTTGGAGATGAGCTCAAATAACAATAGCTTGGTTACATTTTCAGCTAGTCAGCCTTGAAATACAAACCGAATCCTATGGCTGTCTCATAAAGTTTAAGGTTTTCTATTATTAAAATCTTCCTTTGAAATAATAAATGACTACAGGCTGTCATGGCAGGGTCTAGAAAGGCCAGCATGTAGAATGGGCTGCGATTTCATCTGAGCATAGTTGAGTTTTATAGATCTATTTATGAGATCCAATACTGTAATGATGTAATTTTACTTGTCTAATAAATGTAGCTGTACAAGCAAAGGATAGCAAACATTTCCATTGTGACCAAAATCCTTTAAACTGCAGCCACTTTGATCTTAGAGCTCATGCTATTTAATAAATGCTGGCTATTCTTCTAACAATCACAATTATTTAAAGGGTTTTCAAAAGGGATAGAGCAAATCAAATAAAACAATTACTGTTGTATCTCATTCTGAAGTTAAGTGTATTTTTTATGTGGGTCTTGTTTAGTGTCTCCTCCCAGTTTTCATCCATTATCACAATAATTGAGTTTGTAGCTGGAATTAAATTTATCAAATTGTGTTATCCTCTTTTGAAATTGGATAGGTATCCTGGCAGTGGGAGCTAGAAGTTAATCTGCTTTGCTAAAGCCTCCAGTGGCACAGCGGCAACAGGATTGAGAAGGCTCAAACATTTTCCTGTCACCCTGGACACGATGTAATTTCTCCTCAATCCCTTGTGCAAATAATGACATTTGAATCGAGCATTAACAGGCTTAATTACTTTAAAATTGTCATTTTAATTTACACTGATATAGTATTGATCATACAAGCAGAGATTAAGCTGTTCACTGGAGCAGATGATGGGGAATTAAACATTAAAGGGTCCTCGTGGGGCTGAGAGGCCGCCCAGAGAGTGCCAGAAGAGGAATGATATTTCTCCGTAATGAACTGGCGGCATGCAGGGACATGAATCTTTGGCCTACTGGAAAAAGGGAAATAATGGGGTTTGGGAAGCATTTGCAGGTTATTCATTCGCTGCCATGCACCAATTCTCCAGTGATTCATCCACCTCACCAACATTTATTTATCTAGCAAATTCAGGAGCTCTGACCTTTCTGCTAAGTACATTTGACTTAAGACGGAGTGAAATATTCCAGGTGTAACTTTTTACAAATATTAGTTATTGTTTCTTACTTCTGACTAATATTAAACACAGTTATTTAATCTGCCATACATACTTGGCCCATTTGTGCGACTCATGATGATCAAATGGACTTCATAAAAAGATCCAAGTATTGTGGGATTAAATGAGGTCTTCCAAAGTCCTTGACCTCATTTAGTTACAGTCTGATTTTCTTCTTTGGTAAACATGAATTAAAGTTAATTTAAAGCAAGCTAACACAAGTTTACGTGGAAGATTATACAGCACGTAATAGTAAAAATGACGAGTAATCCTTGTAAAACCTCTAACCTAAAAATGTCACCACTCTCATATGAAGTATACTTTAGAAGTCCAAGAAGATACATGGAATAGCATAGGGCTGAAATTTTCGTTTCAGTGATTTGGATTCCTCTAATAACTTGTTTGAAATGTGGTCAGGAAACAACTATTGCTATTTGGATAATTTACTGTTTAAAAATTCAGAATTAAATGTGGATGCTAAATTATACAAGATCGATCTTGTGTTTTCATATAGAGTAAGCTAGTTTTCCTTTATGCCTTACATTTTAGTTTTGTCAGGGAAAACTAAAAACAGTAGTATAACAAAGCAGGTACTAGATGAGTCAGAATACTTGTGGTCATTACAATGTAGAATAGGATGTCTCCTTTCTGAAAATTGACAACTTCTCATTTAAGAGAGCGTAGGGCCAGATCACAGCCCACTGACTTCAGGTATTAATGTCTGTTCTGTTGGTAAATATGGAAATTTCTGAGGAAATCCATTGAAGTTGATAGCATCTGTGTATTTATTAGTGTAACTTTCTTAGGATGTCATTTCTCTTGTGTGTAACAAAGGACTGTTCCTTAAAATTAAGGAAGATGATGCAATATAGGATGTTGAATTTTCTTATTGCTTACTTTTTTTCCCACTTAAAACAGGAAAATTCATTGAATAAAAATATTCAATTGCAATATAGAATGTTGACTTTTCTTATTACTTACTTTTTTTCCTCACTTAAACAGGAAAATTCATTGAATAATAATATATTGCTAGATACAAAAGGACATGGGTTTAGGATTCTGAAATAGATAGCAATGATTGTCTTGTTTTAAAAAAGCTTTCTTTGAAAGCTAAGGAAAAATTGTGTTTATCTTTTTGTATCAGAAAGGATGTTCTGACTGGTTTTGTGTGAGAAGATTTTAGGGTTGGGGGGTTTTTAAATACAGACTTAGGCATGTACTTGTTTGCTCTCATTATTTTCTTGTCTTTGTTTGAAAATATTACCTTTTTGGTGACGATTTTTTTTTTAATTGTCACATGTTGTCTGGGCTTTTTTTACATATTGGAATTTATTTTTATTTTGCCATCCTGCTTTGGGGCTGTTGTTTACTTCCAGATGCCAAAGTAAGTAAATGTTGAACAGTGTAGATAATGCCTGCTATCTATGAAAAATGCCTAGATGCACTGCAAGCTAACAGTGTGCCTTGGGGCTGAGCATGGCTGGGGGAGCCATGCAGCTGAGCTGGTGTGTCATTGCAAGCAGTCGTGCCTGCTTCAGAAGACACCGTTAAAACCAAAGGGCTAGTGCTGAAATTTGCATTGCAAGTGAGGAAGCATTTGCAGTGGCAAAGCGTAGCATAGCTGGAAGTATTAAGTCTGCGTGAGTGGAAGCAAAGGAAATTGAAAGGAAATGGTGGTGGATGGCTAAGGTGGAAGAAGGAAGATGTGTGCTTTAGGAAAAACAGCCAGGAAAAATGCTGAAGCCTCACTAGGTCTGTGTTTATTTAGACAAAAATGTCCTTGTATGTAGTAGGGACAGGGTTGACTGATAGGCACACGAGCCTGTATAGAAAAGCTGCAATATGTTTCAGTTGTTTTCAGATATTTATATTTCCAGTATGAGCCATCTGTATGGAGTCACATAAAAAAATATACCGTTGGAGAAACATGAAATACATCAAGCCATATTTTCAGCTGTGTATGTTTGATCACAGCTACCCATGTACAATATAAGCATTGTGCAACACCAATTTTACAGGGTTTCTGTTATCTTATGCAATCATGTAACTTTTAATAACTGAGACCAAATTATAATATGGCCAAAATTTCCTGTATTTCAAACACATTTGGAGGATGCTTTTTGTTTTCCTGGGCTCTAGTTGATGTCCTCATTTTCCTTGGGGCTGTGGGAGAAGAGTAGTTCCCCCCTCTCCTTTTCCCACACACACTTGTGTTGCTTCTCTGCGTAATGTATGTGCCTGTCATCTTGCACAGTTATATAGAGTATCTGCAAGCAGTGGAGAAAGATAGGCATTAATGCTATTTTTTTTACATGTAATGCTATAATTTTGCTCTTTCCAAACAAGTAGATGTTGGAATTCATGTTGTATTCTTGCAGGATGGTATTTCTATTTGGACAGAGGCAGTACGTACATTACTGCAAGGTTCTGTGCAGAGATAGCCCAGCTAACCTGGACAGAAGCAGCATATTAACATTTGCAGGACAGTGCCCTTGAGCTGATCCTCTCCCTGGAGAAGCTCCCACCTTCACTTGGCTGCACCACTTCTCAACTGATTCAGGCATTTCAGCTCTGACCGACCTGACCCATGCAGACCCCGTGCACTGCCAGGCAGGAAAAAGTCCACCCGTCTCCTCATGCATGTGCTTGCAAGGAAATATGCAGAAGGTGGCCCTGGGAGGTGTCTGATGAGCGCTCACCTCTTCTCCTGGGTTTGTTCCTCATTTACTGCACCACTGTCTGTACAAATTGCTAAGCCCGGGTTGCTCTCTAGGTAGATTGTGTGTTTCTGTTATAAGAAGGTAACAGTCTATCTCTAGTTCTTCAGTAGGCTAATGTATCATTGCAGACACTGATACAGACATCTGAAATACAATTAAATGGCAGGAATGCTTTATTTGTCTAAACAAGACAAAGCATGGAACGGGTTCATTTGACTTGAAACATGTAATTAGCATAACCATTCTGGATGCTTGTTTTATCATTTGCAATATAGTAAAAGATTGATTATTGTACTGTACCTTTTGAATTTCATTAATAGAATTGTTTTGTCCACTTGATTAATATGTTGCCTCAACCTCAGAATAATCAGATTAAACTAGGTTGCCTTATTCCTTGTGACTTGGAACATTTTTGTTTCCATGCACTAACTTTTCACTAAGGCCCCATGTAAATTGGTGCGTTTTGTCATCTTAAATGCATGTCAGCATACATCCATTCTTGCATCACTCCTAATGGTGTAGAATGGATATCGCTGTTTGCATGTATTTTATAAACTAATTAATGACTGTCTTCTAAGTTTAAACGGTGGGAGATGGAAGTAGGGTGTTTTCACTACAGTTTCTTTGACAAATCAAGCACCTGGTATCCATATATGTTAAAGTCTTTCAGATACTTTAGGTATTACTACTTCACACCATGGGTCCCCGATTTTGAATATGTGAGCTGTAATAAATTAAAAGGGTTTTTTTAATTATTGCCTTATTTTCTAAAAGAAACCAAATTACACAAAAGACTAAGACTTGCTCTTCTCAGGAGTTAGTATTAAAGGTTTTCAGTTGTGTAATAATGTTTAGCATTCACATTTTTTCGATCCACCAGTTGTCAGCTGCATTAAATCAGTGACATCCCAACAGCTAAACAGGTTTTGTTGCATTGATACCAACTGATCCTATTTAAAGGAATGTTTCTTTTTGTTGAACATATTTATTTTAAGATGTTTAAGAAAGATTCAATAAGCAGACTAAGTCCAGAGGAACTAAAATAGGACTAGGATAGGGACAGTCACCATGCAAAGCGGAGGCTAGACCTTGGAAAAAAAGTGTGCCTTGCTGCTAGTGCTCAGAGAAGCTGCATTTCCTGAGCTGGCCAAAGAGGAATGCAAACCGTTAATTTCAGGAGAGGCTTGTGGACACAGCTTGCAGAAATCCATTTGTGAAAACTACATTTTCAGTTTTGAGGGTCATAATGTGCAGATTTCACTCACAGCTGTCATCTTCTGTATAACATGATAAAATCTTTCAGGTGTGCTGTGGTGTTTTCTTGCCTTACCTTACTTGCGTTACTTTCCATTTTTGCAAGAAAGGAGGATTTGCTGCTTGATTAAGTAAATTTTAGACCTGGAAGAAAATAACTAAGGCTGTAGAAACCAGTACGAGTGCCACATATATTCTTTTCTTGTGACTGAGAAACCATGCAGAACTAAATGCTGTTGCAATTTCTGGGTTGCATGATTACAGAAAGAGCAAATGCTGCCTGTTTGAAAATGGATGCAGCAGTGCATGTTTCTGTCCTCAGAAAAGGCACAAGTGTGCAAACTGCTTTGATTGTGCTTGGTGTCTAGTAACTCTGCTGCAACTCCACAGTCCTGGATTTCACCATTTTGTTAGAATGTTGCAGAATCCAGCAGCTTTGCTGCTGAATGCCACAGCCAGCTGTGGCATTTCATTTTCTGTGCTCCTTTCCTGCCAGCAGCTGCCTTCAGGTGCTTCGTGCTTTATAGCGAGCTCACAGCCAGGAGCCACAGCCCAGCCCACACGCCTCGTGGCTCTGCGGAAAGACAGCAGTGGGTCAAGCTGTTGGACCCTGCGCCCCGTGGAGGGCTCAGATCTAAGGGGACATCTTGCCATGTCTGAGAAAACAGCACAGCAGTAAATGTGGGGCAGCAGTTGCCTGCAGTTTCCTGCCTGCCTTACTGCCCTTGAAGGTCTGCGAGGCCTTAACTGAAGTACCTGGACATGCTGCAGGATCTAAAGTCTGTGAAACACTTAAAAATAACTGCTTTAAAATTTTCTAATAATTATGACCGTGCATATTACATTTTTAGCTCTCAGCCATAAGGAAGTGGGTTTGTGGAGTCTGGGGGATCAGTAAGAGGTCTTCTGTGGTAGCAGAATTAACAAATTGCTGTTAAATTTGAAGGCTCTCTTCTGTGCCATGTAAAAGGAAGATTTTGTGTTAAATTTCATCTTTGGCATTTTGATAAAAGGTGAATGGCAGAAGACACACTTTCAAAAAATGCATCCCTGAAGGTTTCCTGCAGCCCCTCCTCATCCCCAGCTCCCTCTGGAGTGCCTGTATCGATTTTGGCAATGCCATGAGTTGGCAAGCACCACTATCATTGGTGCTGCTTTTAGGATGGATGTTGTCTTTTGCTTCTTTTGAAGTCACACATTTGTGAGCAACACTCACATAACTAGCACTGGGGAAATCTCTTCTGTCTTTGGTATTCCCTTTGGCTCCCCCTTGAATTTTCTTTTCAGTTATTAAGAATTTGTATTTTAGTTTGTTAGAACTTGAAAAGGTCTCCTGAATTTTGAGCTTTTTCACCCTGTGTGGAAAAGGAGCAAGATATCTACAGAATTAGTCGCTTGTATGTTCATGAGCATTCTTTTACCTGCAGAAGTCTTCCTCTGGCTTCCTCTCAGCACATGCATTATTGCTCTGTTAGCATCCTTCTCATTACGTGCTTCAGTAAAAACATCCTCTCCATATTAGGCAGCATCTGTATTTTCTTCATGGATCTTTTCCTTTGCTTTTAACACTGTGTGAGGCTCCACACATGTCTCTGGATGGCTGCAGTCAGGCAGCTTGTAACGAGCCAGTGCTGCATGAGCTCTGGCTGTCCATCGCGCAGAGCTGTGTGACTGCCTCCTGACAGGCAGTGCCTGTGCTGCCTCTCACCACTCCTCCATCAGGCGACTGTCCACCACTGGGCTCTGTGCAGACCAACATGGGATGAATCTAGTACCAAAAGTAAATGTTCCCAAGGCATTAGGTAAGAGATTTCCAGGTAAACTATAAGTAAGCTTAGGAAAGTATATATGCTTCTGTTCAAGAACGATTTATTGTAGGCCTTGGGATCCTGTAAAAGAAAGCTCCCAGTGACCAAGGGATGATAGGACATACTATAAAAAATAAAAATTAAAAAAAATCCTTCTGAACTGACAGATCTGCAGAAAGGGGATCTGCAGCTGATTGGGTCACAGATAACAGCTAGCAGTAAGGGAGGTGTTCTTTCTGCATGGATTTGTCCTGAGCATAATTAAATGTAATTTCATTGTCTAAAAATCCTATTGTAAATTACTGTATGATGCTAGGTTCAGGTTCCTGATGAAATGAAACACATTCTTCCTGCCCGGGAAGGAGACAGTAAGAACACCGAGTGACTCCTGCTGTGTGTGGACAGGCTTATCTGAGAGTGTAAACTGAAGATGTAGTTACACCAATTTCTGCAAAAACTTTTTTTTGGGGGGGGGTGGGGGGATAGGAGAGGAGGGAGAGAACAAATCCCATCTCAAAGTCTTTGTATCATACAAACCTGAATACAGGTGAATCCTTTTCTGACTGAAATGGACTAAGGCAAGGGATGCTTAAGGAATATGAAAGCAGAATAAGGGAGAGGGAAAGGTGAGAAATAGTAATGGGAAAAGGACTCCTTCTTACAAGCAGAAGCAAAACACCTCTGCTGTTTTACCCATTTCAAAGGAGTTGCCTTGGCCAAAACTAGTAAATGGGAGTATACTGGGGAACATGTGCATCTGGTGGTCGAGCCCATCTCTTTTGCCCTATTCTAAATACTCCACAGTATGCAGTCGTAGGACTCACTGCAGACACTACTGGAGTCATCCCAACTTTTAATTACAGTTAATCAATGGATGCTAACTGCAGGTGCTCTGCATACCCCCACTCTGGTAGCCTGTGGCTATAGAGTGGGTTTGATCCCCCCTTCTCTGTTTACATGCTAATACCATATGTAGGAAGGAGGTTAAACTATGATTCTGTTGGTTCATCAGTGTACTTCATCTGTATTCACCATTTCACAATTCAGGTGTGAAACAAGCAATGCCACCCGTGCTGATGGTGTGTGTGCGAGTTACCTAGGCAAGGCTCGGGCTCTAGCTGGATAGCCATTGCAGTGCCTTAGGCTCACATCTTCAGCTGGGGTGGGAACAAGGGATTTGCCAGGGAACTCTTTCAGACAGGTGAGAGCATCGGTTGTGAGAAGTGTCAAAGCTCAGTCTGAGCAGCCTCAGCAACCCATCCGTATTCTCAGTTGGGGAATGCTTTGTGGTAGCCTGCCACCTGCACTAACATTTATGAAGGCTAAACCGGATTCTGTGGCAAAGGAATCAAGTTTCAGCATATTTTTTTTTGTAATTGCTGAGAAGAAATCAACTTCAGATTTGCTTCAGAATCTCTTGGCAACTTTCCCACCCCTTAGTTCTGGGAGGGAGCACACATTGCAATAAAGGCGTGTGGTTTGGATCTTCCCCACAGACATCTCGCTGTATGAAAACTATGTATACTATGTACAGAGTTTATATATGTACACACATGCATGCATACATAGATGTAAAAAATACATGAAGATTCGAAATTTTGTGGCAACAAAATGTGAATGAAGCATAAACTTATGTTCCAGGATTAAGATTTAAGTTTCTGTCTACCTGGGTCAATGTTTGAGGTTACTAAGTGTTTGAGTCATTGAACTTTAAGACTGCATTCATCACAGCTTCCTAGACTAATATAAATTTCTTCCCATTAAGTCAATAAGCGTGGTTACATCAGACAGCAGTTCTGTCTAGAAACTAAGATTAATGTCCATCATAAAAGTGACATGAAGAGACAACTTGTTTGATTTATACAGGCTATTTTTGTCTTCTCAGTTTTAAAATAAAATTCAAGTTATTACTTCTATCAATACAGAGGTTTTCTTTCACACTTCCACTATTACAAAAACATTCTTTTCAAATGGTGGCTTCTTTTTAATTCAAGTATGAGCCTGTAGGAAGAAAAAACCCTAACAGTAGGGGGACTGGCAGTACAGAGTACAGTTGACTGATATTTTCACTTCTTTGAAAGAGCTTTCTTTTTAGAAAAAAAAAAAAGGGAAAAGTTTTTTCAGGCTTCTTATCTGTTGCTGTTTTCTGTAGGAAAGTATATTCCTGTTTAGAAACAGAAATTGGTTTTCAAATTCAGGTGTAAAAATACAGTTTACGATACTGCAGCAGCAAAGCCTGGTTCTCGAGCCTTACTGTAACCCTGGACCAGCTGAGGAGGTGCCTTCCTCTTTTAAATTGCTACCAAAGCCATCTCCTAGCCCACAGTTCCCTGCTCACTACCATGGCATCCCTAGCTGCCATTTCATTCAAAAGCATTGATGTCATACTGAGCATGAACTATATTCAATTAATTCCATTGAAAACTTTAGTAAAGTTAGGCCTCAGTTGCAATCTTGGAAGTTTTTAGTTCTCGTCTCCCATGCTACCTTTAAAGAAATTTCATATGATCAAAAGGCACGTTACAGACCCATGAGCTTTTTTTCTGCAGTGGTCCTTTTGTTATTAATGGATTAACTTCACAAAGTGATGCTGTGCTGTTCTTGAAATGCATAAATGTATTTTCTTTACCTTTTACTAGCTCAAAGCTAGAAAATAGTGGTAATATGGTGATGCTAGCAAGGCCAAAAATAGAATTTGAGCGAGGCACTGGTGACAGACTCAAACAAAGTAATCTTAAGCTCGCTCTTTGTATGGTTTGTAGAGACATTTGGTTTTGTTTTTCTTTTTAATTTCTTTTTTTTTTTAAGTCAGCTATGGATATGCAAATGCTGCCTTTGTAGGAACTAAACCCACAAATTAAGATGGTAAGTCTTTGAGCACTATTGTGATGTTGTTTCTAGCACAATACCATGAATTCCTTTGTGGTAGTTCAATAGCTGAAGGTTCATCTGAGACTTTGAAAGGTAAAGCATTAACAGAAGTGATGAATTACAGTTCCAAGCAAGGTACAGCAAGCATATTTCTAACAGTTTCTTCCTAAACTGTTTGTGGTGTTTTCTTTGTGAAATGAACTTTTGCAGCAGGGAGGGTGGTATCCTTCCAGGTTCCTCCCACCGTGAAGCTGGATTTCTGCTTCAGGATATCATCAGCTGGCATGCTGAGGGAGTTGGCAGATCAAGGCACATCCATCCGAATGCCTTGTCTGTCTCCGTGCTCTCGCCAGCGTACGTAGATCAGAAGATGGGAGCCAGCATTTGCTTACTTCTGTTTATCTGATGTCTGTCTGATACAGGGATAACCTTACAAAATTAATTACCTGCTTAGGGATATCACCAAGCGTCCTACCTACATCAGCAGAATTGCTGGAATTTCTTTCATTAGTGTGAAGTAATGTCTTTGGAATTTCCATGTTGAGAAGATACCTTTGCTGGAGACCAAGCAAAAGGTCTTTGCTTCTCATTACAGGTTCTCTGACACTTGCCAGATCTTCCAATTTTAAAACCAGGAGGAAGCAGTAAGAACAGGCCATAGTAAACCTTTTTATTCAGGCCTTTTAGGATGTTCAGGCAAAAATATCTTTAATGAGTTTTGCTGTTTGCTGACTGTGTCACCAGTGAATCAGAGGGTGACAGTTTCTAGGTTTTTCTTGAATAATTCCATTTGCTCCATGGCTTGCCACAATTCAAAGAGAAATGTGTTCTTGTCTGTCATCAGAGCAATGGAACCTGCATGCCAGTAACAATTTCAATTAAGTGTGCTAAATATTATTGTAATTTGTGATTAGTCAGGAGCATGTCCCTTTAAAAATATGATCAGCTTAAAGCATTATACCACATAAACCCAGTATTTGTCCAATTTGAGATGTAGATATGTCTATTTTGGGGTGCATAAGGGATGTCAGCCTGTCATTGAACTCAAAGCTAATCTCTACACTGTGCCAGGAGTTTGCATCGATGGTCCTAAGTTACTTTAATTCTAAAGATCTGTATGAGCAGGGTACTTATAAATGTACAAACTGTACCATATTATTGATATTTTTAAAATCAATTAAAGCTTTTCTGTAATTGTCCACAGACATTGCATGCTCCAGTTGAATGACAGTAGGTAATTTGTAAACTGTTTAAGTTCATTGTTGGCCATCTCTTAGAATTGATTGTCCTTTAATTAACTTATCTATCATGCATGTAATGTGATTCCCAATAAGAATTACAGAATTTTAATTGAAATTGAAAAGTTCTGAAAGGTATAAGTATAAAAAATATGTATTATATATGTGCATACTCAAACTTACATGGACATTCTGAAGAGATTTTAATAACAAGGCAGGTTTGCTACATGATTTAATTATCAACTTACTTGATAGTATTTAGATTAGAAGAGTATAATTTGGTTTATTTCATAAAGAAAAGTTTTACATCATTATGTCCTTATTGATTTGCCAATGCTATTTAATGAGTTTCAATTCACAAAAGTTGCATTAGTTGTAATACATCTTTTGGATTATGTAAAGGTAGCCTTATTTTGGAAATAAGACCGCTTGAAGAAAATGCTGAGCATAGTTGAAAATTAATTATCCCAAAGTATTGCTCCTAAATGTACACAAAGACATGAAAAATGGCAGCAGGCATTCTGTTATTCTCCATGTAATTATTGTGTATAATTCCAGGGAAATTCTTTTCTTTTCAGTAATCCGGATGTTTTCTTATGTTTGCTAAACCAGATATGCTGGACGTGTTTTCATTTATGCTACTATTTTGGTTGGCATACACTGAAAGTTTTTTTAAGATTCTTCCTAACTCAGTTTTAAGTATTTTCAATGAACTCTGACAGAATACGCTTAAATCATTATATTATTGCTGCTTTGTTGTATATCATTATACCTTTATGGAATCAGTGCACCATCTGCTGCAAAGGGGGCAAGGGCATAGAATATCTAATCACATAAATCATACTGCTCTTCATTTCAATGAAGTGAAGCCTGTTAGGAAATACTGGGTTTAGCCCCTTGTTAGCAATAATAATTTAAAAACTTGTAACATGTACCTTTGTCTCTTGCTGAATTGGCAGTGTACAGAGTACCACAGTACAACAGTGAAGAGTCATTGCACCGAATCAGGTTCATCTGCTCACTGACACTTCAGTGTCAGTGAAGTAACACTTCTGATTTTTAATACCAACTCTCTGTATTAACAATATTGGATAACAAAGAAAATCTGGGAGAGAGACTTTCTCCATTTTTTAATGTAAAATATTGTTGTATTAATTCAGTAAAGGTCAGTAGAGAATTTGTTTTTCAAGTGTGGGCAGTTCTCATTGTATTTTTTGTTCGATACATAACTACGGTGATATAAACAGTTATTGAAAACCTTACTTTTTTGATGGCTTTTTTTTGTGCATTTCAGACTTTTCATATATGCTACAGTGAAGCCTGAGAATATAGGTTTAGGGAGGGTGTTAAGAAGAGGGTTACATTACCCTCAGCCCAGATACCATTGCTATCATGCTCTACTTTACAGAGACTGGATTTCTCTTGTATGTATCAAATGGCTGCTATTTTGCCACCACGTGCTTGAGTTTCCAGTATGATTGTGTTGAATAAAAGGCACAACAGTGTAGGTTCTGTACGCCATAATCTGGAAGCACCCTAGGTGAGGTTTTGACAGTGATGACATGCAGAGGCACTGGCTGAGTGAACATATCTGTTGGAGTCTAGCTGAGGAGCATGACCCTGGTGGAGCAGTTCTGTAAGACCTGTCGATGTGGCAAGCTGCTTCACACAAAGCCACGCAGTCCAGACCGAAATACAGGATAATCTCTAGAGAACATGACCAACCTCCACTCTGCTCACACAGGCTGGGCTGAAGCTCCTGCCACCAGTGCTAGGCTGGCCCAAGGCCAGCAAGAGGTGGCTTCAGCAAGTCCATGTGTGCTGCAGTCCTCCTCCCAGCTGCAGCACGGTTGTAATCTGGGCAACAGCAATTAGGGAGGCTGAAGTAAGATTGACTGTATCCCCAGTGATGTAAATCATGGAAGGCAGACTCTTGCTAAATATGGAAAAGATTATCTTAAAGCAGCACTTCTGTGCAGGGCAGTATTCTGAAGGTTTTACTTGACCACATAGTTATTTCTTCTCACACGGCATGTAGACTTTGTGTTTAATTCTATCTTTGACTCCTATGGTGGCTTCAGCACGGGCAGCAGCAGCTTTCCTGGACTGTAGAACTTTGCTGTTAACAGGTGCTTGATTTGCAACTGCATTACACTTCTGATTGTATGGTTGCTTAGAAAGACTGCTGCGCAGGTACCAGATATTTCTGTCTAGGACAAAAGTACAAGAGTAGTATAGTTTAAATTATTAATCCTAGCATCTCCACTGGCTCCAGTAGATTGCTGTATCATTATGTTTTCCTTCCTTTCCTCATGCAACCATGAGAATCCGATGATTTCAGTGTCCTCAAGGTTGATGCCCTTGCAAGATGCTGTTCTCTCCCTCAAACCTTCATCCCTCTTTTAAGGCCGTCTTGTTACGCTGCAGTTCATCTTTGTTATGGTAATTTAAAAATTTAACAGGTTTATTAATCCTGCAGAATTTATTATCGTCAAACATGAGATATTATTAAGTTGCTATTGTACAAAGCATTTACCCTCGCTGTTGGAATGACTTGTCCTCTGCATTGGCAGACACAGAAACATTCATTTTGTTTCCTAATTAGGAGAGCTGCAATCAGGAACCATGACAGAGTTCAGCTCCTCAGTGTACAGCATGCCAGGTTCCATAGTGCAGGCTTTATAAAATTCTCTTTAATTCAGGAACAGAATATCATTAACTTTGTAAGTGGATGAATACAATGGACAAGCAATTTAATTAACTTCTAACATTCGATGTTGGACAGGAGACAAAATGAAATTATGCACATATTTCTTATGCAGGCAGTCAACCTTGAAAGGGGCTTGATTGTGATGGGTCAGACAGGGGGACAGCTTTGTCCAATTATTTGATGTTTAGTCCTAGAATATGAAATTTGAAATTTGGTACTTTGTAAATCAATCATCTCGTATTTTGAGGCAGTTACAAAGGTTCTTTGAGATACAAAACAACTGCCAGTGATTGTGACACACTAAATACAACCTTTTACCACATGGTACTTTCCTATTTGGAGATGACCTGTGTAATACTAAATGAAATGGGCATTAATGCCTCCTCACCAAATTGAATTTGCCATATTGAGTGTCTTATGTAAGAATATACCAACAAAATACTGAATTGATTTAAAGTTTTTAAAATTAAAAGTATTTAGGGTCAAGTAAATGTAGCAAGAGTCATGCAGCTTAGCAGTTTCCTACAAAACGACACTTTTTTAGTAGAAGAAAAGTATGGTAAAATGTTAAACATCCAGCAGTCTCGCCCATCTGATCAGAAGCCATCCAAGTTGCGTCCCAGTTCCACTAGCACTGCCAAAGGTAAATCACGTCTTGTATAACCCAGTTGGGAGGGGCTGGTCACTGTTGGTGAAAGCCCGGTGCAGATCACCCACATCACCAGGTGCATAAGCAGGAGGGGATTCATGCAGACCTTTCCTTTTTCTGCTTGCGGGCCCCAAGTGCTGTGCCGAGCTCTCCTGTGTACAGCTCACTTACTGACCGGAGGAGTGAGCCAGGATTTGGCTGGCAGTGAAGAAGCCTCTGATCTGCAGGAGCAAAAACACTGAAAGAAATTGCCGTGGGCTTCTTGCTGGGCTCACCCATGTCTGTCAGGTTTTGCTTCAGAACTAGTCAGGATTTTTGCCCTTACAGCAGTCTCCCTTCTCCCCTTGCAGATCAGGGGAACATTCCTGGAAGGATGTTCCATTTACTCGGTCTCTTCATGGTTATCAGATACTTGTAACTAGTCTAGATTGATTTTTGTTCGTTCTGGATCTGCTTTGTCCTGTGGCAGTGTAACTCTTCAGCTTAAATGGTTCTTTCCATTCCCCAGTGTTACTCCTCATCTGTGGTTCATTTGCAGCTTTCCTTTGTTTTGCTGGGATACAGAGTCAGCCTCTTTTAGTCACTTGCTGTTTGGCAGGATCATATTCCTTAATCCTGATGGCCTTTTTGCAGTGCGGTCAAGCCTTTTATGTGGGCAAACAGAATTGCTAATGTGGTTCCAGATGATGCACCATCATTGCACTCTGCGGCTGCACTAATGCTTCTCCAACTATGGCTCTATCTCACATGCTGCACGCTCAGATCACTTCTGCCTTTTCCACACCTGCATCCCTTTGACGGTTTTTGTGGTGCACTCACTCACGCAGTACTGGGAGGATAGAAGTATAGGGGGGAATAAGGAATGAATTTCTGGAAGAGGTGAAGTGCTACTTTGGTCTCTGTTGCTATTGGTTACACTCGTAAAATGATTACAAAAATAAATGTGTAGTAGAATGTAGCTTACTCCCTGAAAAATAATACTTTTCACTTCTGTATTATCTTCTGCAATGCAAGACTCAAGTTCTGTTTTCTCGAAGTTTGAGAACTGTTACCAGTACCTCCTGGATAAATCTGGCTGTTATGTAGAGTATTTTGAGCTCTCTTTGTCAAGAACTTAGAACTGCTTGGGGAATATGTCTGAGTCTCCATGAGGTTCGACGCTCAACTAACTGTTAAGTATTTAACCATTTAAGTGCATATTTCTTTCTTAGGTACATTTATGCTTATAATGTCTGCTGTGCTTACAGATAGACACCAGATTTCATTTATTTATTTGTTTATTTAGGTTGGATGGGACTTGGAGCAACCTGGTCTGGTGGAAGGTGTCCCTGCCCAAGGCAGGGGGCTTGGAACTAGATGATCTTTAAGGTCCCTGCCAACCCAAACTGTTCTGTGATTCTCTGATTCTGTTTCTATCTCCTCTCATACTGAAGAGCCAGTGAATATTCTGAGCAATGCAGTATACTTTTTTCTGGCTTTAAACCATCGGTGGAGTCTCAACAGAGGTTTTGGCTGTTTGATCGCGTGCACTTCTTGCAGTCAGGCCCATTAAAAAGTTGCTAGGGCAGGAATCAAGAGTGTGGCCCTGAATTATAGTTCTGAATCCTGTATTCAGACAACCTTCTTTTGTATTGGTGTGGAGCCAAGCTGTGTGCCTCTTACCCTGATTGGGGGCCTCTGGAGTGCTTGTGTAATAGAAATATTAAATAACAGTGTGATTAATGACTTTGTGAAGGTTCTACTTTGAGCTCAGGAATAATGATAAGTGGCCTTTTTTTAACTGTTCAGCGTACATACACTTCCCTTAACTCATGTTGGCTCCTTGGTCTGTCAGTAATCTTGGTTTTAAGAAAAAGAACCTCTGTATGATTTTTTTTTAATTGAATTGATTTGTAATTAAAATGTTAAATCTTGCTGTGAAATATGTCAGCATCAAAAGGGCTAGTAAGTATTCTTTGTCAATGTAGTAGGTTACATACGGATTACTCATTTACTTACCAGACATGCTTATACATAACTCAAATTTTTTATTTTTAATTTTTTCTTTTCTTAAGTAGTCTCAAAGCATCTTTTAAAATTGATTATGATTTTTCATTTGCTATATTGATGCAGTAAAGAAATTATAAAGGCAAGATAGTAGAGGTGGACCATTTTAGCTCAAGATCACTCATTTTGCTAGTCTTCAGAACAGGAAAATGAAAACTCCTGGGACTTTGGTTTTTTTTTCCTGAGAATGTACTATTAATGGTTGCTGTTAGCAGAGAAACCTCTCTGAGGTATCCGTAAAGGCCAGGTGTGCAAATGGTCTCTTGATTAAGCATCTAAATGACTTGGGATTTAAACATCTTGGAATTTTTAACGCAGTTACACAGCCTTTTTAGAAACCTAAACAGATAAGCCCATTTGAAGATACCTAAATCATCTTGGTAATGACTCTAGAAATAAACAGTACAAGCTATAAGACTGTATACATAATCACTCAAGGATCAGTTGTTTCCCAAATTAAATTTAATTCAACTATTATAAAAACAAACAAAAAAATCAGAGTTTATTTTGTGTTTGGATTTTTTGAGTCGTAAATTTGTAGCGACTATTGCTTTTGATACTTCAGTTGTTACTGGTCTCTTAAAAAAACGGTTCTGAAGAAGTAAGAAGGAAGAAAGCGAGGATGCAGTGCTAGATGTTAAAGTTATGGCTTGTGCTGCTGAACTACAAGTTAACAGGAAAGACTGGCACTAACATTAGTTGAGGATGGTTAGAAATCACACTGCGTGTTCTGACAGCTCATTGAAGCTGGCAACATGGAAAGCGTGAGGTTATTCCTCTGGCACCAAGTAGTCAGAAATGTAACTTCACTGCCTAGCTGCAACAGTACAGCCAAGAGCCAGACTGAGAAATTGGCAGGTCCATAAAACAGACAGATTACAAACACATTGGAACTTTTTAAGTCAAAACCAGGGTGTGGAATTAATATAATTAATATAATTACAGCAAATAAATGACCATGAATTAGGTAGACATATCCTTTTTTTCCCCACCAGCTGTACCTGCAGGCTTCTGCTCTCAGTGGTCTTTGCCGCTTCAGCTGCATTGACTAACCGGGAGGTGGTCACTGGAGAAACTGGTAGGATGCTAGCGATTGTGCATGCAAGTTGTGGTACGGCAAGTTGCCTCTTTACAACATAGGTATGTTTATATTACAATATATAACATTATTTTAGGTTTTATGGAATAAGCGAGTCTTCAGTACCAATCTTGTCAGTGGTTTTAGTCTTCTCAAGTAACCCCAATTACTGTAATGAGTGTCACATGTAACAAAGCAGGTAGCTTTAATTTTAAAAATAATAATAAAAAAAAGTTACAGTGCGCCAAGAGAGTTTTCTGAGTTTGTCACAGAGTATTTGGAGCCCACTCACTTCTACACTTTATTAAGAGTGTAATTGTTCAAATACTGCTGAAATTAAGCTGATAACCTGTGCTTGAGATACAAAGCCACAAAAGTAGTGTGTAATTGTTTGAAATGGTCTGGTTCAGGCTCTGGCTGTCTGCACGTCGGGTACGCAACGCCTGTCTGGGGGCAAGCTCAAGAGAAGTTTAATTGTATGTACTTTAGCTGGTAAGTCTAATTCAGGAAATGACAAATTACTGGACACCTAATTTGTTTGCAAATAAAAAGTGATAGACTATTTTATAATGAGTTGATCTGTGTACCCAGCCTGTTTTGTTAACCTTGAATGAACAATAGACATTTAGTGTTAATTTAGCTATCCTGGAGCAAGTAGCTTATGAACAGAGTTGACAAGCATACACTTTAACATCGCTCATTATTTGTAGTTGCTTTGTTGGTAGCTATTTAGCTGTGTTAGAACCAATCTGTCCTTGCAGCATGCCCTTTCTTCATTACAAGGAAAGTGAAGATTACATGAAAAGTAACTTTTTTAAGGCAAACTTAGGGCGCAGGTGGTTTTCACCAAGTTTATGAGCTGCCACAGAAATCCACGGTAACCTGTGGCTTGTTTCCTAGCAGAATTTTAGAGCTGTTTTGCTGTCACTGGGCCTGGTGGCAGCATGCCCCTCACACCAGTGACTGAGGGACAGCCAGGTGCTCCGCCAGCTTTGGCCACCGGTATGGAGCAGCCCCTCAGCCTGCCGCAGCCCAGGGGGACAGGCCGCACGTGGCTGCTCCCCAGGCAGGGCCCTGCATGGGCCGCTGGGCCGCCCATGGGCTGGGCTGGTGGCAAGGGGCTGCTGGGCTGGCCTGGGGGTGCGAGGGGCTGGGCTGGCCAGGCACCCACCGCCTCCCTCTCGGTGGCCCTGGCGGCTGGGCATGGGTGGCCCCATGACGCTGGCACAGGGCCTCAGCCCAGCTGTGGGGGCCTGGCTGGGGGGCAGTGGTGAGGCCTGCTTGCCCCCCCGGGGAGGCTGTGAGGATGTCGGGGCCTGCACCATTTCCCATCTTGGGTTTTTCTATTTGAAGTCTCTTTAACATCATTGCAACATAACTGAATCCAGATAAGGTGTCCCCGTATAATCCCGATAACAGTGTTTTTACATAAAATTACCCTCTTCCTGTGTGGAATTGCTGCAACTTCTCATTTGCTGTGTTTCCCCTGACTGAAATGTGGCAGCTAATAGACTCCATTTTCCTAATGGGGAACTAATATGTGCTCTTGATGTTCAGGTTTATAAATATGTAAAATATGTTTTTAATTGTTGTTAGCAAAACAGGCAGGTAATCAATACTATCAGGCGTGACAAACACACTGTTGACGTGCAGCATAGCTAAAAAGACTGGTCAGAGATAAGGGCTTCCTGTCAGCAGTGCCCTGCGCTAATTAATATTCAGACATTGTCATGTTCGATGATAAATGAATTCCTTGAACTATATTGATATAGTAGGTTAAACATTGAAAAAGTTGGGTTGAACTTTGACTTTAAATATTCATTAAAGCTAATTATGGATTTTATGACTACATGAATTACAGTTTCTATGTCATCATTGGCAATTTATTTTAAATTTATTTAAAGCAATCTTTATATATTAACTTTATCACATTCAGTGAGGTAATGCAGTAAATGTTTACTCTGTACAGTAATTAAACTTTTATTCAGGTATTTCCTTTATGCATTAGATTTCCGCAGTTGAAATGACGTTCTTTAAAAAGAAATTATGCCAATTAGCTGCTAAAAAAAATCATAGCTGTTTAAATCTTCAGTCTTTTTTGGCAAGATTTCTGTATAATCAAAGGAATAGGGTTTTTAATAACACCAGGCATGTAATCCATCAGAACCAATTTGTTTATCTTACCGTCAGTAACAGTTTTTCCACTTGAGTCTTTTGGCATGGAAAAATGAAAGAAATTTCTAATATTGTACTGAGTATCATTCTGGAACCTAAATAAAAGCAGTGAACAGGTAACTTCAGTCTACTAATAGGAAGAAGACACCTGTATTTTCCTCCATAATACATTGGGGGGAGGGGGCAGGGGGGGCGCTGCAAAGCTCTTCAAATTAATGTGCACTAACTGTAAGTTAAATTTTGCTATTTGTTCTTGCAGCTGGCAGTACACCTCTGTATGCACACATGGTAAGAACAGTCAGGTACTTCTGTCAGTCCTGAAAAAAAGCATTTTGTTAATAGCAGTACTGCTGTGAGATAATCGCCTGGCCTTTTCACTGAGTTCCTGAACATTTCAATAAGGGCCATTCTCACAAAAGCTTTCAAAAGCTAGGAATGCGTTTGACTGTGTACTCTACAATTAGTGGTTGTGATACTGAAAGAGTTTCTAGGAGTTCACAAATTTTCCCTAGCCTACCTGTAGGATTTTGTGTGCAGGTCTAACTATTTAATTTTAGGAGTGTTAAAGCAAAGCTGATTAGCTATAATGGACAGGGGAGACAGAAGAATAACCGGTAATCAGTTTTAACATTGCAAGTTCTAAGCTACTTGGCCAACCTGTTGCTCTTGACTGTCCTATCTGACTTTTGACTTTGATGCTTTTTGCTGGTTTATTTATGGTGTGTATATATACATACATGTTTGTGCCTATTTACAATGCTTAAACTCCTCTATGAAGCAAAATGTGAATAAATTTTAAAAGAGCCACCAGCAGTGACTGTGTGGTATTTCCTCATGGCCACAGGTATTACTTTGAATTGTGTATATATTTAGAGAAGTAGGCACCTCAAACTGACAAAGCCCTTTCTATCTTGTCCTGGCTTTACTAGTAGGGTAGAAAGCCACCTGGCTGAGCAGTCCAGAGAAATACATGTGCGGTCCTTGTGACCACCTGAGGTCAACAGGTTGTGCTGATCTTGAACTTTTAGAAGCTTCTGATATTACTTAATACAAGATGATTTTGATACAGTTACAGACCCAAAAGTTGGCAGGTTGGCCTGAGAAAGTAAGAACTTGCTGATCTGAGCCTAGCTGTGAGCTATCCATTGCTCACTCTGCAATGAGGATACTGAAATACAGTTTCTGCGACTAGTTTGTGTTTGCAGACTGTTGAAAATCAAGCAGAGAAGGCTGTGACTGCTCCCTTCATTCTAGTAAGACACTACCTGTATGGCAGAGCAAATACCATCTTCTGTTGATATCTTGGTGCAGTACACTACGATTCGGGTTCAGAGTGGCTAGCAAGAGCTTGTCATGCTTGCATCTGAGCCTTAATACCAGAAATGAGGTTGCTCTGAATGCTTGACATGAAAGTCAACAGATCCATCTGTCCAGGGTCTAACTGTCCATGGGGGGCCTGCAGCTGCCAAATATGCATCTTCCCCAACTGTATGTTAAAGTCAACTTTGGTGACCCTCAGTACATATTATTTTTCAGGCTTCTATTGTAGAAGAACTGTCATAGAGAGGGCTTACATATCTGCAGATTTGCTGATACACTGTTCTGCGGTCACTAACGTAGGGGTACCAGAAAATAGGAAAGTAAGGTACGACACATAACACCACTTCTGAGGTTGCATTTTAGTAAAAGCACCAGTTTACACATGGCTTAGAATTTGTACTAACAGCAGAATTAATCAATTTCAACAGTCCTTAAGTGGAACAAATAATAATTTTCTTCATGTTTGAAATTTTTAAAAGTTGAACTGTTTGAGGTGCTTTATGATTTGTAATGTGTTTCTGTATTATATTACTTAAATACTGTATGTGCTAGTGCTACTATGGCACTACTTTTTCCAAGGAATATTAAAAGTGTATGTAAAAAAATAAAGCAAAGTTCTAGACATTTGATTAATATAATTTATTTTTAAACTGTCATTTAATGAGAAATAAATGGGATTAACATAATCTCCTCAACAAAAGGGCCTAGGCAATAGGGCCTGGAAGGAAGTTTCTTTTTACTTCTGTTTCATTGTGGCAGTGAATTACAACTGCACTCCATCATTTTTACAAGTTAACATTTATGTACATAAACCTGATTAAGTCTATAACAATTGATAGCCATAATTTCCGTTCCATTCTAGTTTTGCTTCTTTTCAATGGTGTGTTTAGAATTACACAGTCAAAGCCTATCTTAATGTTAGTAGTATCAGTTCCTGAAACTGTACAGTGTTACTTAATCCCTAACAGAGGCTCTTTGTGCATAATTTGACACAGAGCTACAAACATAGACTGTCAAACTAAACCTTTGCTGCATAATTCATCAAAATTAGTTTTTAGAAATGAGATTAAAACAGTAAGAAGTTGAGCAGTGAACAAAACAGGATGTGCAGAAATAGAGTTGTATCTTGAGCACAAGTAGCAGTACTATTTTTAATCGAATTATAGCATCTAAATAAAACGAGTTTTAGAGTGTCTTGGTTCTTCTTGCTTACTTATTGATATGTTATATAGAGAAGCTTTGTGATTCATAATCCTGTCACCTAGGTTTAAATTTTCACTGGTCTTTAAAGTTATTTGTGCCTCATTTGGATAGGTCACTGTTTCCAAATAGTGATTCCAAAGAGTAATTTCCAAAGAGTAACATTATATAACAAAGGGTTATCTTCATGTATGTCAGATTTTTCCCTGTGCATTGAAGAAAGCGGTGGACCAGCTGGGAAGAATTCAGAAAGAGCAGGACGGGGAGAGGGACTCTCGCTTGTTCTTCCAGAGAACATGACTTTAATGCACTCTACTAAGTTGATATAGCTTCTGGTAAAATAGAGTAATCATATTAAACTAGATTTTATAACTGAGAAGTCATCCAGCTGTTTATACTTCCCTTTTTTGTAATATATATTTCAGATTCAAATTATTTAAATTTGATGTAATACTTTTGTTGTAAGCTTTTATCTAAGGTCAGCTCTCTAAGTAAATAAGCAGCTAAGAGCTCAGCTGCAATGTCCTTTCACTCAGAAGTACTTGGCTTCATAATTGATTGCTCTGATTTCAGTAGGATAAAACTGCATGTTTATAAAATGCGTTGATGTTAGGAATGTAAGACGATTATGCATAAGATCAAATTCTGTGATACAAAACCATTTTGTGAGTTGCCTGTTCATCTGAGCAGTATATATGAACCCAGACAATGTCACTACCTTCACCAGTCCACATGAAGCAAGGGTACCACAGCTGAGCCCAGTGTTCTGACCCCATCCCAAGCCCCTGTTTTTGATCAGCCTCACTGTAACTTGGTTTTATCAAGGAGAATTCTGAAAATAACTTTCTTCCCTCTGTGTTTTTTCTTTATGATGATGCTTCTGAGCAGTGCCTGTGTGCATTCAAAGAAGCAGGCACTTTTAACATGGCATTTGCTTAAAGTTGTGACAGCATGTGGTTTTCTTTGGTTTAGTTGGGGGCTTTGTAAGTGAGTTTAGGCAAGTTGTTTTCCAGTACAACTGAATTTTACCTGTAGCTTGCATGTGATTTTAAGACTTTTATCTAGTATTAGCTCTTCGAGAGACAAGATATACTTCCCTCTACAAAAAAACGCCCTATAAACATACTGCTATTTAAGAATAATCTCCTGTTTTTTAAATCCAAAGGCCAGACTATAGTGAAAGTTTAGCTTGAGAGCAGTGTTTTCTATTGTGCATGACAATTTCTTCAATTTGAAATTAAGTATCAGGTGGCAATGTTTTTATCTTGTATCAGGTTTTGGGGTTTTGGTATTTTTTTGGCACTGTGTCCTTGTTGCAGGGTAGTTAACCTTGAGTCCTCTATAAGAGTGTCTCCTGAATTTTCATACTTGCCTCTTCCATGTTATAAAAAAGAAACCGAAAGACCTAAAGGAAGCTGACTGGGTCGCAGGGAAGCATACTCATCAATTAAATGTGTGACTGTTTTCTGTTGGATGGACTAATATGTCAAGGAGATGGGCAGGACCTCATGTTTGTGCTTTTGACAAATCAGCAAATGTTTAATCTCTGGATGTGCAGTGTCTCATAAATAATGCAGCAGTCGCTGAACCAAAACACTACTCTGCCAGGAGGGTCTCTGTTATTATAGGAGTGAAAGACAAAATGAAACTAAATCATCCTTTTTGTTTAATGTGCTGCTTCTTTTATACCTCTCAGTAAGAGGTTATCTACTGGCAGTCTGCTTTTTTTTCCCCCTCAGCTTCTGTTTAGTGCATCAGATGTATTTAAAGGCTCATCAAGGTCCCATTTAAAATGTATACATTTTGTATAACCCACTATAGTCTCTTTACACTACTTTTTCCTTTCTCACTTGATTTTCCTCTACTCTCTTTACATTAATATGTAATTTTCCTCTCATTAACTGGATGAAAACAGTGTATGATATGACTGTGAAGAAGTAAAAGCAAGCTCACAGTACATATGAATGAAATCTTGGCAAAGCTGCCATGACACAGATGGAGCCAGGAAGGGACTGTCTCGGCCCTAGCACCCTGGGTTAGCAGCCTTCCACTCCATGGAGATTCACTGGAAGAGGAGCAGGGTCACTGCTGTGAGGGTATGAAGAAGAAACTGGAGAGGAAGGCAAAGGGGATTGTCCCTGTGAAGGAAACTTTCTAAGTTTCAGGATAGGAAAAACTAGTGTGGAAGCTTCCTCTGCAGAAGGCGCTTTCTTTAATATTGGACTCAGGATTAAGATCTCAGAAATCTTCAGACACCAGGAAAGTACTCAAGTATTTGTTAAGAAGAGATATGAATGTTTTGCTAAATACGGGTGGACTTCAGTATGCTTTTAAGATTGATCTGCTGAGATTGGAGTTTATAAGCTTTCCTGAATGCAGTAGAGATTACTTCTGTGTTTACAACCTTTACTTTATCATGGACTAATCATTAAAACTGTAACAGAATTATGTAGTTGAATTTGGTCACTGTTTTGAAAAAAAATAAAAGAGCTGCTCAGGACTAGACCAGCAGAAGGAGTTGTAAGTCCTATCTAAATCTGAACTGTGAACATACTTTATTTTCAATAGTAACTCAGATTTTTCATGTATTGTTATGGGTGCTAAACTCTGCTTCTGCTTATACATAAAAACACATCAGTTCTGCCAGTGGCAAGAAACTTAGCATGTATTGAAACATCTAAGCTCCTCTGCTAGATGTTTGTGTATTCTTTCACTTCACATCCATGCACTGTGAGAAAATACTCACCTGTAGGCTTCATACCAAAGCTACAAGTAGCAATTGCTGTCCGAGTGTGGCCAGCAGAGATGGTTCAGTCATTATAATTATTGTCAAACCACTTATGAACAAGGAAAGCTGTAGAAGCATGTACAAATACTCCCAACACTCCTGTTGGATTTTAAGTATTAAGTCTGCTGTGCAGTTGGCAAAGTCATTCACTCTGCACAACTCAGTAGGAAGATGGAAAGCCTGTGCTTGGCTCTCAAAAGCTATTGAATCTCTCAACTCTTCTCTTGTTTCTGTGCTGCAGTCTCCAAAAGCATTTGTTTTGCTCTGAAAGTGAAGCAGAAATTGTCAGGCTTTTATAAAAGAATTGTGGGGATGTGTTCCGTGTTTAGAAAGGCACTTGTCTGTGTTACTAATTGCATCCATCCATTTGGTATTTGGAAAAGTACACCTGGTAGTTGTGCCCTTACCATGTTTAGTCAGCTGTTAAGGATCTTCTTTATAATGGCTTATGAAACTTCAGAGAAGCAACAAAGAAATTAATATTTTTATAGATATTAGAAAATGTAAAAAAAGTAACTTTTTATAAGTATTTTATTTCTTCTGTTTTGTTTTTTTTTTAATTGGAAAGCATCACACTTTTTTGGGTATAGTTAGCCAAAGTAGATATTTTTATAATTTCTTATTTTATTGTTGTTTTTTTGCAGGCTCTAGGAAGTTTTTACTTTCTTCATGAATCTTTGAAAAACATCTACCAGTTTGATTTTAAAGGTAAGTGAAGGAATTAAATGTTGTTAGTTGTCAACTGGCTTTATATGTCAAGGCAGCTTTTCTGTCATCTTTTCTGACAGTGGTGCCTAGCAGTTTTTTTCCATGATATGTGGACTTCTGTATAATGCATGCAAGTCCATTGATGACAGATTTTACTTCTCTTACCTTTTATAGACCTCTTAGAAGAAGTCAGTGGACCAGCCACAGGTTGAAAACTGGTGCATTAATCATTCCCATGCAGATGGACCTTCGGATCCATAGAGATCCCTGATGATTTCAAAAGAGCTGGGAATGCCACAAGGTTCTTCCATGTAGATCAAATATAGGACCAAGACCTTAAATGTCCAACAGCGATGGTCATTTTGCAAAGCAACTGATATAGATTTATGGCTTAAATTACTTTGGAGCAGTGCAGGTCAGCAGGAGGGTGTCATTGTTTTTAACCCACATTGATCCATCAGGTTGGAGGTCTTGCTAAATCTCAGAATTTTAAAAGTAATGCTAGGCTATGTACATTAAATATTAAAAATATCATAGAAAATTACTGAATGCTTCCTGAGGTGTATATAGAAAAGATTATATAAAATTTATGTTATTTCAGTTGAGAACTGTCTGTATATTAAATACAAAAGTCTTCTGAGCTTCATTTAGCTAACTGAGCAGAATCACATTAATACATCCAGCATCCCATTAATGTGAGACACTGTTGAAATGGTGGTTAACTATGGAGTGATCTAATTGTCTTAATTATATAGATTCATTACTTTTGTTCTCAGCAGAGACAGATTCTTTCTGCTCGTGTAATTGAGGGTACAGGGTCTTCCTTCCCTGACATA
Organism: Falco peregrinus; assembly: GCF_023634155.1. Taxonomy (NCBI): domain Eukaryota; kingdom Metazoa; phylum Chordata; class Aves; order Falconiformes; family Falconidae; genus Falco; species Falco peregrinus. The sequence goes on along the minus strand of NC_073721.1, from coordinate 377,463 downwards.
TTTAAATGGTAGTTCTACATATATAGCAATTCAAGATGTAGCGAACGTAAGTCCTCCTGTCATCATTGGCTTCAACGCTGAAGGAAAACTTTAGCTACAATATCATAGGCAGTTCAGAGTAGATTTCATTTCTGAGAGGCTGTACTGGAAAACTCAATAGTGAAGTAGGGACTTGTAATGAGGGGTCATATCTAGTCCTTCTCCCGGACTGGAACAGTTTTGCAGACACTGAGTAATGATAGTATTATCAGATGAAATGTGTGCAGGGTGGAATTACTGGAGGAAATTCACATTGCCTGTGAAACTGAGTGTCCTGGGTGTTACTCCAGTCCTCAGACTGAAGAGCCTCCTGGTCCCCTGTTGGTAACTGTTAGTTCCTTTTGCCATGTGAGTGGCTTTGACTGTCAGTGTGAACTGTGGCTGCACTGCAACTTGATTCTGCAGCCCACAGCTTCTCTGCACCAGTGCTGTAGGACTAGCAGTTTTGCTCTGAATTCCACCTCAAGTTCCCTCCTGATGGTCATAGCTGCTCTAGCAACATCTGACCAAGTGAAATGACAAGTCTTTTAGGAAAAGAGGAGCTTTCTGGGTTTATTAATCGTTGATTGGCAGCTTATTCACTGCTGTATGGCTTTTAGAAGAAAATGTATGGAAAGAAAAAGTGTAGGGGAAAATAATCGATATAAAAGAAATAAGCAGGCACTTGTCCAGAAAATAAACGCTTTAAATGTTCAGTGCTTCATTTGGCTTGGCAAAATCTTAGCAAAGCCAGATGGGGTGTGCACCATGCACATAAAGATATGTTTGGCCCAGTCATCACTTGGAAAGAAAAAACTCTTAATAAAATCCAAGGAAAGCAGGTGCTACACTGAATCGTTGTAAGTCACTTGCTGTTCTCTTAATGTAGAGCAGAATCATTCTCCTAGCATAGTGTTTGTAAAATACGACCCTGAAGGCTCCCATCTTTCAGGGGAAATGTAAAACTTGCCTCTTCTCTCTTGACTATTGGCATTTTCACAGTGTATTAAGCTCTTAAATCAGAGGAAAAATCCAAATGGGTATAAACGTTCTCTGCACAAAAATCATTATGGAATTCTGGTTCTACTCAAAAGCATGCAAAAAATACATGTTTATATACAATTCAATATTCCTGTAACATCACTCTGTCTTTTCAAAATTCACTTCACAGTTGGACATGACTGAATACAGGCTTGGGGGGGGGGGGGGGGAGATTGCCTCTGTTTTTCAGTTCTCAGGAAGACATATTTGAGTTTTATAATGAGAAAAATTTTCTCCTACAGCTTCATGTATTATTTATTACCCACAGCATAGAAGGTGTTGGACTATTTTTATAGTGGTCGGAGTCCCAAATGTTTGCTTACAATTTAAACTATTGACAAGCTATGTGTTCTAAAGGGCCGTCATCCAACAGAGAGGGTTGCTGACTGGGGTATTAGGCCAGTTTCAGTCTACCATTTTGAAGTACAGAAAGAATCTTGTTTTCTTGGGTGTGAAATCAGAAATAGCGTAGGAGTATTTTTACTTGGAGATGCATGAGAAGGCATGCTTCTTTCCTCCTGCATTTGCTTCTCAGCAGTCATGTAAATGAATCACTGGTTGATATTTAGCATTGATGTTAATGTAAGTTGATGATAAGGTGCCTCCTTTCGGCCAAGTGCTACCTTTTATTTAGATTCTCACAGCAGAAGCCTTCAGTATTACAGTTCTGGCAAATGTTTTCTGTATCCTGAATGACATAGGGATCTTTTTGCTGACACTGTTAAACTTACTGAAAGAGGCACATCCATCCATGATCTACTTAGAATGATGCCACTTTAGTTTATCAGGATATGTGTTTAGCCTTCCTGTGGGAGCCAGATCTCAAAGTGATAGGCACATAAAGAATGATACTTTTTTCCCCCTGAAGACATATTGCTACATTGCAGTAAATGCTTCCTCAGATTATATAAAATACTTTATCTAGACAACTTAAAGTGACAGATTTTTGTGTTGCTTGGTATTTTCACTGGATATCCAGAAGAACTGGACAGTTCAAGGTTCTTGATAATAGTTGTTTGGGACTTTTTCTCTTAGGCATTCCTAGTCAAAGTGCAGTCCAGTTGGTAGTTCCAGCTTAACAGTAGCTGCAAGATAACTGCATGGATTCCTGTGTCGGAGCAGTTGGGTAAATTAAGTCAGGTTCTTGCTGTTAGATGCCAATACATTGCCCTGATAAGGAGACAGACCAAGTACGAAGTGGATCAAGAAGCAGAACCTCTTGTTCATGAGTTGTATAGATCCATAGATTGATTGTTAAGGCTGAAAAGTCTGTGCTATTTCTGTCTCTGGTGTAACCATTCATTAAAGACTTTGGAAATTGATGTGCTTTACCGTTAAGTCTCTTTCACAAACACAGCACCCATTCCAGCTTTAAAATCCACGTGTCAACCTCATGTGCTGATAGCCAGAAATGGGTAATCTGAAAGAGGTGGGTGGCTGCGGGGCCACAGAGCAGCCGATACGGGATTTGAATGGAGTGAGTCCAGTTCATCTTCTGCAAATCACTAGAGCAAGTTTTTACTTTCTTGGTTTGAAATAATGAACTGATGCTGGAGGCCTGGTATATGTCAGCGCCATTCAAAAATAAGACCCTTTTTTTACTCTTAAGGGTTTTCAAGTGACTATACAAATAATTCAGAGTTGACTGAGCTGCATGTATAAGCTCAGAACATTTCAGGAGGAAATAAGGGAAAAAAAGAACGCCTCTTTGTCCTGACATCTGATTTTTATTTTTGTAATAATTTTCAGTCACTTGCCTGATGAAGGAACACTCATCTGAAACGTGGCAATTTATGTTACTGGCCTTCTTGATTGATGGAGGCTGCCATGGAGGTAGTGGGGATGCTGGCAGAGCTGAAATTTCTTTCTACCCATGCACATGGGGATGGCTGCACTGCATCCAACCACTGTTCTGTCTGGTCCAGTAACTGTTTCTAAACGTGGCAGAGACCCAGAGGAAATCCTCTGATGGGCACCTATGGGGCAGTTGTGCCTCAGGAGTCTGTTTAGGTTAGGCCTTAGCAACTGTCCTCTCTGACACTGTGTTCACACATGTATGATACCTGATGTAGTTCTAGGTATTTGAATAGTTATGAATATCCAGTCTTTTTCTGGATCTTGCTGGAGTCTGACAGTCTGGGACAGTAAGTTGCCCAGCAAAGCAACCCATTATTTCAAAAACGAAGTTCCTCTTTTTATCAGGTTGTGCATTGCTGTTCCTGAATGTCATTGGCTGTCCCCATTTCTGTTTTAGGATGTAACAGAGAGAAATTTCTAATTTTCCTGTTCCAGACCACTCAGTAAACCACTTGGTTTTGGTGCAGTCTATCCTCTGCCACTCCTACATCCCTGAAAGGAAAACAATCCTCTATTCACAGAAGAACTTTTTTTCACATTTCTTGTTTTGTCTCAGAGCATTTTGTAGTATTCTAATTACTTCAGTGGATGACTTCAGGATGTCACCTTTCTTTGCAGAGACAATTGTTAATTAAAAACAAGTCTACCTCAGATCAGTTCCACAAAAGCAGTGAGCTGCTCAGCTTGTGGTCAACTCATCTTTCATTAGGAATTCCACCACCATTACTGAACCATCAGTTCCAGAGTGACAAAAATCACCCCCCCCACTGATACAGCTAGCCCAGCACACCATTTAAGTGTGGCCAAACACCTAAATCGATGTCTGTAAATATTGTTGATTTAAAGCAAAAGGCAAAAAGCTGAGGTGATCTAAACGAATGATTATGTACTTGTTTGATAGGTAAAAGATGTGATCAGTTGTGTTTTACGGATGTGCATCAGTTGATGCTTAGGTAGGTAGACTTAAAATCTGGGGAAAAAAAAGTTGCTAGGTGAAATGTACAGATAATCACTACGCATAAGTAACATTTTTCACCTATGTGTGTTTTGTATTAATTAATTTTTCTTTTAATTATCCAGCATAGATTGCTGGATGCTGGCTGAGGACACAAACAGGCATCTCCTGGAAGACCATCCCAGAGAGTTTGAGTAGAGAGACCTGGTTCATAATTAGAGCTTTAACACTTTATAGTGCTCTGGATAGTAAGAATACTATCAATACCCATAACTGTGTAGGTTAAAGATGTGTGATATAAAAAGTGTGTTTATACATGGCTTAGTGGTCTCTGTTTTTTTCCCCCAGAACAGCTCAGTGCTTGCATATTTTTGCTAAGACCCTACAACCTATAAAGTAGATGTCACTGCTTTGCCAATGAGTGCTATAAGTTGCTTATAACGTTAAAGGTATGTATGTTAATTATGTTTTATATCTATCTATCTATATCTAGCTAAGAAGTATAAAAAAGTTACTGGGAAAGAAATCTACTCAGACACTTTAGAAAGCACGCCCATGCTGGAAAAGGAGAAGTTTCCACAGGATTATTTCCCTGAGGTATGTACAACCTTGTGGAGCGTTCCCAGATATTAGGTTTGGTTCTGCTTTGCTCTGATTACTTGAGTAGCTCCTGTCAGTAATGTAAATAAGGTCACAACTAAGTCTTGGGTTTTTATTTGTTTGTTTGTTGGTTTCTTGTCACCTCTATGTTTTAAGTCATTCCATGGATTTACCAAATTCAAATGGAGTTCTTCGTATATATAGTAGGACATCCTTGTGAAGGATGGAGACAGTGATGAAAAGACTTGTTTGTGCATTTAAAACCAAAGAAATAGCACACAGTGCCAATTGCAAGTCGGTTTCAGGGAGACTTACTCCTTGGCAGGGTGAGATGCTACTTTGAACAGGTTCCATTTGTATTCAGCAGCAGCAGCTCTGTAGTCATGGCTGGAGCAATGCTGGTTTCTGCTCAGTACAGCCAGGTACTGCTGCAGACACTGCAAGTATGTAGGGAAAAGGTGCTTTCTTAGTGATGCGGGAATACATGTTACTTAAAAACATACTGATATTTCCCTCCGATGCTGCCCTTGTACTGCTTTTTTGTTGTTCTCTTGAGAGCTGGGGAATACTGCACGTTTGAAGTTGAAGGTGAAGGTCTTGTCAAACCCAGAAACACAAGGACAGCTGAGGGTTTTCTTCCACTGCACCTGTAAGTGCAATTGCACATGCAGTTGTAGTCTTTGCAGTTCTCTTCGATGTTTAATTTAATTTGGTCATTTTTAGTTTCTTAAGAACATCGAGAACATAGGTGTTTAACGGTTGGTGTTTACTACAAGCCAAGTGAATAAATATGTTGAATTTCTTTAACATTTGTGGATCAAACAGGCATGTTACTGCTTTAATATAAGGAAGAACTAGATGAAGTTAATTAATTTTGAATTTGTAAATATACACACTTAGAGATATTTACATACTTCATGTGCTTGGAAGAGCATTGCGTAAATAATTACAGGGTTGATGGGATGTAACTTATTCTTTTTCTTTACTTCTATTTATTTTTATATTCTGTATCTCTATACTGGAAGGGAAACTGCCTTTGACATAGTTTTACTAGCTTTTACCTGCTGTGAATAAACATCTTAAATGCTTCTTTGAAGTTAAGTGTTATATCATTTTGAAGGAACTTCAGGTGGTTACTGAGGTATTTATTTTTCTCCTCCATCAGCAATAAACTGTAGCAGTATGGGTGATTGACAACATAAGTAGGAAATGAACAGTGCTGTTGAATGATTTGATTGTAGTCCTGAGAGCACTGAACAGCCGTGTGTGAGCGCTGCTATCCCACTTAACAGCAATAGGCCAAATTATGGATTGTTCATTGATACCCAGGAAGAATTATTTCCATCGTTATTTCACTGCTGTTGTTTCATCATGAGACTGGCAAATTTGTAACTTGTTCAGCGTCATTTATTACCACCTTTTACACAATTCTTCACAGTCCCTTGGACAAACAATTGAGTCTAGTGGCTTTCCCACACTGTTGTGGACCAGGGTTTGTGTTCATTTCTTCTGAGTGCTCAGGGATCAGTTGTTCCCACGTTTGTATTTGGAGCAATAGCTTCCATATTCAACGCAGCCTGCAGCGCTGCTTTAGAAACCATTAGGTCCAGAACCCAAGATGCAGCTAAATGCCATTTGAGGATCTGATGCCTTCATACTGTTCCCATTCGTTACACCACCTTAAATGGCTTTTCTAAGGAGAAAGCACCGTGTTCTGCTGTTGTCAGGGATACTGTTTACCTGGAGGAGGAGTAAATGGGAAAAGATAAAATCCACACTTGCAATTAAGATATGAACAAATCCCTGAAGCACCTTAAAGGTTAGTTCTGTTCCTGCACACAGCACAATTCCTTGTAATGGTGTTGCGGCAAGACTTGTACCACAGGCTGGTTTTATTTCAGGGCTTCACAAAGTGGGAGAGGAAAGTGATGGGCTCTCCAGGACTACAATAATGCAGATAACAGCAGCATCAGTGTTTACAGTGTGTGACTTTCCATGCTCACTTGGCGTGCAACCTAGCATAGACCAAGCCAGCGTATTGTTCGTATGAACTTGAAGTCACGTATGTGATGTGATGATATAGAAAATAATTGTGATTATTTTTACACTATGCTGTTTTTTTTATTTTGGACTGAAGACCAAAGAATCTCTCAAGCTGACATAAGTACAGCAACGTCAAAAAACTAACAGTGACATAATTTGGCTTCTTATATAAATGTTGTATTTCTAAAGCTAAAATTAATCTTGTTACCACCAGTTTTCTTCCTAGACGAGTGTTGGTAATAACAATGCTAATTGAAAGACCACAAAATAATGCACATTTTGAAAATTTGAATTGACACAGCAGAATGCATGAGCAGCAGATCTTTCCTAATATTACATTTACAATGCTCTTGTGTGTTTTAGCCAGACTGCTCATATCACATATACAGTATTTTCCGTGAGAAATGGTTGAAGACTGATTTCTTTTCTTTTTATTACTGCTGCTTAAGGATGATCTAAAAGTAATTACAATGATTGAGGCATAATGCAATTCAAAATAATTACAGCCCACTGCATATAAAACTAACAAAACTTTCTGTCTTGATTTATGGGTCCTCTTGGCTAGGCATAAGACTCAAATGATGCCTCTGGGAGCAACACTCCAGATAATGTTAGGCCATTTAAAAAAAAGCAGATTTGTGTAGTCTATCAGGCCTGAGTAATTTTTTTTTTTTCACATAGTGAGAAATTGGTTGTTATCATAGATCACAGATACTGCTCAAAGCTCTTATGAAAGATGAATTAATTTCACTAATGCTTTAATGCAAACCTTTCATGGAGAAGGCTGTATGGTGATAACCTTACTGCAGTCTCTCCTTTCTCAATGATGATTTATGTTGTCTTTTAGTAGATGAAACTGCCTGTATTCACAATCCATCTGCTGGCTAAAGGAATCCTATTAACAGAGGATCTGAGAAGAGACTTAATACTGTAAGGTGAAAGATGTGGTATCCCCTTTCTGGGACATGAAGTAGGAATTTTTTTTCCTATTTTAAAATGTAGATACCTCTCTGAGAGCATACAGATGATCTATGTCATCTCTGCCTGTTTTTATGCTGGCTTACAGATGGTGGATCAGCTAGTGACTATCTGTTAAAGTCAAAATAAAGATTCTTGCTTTGAAATTTGCAATAAGAAACAGTTTGCTCTTTCCTCCTTCCCAAGCTATAGTTCTTCTTAAATTCTGTTTCCAAAAGTTTCTTTTTTTCCAAATACTGTATTTGAAATATTAAAGCATTGTCATTTTGGGACAAGTCATGTAAGCTTGCTGTTGGCAGTTCTGTTCATGTTATCGGTGTGCTGCTATTACCTTAATAGTGTTCATGTTATTATTGTAATTATCTGCCTTTAATGCCTATTTTATAAAATAAGTTTTGTAATGATTCTTTGTGTTCTTAGAAAAATTGAAGTGTCCTACAGAATTACTATCATATTTTGGGTCAGGCATCTAAAATTTAGGTCCATTGTTTGTACTCCTATCAACGCTAAGTTCTGCTGTTCCAAAGAAAGGAATTATTCTAGACTTAAGTGTTCTTTGGAGAGTTTAGTGAAATATAGGAGGAAAAAAGAAGGTGCCTTGTAAAACAGAAGAAATGCTGTATCTCTGACCATGGATATGAAGTATGTGAGCAGGCTGGTAGTCCATGTTGTGCTTTCAAACACATACCATTATTTTCAGCTATTTTTAGCAAGGACCCAAACTGGAGCATTACACTTCAGGTGCTGGCAGGGTCAGGCCCCTCTGACTTCACATCCCTGCTCCTGCATTCCCCTTTACCTAGCTGGTCCTTTGAGGTTCTCTAACAGATGAAAAAGGGACCCCTAAAACCTCTGCCCCACCAGTGTATACTCATACCTGATGCTTCCACAGGCCTTCTGCCAGCTCAATGTGGTAACTTACAACTTCCTTCCAAATAAATACTTAGTCTTTCTTTCAGAAGTTGCAGCATTATTGTATTTCTGTCTTCTAAAATAGCTTTTAATGAGGAAATTATGTATTGCTGCTGCTTGGCTACTTCATTAGTGGTGTGTATATAAAGAAGCTGACAGCAATACTGATTTGCAAGTCCCATGGTTTTGTATATAGCAATAAGTGAAGCAAGTGTAGGTTTTATCACATATTTCTTACATTTGCTTACATCATGCACAGTGATTTAAATGTGGGCTTCCAAGAGACATATTCTTACTAAATTCTTTATACTATATTTTCTTGTAAATAAAGGGTAATGAAAAGATTATGTGAAAAAGCAAGTTATCAATTGTTGCCCTATATAATAGACTTTGTCATTAGAGAGATTGACTTCATATTCTTGAGCTCTCACTATACATTTTTTTGATGAGAGCCATGGATGTTTTTATTTCCAGCTTTTAAACTTATGTAATGACTTCCAAAAGTCTTTAGCAGTAAAAATATGACTGATAGTGCTGTTACAATGCTTGATAATGTTCAAAGGCTGAACTGGCCTTGAGTTCTCCATATACTGCGTATTATTCTGAAATATAAGGAAATCAAAAAGGTACTTCAACGAGTTTGTATACAAACTCCTAAAAACATAAGATCGTAGATGATTTAGTTTTGTAAACTGATCTAAGAAAAGAAAGGAACTGATTTTGGGGCAGGAACTACATTCTGTGTGGGTTTTATGGAAAGTTGTCATCATACACACTCCTTTTCCTGGCTGGTTAAATGTTGAGCATATTGTGAGTACATGAAACACAGGCTGTTGCGTGAGGCTGTGAGGAGGAGTTGTTCTCACCGTGCTGATGCAGGCCTTTTAATGCTGAACATCCCTTGGTGCCTCAGTTGTTCTGCTGCTCAGTATTCACCTGCCTTAAGTAGAAGATTTCCCATCTTCCCTCTGAACTGCAGTGTTCCTTTAAGAAGCTGCAATTACACTGCAGTCATTGCCACTTTAATATGTCTTTCCTTCATGCCCTGCTTTGTATGGTTGAATAAACCCTTGCTGGGTCACTATTTAATTTCATATGGTCCCTCTCAGTAAAATGATGGAGAAAAGATGAATTAAGGCTCTGTGCTAGTCATTATCAATCATGGTTTGTATGCATTACTTATTGCTCACAGTGCTTTTTGACATTAGCCCTCTATAACCTCTCTCTTCATGTTAATGTTGTCTGGAGGTCCTTTTACCCAATGTAGCAGAGGTTATTTATGTAGGTGGTGTTTCTAGGGGGTTTTAAAAGGTCAGCATGATCTCCCAAGAGACTCTATTCACAAAGAAAAGGCTGGCAGAATCTAACTACAAGTTTTCAAACTGTGATTTAAAAAAATAAAAATTTAAAGGACTTCTAACAGGTGTGAGGATTTCCGTTACACTTATTAAAGTAAATTTTTGGGAAAATAGCCTCTAATACATACTACTGCCCTCAAAACCAGTATTTGCAGTGTACGTGTGAGGAAGCACCAAGCTACTATAAAGAAATTCTGTATTTTACCATGTCATGAAATATAAATTGTGTTGCAAATACCTTTTAACTGGTTTGTATCAGTGTAGGCTTACATGAGACAGAATAAGACAGCAGTGCCAAGGGTTGGGCATTCTTTATACTGGTATTGCTTGTGTTACCATCAGTGACAGAATCAGAGTAAAGTCCTGTGGGATGGCCTGCTGGAGAAGTGGTTGATGATTGACACAGGACTCTCGGTCTCATACACTTTGGTTGCACAAAAGCTTAAACTACTTGTACGTGCGTGAGCTGTGGCAGCAGGCAGGGCACATCCAAGGAGAACGGGCTCTGGCTGATAGCACTGCAAGGCTTCTCACTGCCATCTTAAGGTTCCTGAGGGCTGGGAAAACACAAATGTCACAGCCGTTTTCAAGAAGGGTTCCAGGTGGTCTCTCCTCAGTCACAGGAAGGTGATGGAGCAAATCTTCTTGGATGACCAATTGCATGGACAAAGGGAGTGCTGTGGATGTTGTATGCATTGACTCTGGCAGGGCTCTCAAAGCAGTCTCTCACAGCATCCTTGAAGCCCAATTGGTAACGTGTACTGGGTAGGTGGAGTGTAAGATGGCTGGAAAGTTGGCCAGCCAAAAGGCTCTCAGGGTGGTGAACAAAGTCCAGCTGCCAGCTGGTTGCTGGTGGTGTTCCTTAGGGGACGATGCTGGCGTCTGTACTGTTCAACACCTTTGTTAACAACTTGGACAGCAGGATGGAGCACACGCTCAACTTTGCAGATGATGTCAAGTTGGGAGAACAGTCAATATGCTGGAGGGCAGGGCTGCTGTTCAGAGGGAATTCAACAGCCTGAAGAAGTGATCTGACAGGAACCTCATGGAGTTCAGCAAAGGTTAATGCCAAGCTTTGTCCCTGGCATGGGATAAGCTCATGAAGCAATACAGGTTGGAGGTGACTGTCCAGGAAACAGAAAAGGACTCAGATCTTGTTGGACAGCAAGTGGAGCATGAGCTGGCGCTGTAATTTGGTGGCAAAGAAGGCCAACAACATCCCAGGATGTGTTACGTCCTGGGAAGGGACTCCTCCATCTATTTGGCACTCCAAGGCCACATCATATCTTCAGTGTCCTGTTTGGGAACCCCTGTACCAGAGAGGCATGGGCAAACCGGAGCAAGCATAGGAGAGGCACCTCTGGGGCTGGAGCACAAGATGTGGGTGGAGGTCAGGAGAGCCCAGGAGGTGGAGGTGATGGGGGACCACACTGCTGGCTGCAGTGGCCAACTGGTGGCTCTGGAAGGGTGGGGTCAGGTACCTCTGGGTGGCGTGCAGCAACAGGACAGCAGTCATCAGCTGCAGAAAGAGAAAATCTGACTAAATCTGGGAAAAGATTTCACCATGAGGGTGGGCAACAGAGGAGGGGCCCAGATAGGCTGTGGAATCGCTGTCTTTGGAGGTGCTCAAAACCCAACTGGATGCAGCTCTAAGCGACATGATCTAGTTGGCTCTGGTTTAGTATTACATCTTTTGAATTACATATTATGTTGCCAAAGAGGAAAACAGCAAATGAAAAACGACAGCTTGATTGAAGACATTATCTTGGTCCACATCATAGGCTTAGACTGTTTAATTTTAAGTTCCATGTACTGTTCTTCAGTAATTAGAAGTTCATTATAGTTATTTTTAAGAATGAAATGACAGAACTTTCCTTTTTTGATTGAGATCAGATTTAGGCCCATTTTGAATGCTTCTAGCATTTTTTTCGTTGTTTTGCTTTTGAATAAATGTGGACATTTAGCCAAATCTCAACTTGTAACTGTGCTGTCACGATCATCACAGAAACTGTGAATATAAGAGACCTTATTGGGTTATGGGCTTTGTAGTTCAACCATGGAAGTGGGACTGTTAGGAACATGTGTTAGCCCTCCAGCCAGCCACTCCCTGGTTGACCAGAGCTGCATCTACAGAGATATTCTTTTTCCGTGTTGAAAAAAGATATTTACAATAAAGTAGATATTTATTCAGTTACTGCAGATTTCTTCTCAGTAGAGCTGCAGTTTAAGGAAAATCAACAGTGTGCTCTCCTAAGACAAAAGTAATAAGGATTTAGAGAAATTGGTCCCCCTTCGAATGTGTCCATCAGCTGGATTTGAGAGGAGTGAACTGTTAGGATTTCCTCCCTGAATACAACTGTATTAGACCTAGGCAAATTTACTTGCCTTCAAAACCCAAATTCTTAAAAGATTCATGCACCTATAAGCATCAACAAACTGCTGATGTTAATTACTAAACATCTCAAAAACACTTACCCACCCCACACTCCATCTGTAGTGACAGAGTCAGTGCTGTCAGCTGCCCTGAGTCACCAGACAGATCTGCAGGGTGGGGGTGTGTAAACTTTGTCTATGCTCAGAAGAGAAGCCCATTTATTCTGTATAATCCTTCTGGGTTTAAGAGCTTTTTCTCCTTTTGTCTATAGGAAATCTTCACATCTGGCTGAACCTTTGTTTTGTTAATTTATTTTATTCCCTCTAAATATATATCCTGTGAGCTACTGAAAGCCAACTGTAAGTAGACACACAAGTCAAGAACAGAAGAAATCTGTTCATCATGCATCCATAGTATCAAAATACGAGTTTTGACTCACTGCATAAAGGACTTTGCTGTTAGTCACTGTTCTTGGACTTGATGGTCTTGAGAGGACTGCTTCCTTGGACTTTCCACTGCTTTAGCAATGCGAAGCTGCTAAAATTTGTGCAGGAAAAGCCTTCAACGCTTCTTTGGCAGGGCCAGCACAGCTGGGTCGTCAGGGAAGCAGGCAAGCTGCAATTTTCCCAGCAGCGCTCTCAGTAAAATTTGCCTCTAGCAGTCTGGCTGGGAAGGTCCCACAAGCCTGCAGAAAGGTGATTCTGAAATTGGCACCTGCATTAAGAAACACTAAAAGCAGGTTTCCCAAAATACGGAGTACATAACTGTGAACAAATTTGGTAGCCAATTTTGTATTTGTTTGGTTTGTAGCTTGTAGGTAACACTTTTTCCACAAAATTACCAGCTCTGAAATTGAGTGCAAACAGGGAAATAAGCTGTGATTTACAAGTAACTTTGCACGTTTTCAAGGATTTGGGTAGAAGAGAAGAAATGGGTATCAGTAAGCAGTTTTCACATTCAAGCTTTCAAGAATAAGATATTATTCATTCAGTAAAATAAACACTTTAAAATCTTCATAAACACATTTTGAATGCAAGGAGAACCCCAACAGGAAAGGGGCCCTAGTAAAGCAGTGGTGTTACATCCGGTTGGTCTTGACTGCAGTTGCCATGTTTGTGCCTGAAGAGAGAAGGAGGTGGGAGATGGGTAACTGTTATCTGAAGGGTGACCAGAAGACAGCCCATTTAGATTTTGTGAGGCATTTCACTATCTTAGCAGTATTTGGGACTTCAGCATCTCATCAGGACTGTCCACAGTGGGGTGGATAAATCTATCCAACAAGTCTCTTGTGAAGGCAGTACCTTAGGTGAGCAAAACCTGTGAACAGGGGGGATGCTCTGCTACGGCTAGCACTGTATTTGTAATAAGGAGTTGCAGTCTTTTGCTACAAAATCATTGGCATCATTATTTAGGCCATGACATGAATATTGTCTGGTGCAATATTCATTACCAGAGAACAGTAGCCTAGTCCCATATTCATTGTTAACAGTGAATAAATAGGATGCAGACTCATGTCTTTTTGTGGGAGGTTGTAATTTATGGCAGTGGCTTAGGAGTGGTGCTGAAAAAATCCTTTTGCTGTATCATAAGTGCCGTATGTTGACGTGAGCTGATTTGTGGCTTTCTCGCAGATGTTGCAGTTTTGATAAATGTAATGTTTTACCATTATTTAAATTCCCCTTAACTTTTATAGAAATATTGGGTGGGTCAGCTCAGCAGGAGAAATAGCTTTCTAGCAGATCTCATTCATTTTAATTTGATGTAAATCTCTGATGACAGTTCAGGTAAAATTACAAAGAAGCCAAGATATTTGTGTGTAGGCAGTAAGAATTTGCTGGTTTAGGCTAAGCATAAATACAGTTGTAAAGCTTTCCTAATTGGTTATCGTTCATCTATAAGCCACTACCAGGGCTTATATTAATTTTACATGTAAGTTTAAAACTGCTGCAGGACCAAAAATGTAAATAACTCCAGTATTTAAAATAGACACAATATATGTTTTCAAGGTACCTTAGTTGATGTGTAGTGCTTATTAGTTACCACATATGGGTGAACTTTGGTTTTGTTCTCTGTGTAAGTATGTTTCACAGTAATCCTTTACTTAATGTGACTGATTCTTATTTATTTTTCAGTGCAAGTGGTCCAGAAAAGGTTTCATTCGAACAAGATGGTGTATTACTGATTGGTAAGTTGCATCTTTAGTTACTTCTGGTTATGTGTATATTATGTATGATTTTGTTAACTGTTTCAAAGAAGGTATTTGTATGTGTAAATTGGTCTGCTCATGGAACAGATTGGTTCCAAAACAGTTGCTTTGCTTTATTATTTATTGAATGCAAGTTGTAATGCATTGAATGTGAGTTGTAATGATGCGTACAAAATGTGATATTAATGTTCACATGTATGTGCAATTAACATGGAATAATTCAGGTCATAAGCAGCTGCTCAATCAAGCATGATCAAAAAAGCCTGGTGTCTGTGACCAAGGCCACAGGAGTCACAGTGTGGAGCTAAAGGCACCCCCCACTACTGCTCACCAGCATGCCTGATGCAGCCAAGGCTCTACAGCATCTCACCTGGGTCAGATACGTGTACCTGGGTGTATGCAGCCCTCACCTCTGGGACTTCTGAGGAGAGAGATTGTTCTCCAGGAGCCCTTCAAGCCAGTCCTTTAAACCCAGTCCAGTTTCTACTGAAGACAGTGGGGGACCCTACCTTAAGGAATGCAGCTTATTAAAGCCAGTTCCTGCTATATTACTTTTACTGGAACATAACTTTTTATTTGTCGTATTCAAGTCAGGTTTTCCATTTTAAACCCAGGGTATGGTCATGGTCTCTGTGAGGTTGCTTATTTTCATCCTAGAGTAAAGCATGTGGCAGCCCAGCACTCACTAGTAGGGTTCAATGGAGGGGCAGTAGAGCAGGCAGCACACCTCTTACCTGTGCACTCATATACTGCTGAGGAAATGTCCCACTGAACACAACTTATTTAAGTTAACATAACCTGGCTGTTGTCAAAGCAGAGAGCGCCCGTCATAAGATATCCTCTGGAAATCTACAGAAAAAACAAACTTTTTTCACTCTTGGGATCATCCAGCAGACTAAAGAGGTGGGAGCTGAGGGGAGCAGACAACTGTATGACAATAGAAATTGAACTTCATGATGGTGTTACATGCTGGATCGCTGTCTTTGCAAGAGCAGTAATAGTAGTAGTGTATGTTGTGGGGAGCAGCTGATTGTGCAGCATAATATACCTGAGAGACCTTGGAAATTTTGTATTAATACAAGGAGAGCTCAACAAACCCACAGATCGTACATGTTTCTCTAGTCCTACCTGGAAACAGATTACCTTACTTTTTTACTGTTAAGTCATAGTTTTGGTCTTCACTGCTTATTTATGTTACAGTCACCTAAATATATGTGAATGTTCAACATTTTCCCCTTCTTCCTGTGGTCATTTCATGTCTTAAAATTGTAAGTTTGATTTTAAAGTCTGAGGAATGTTCACACAGGCTGACTTTTGAGGGCTGAGCAGTGTTCTTGCTTGTTTACATAAGCATGTGTATTAGATTAAGCAGTTTGTGAAAAATGAAAAAACAGCAGGTTTTCTCCTTTTAGTCTTTTGTCCCAGGAATCAGGCAGGCAGCTATGGGATAATGTAGGCTCTTGTTAATTTTTTCAGATCTGTGTGACATGGTGTGTGATTACAGCAGTAGAGAACTGCAGAAGTGGATATTTAGCACCAATTACTAATCTGGCCTTCCCTCTTATATCATGACTCCTCCAGGTTCTGAGTCTCCTATCTGCTTGCATTTCCTCTTTGCAGAAAAAAATAATTTGATCTTATTTTCAGGCCTTTCCAAGAAAAAATTATTCTTCAGAGATAGAGTTAAAGGAAACGTTTTCTTGCAGGTTAATATTAAAAGGGGGTAGTTATTGGAGGGAGCAGTCTGTAGCTAGATGTTCTGACCAGGTAATATACTATGCTTTTGTTTCCTAAGGGTATATTGGGAAGTAAGAGTGAAGAGGCTTACAGCTTTTTCTGATCTGTAATGAGGTGAGCTGGTGGTTTTGGTGGTAGTTCTGTGTCTGGAATAGTCTGCGATTACAATCCACATGATCCAACGAGATCTCAGATGTTTCTAATGAGAAGTTGAAGGGACAAGTTACTCTGAACAATTTCTGCAGAATGAAAGATAAATATGGAAAATACAGATGGTTAGAAAATACACCTAATTAGGTCTAAGTGCATAATGTGTCTGTTCATGCTATGGTAAGTGTTTAAACCCAGTCTATGTGCATAAGCATACACAGTTCTGGCCATTTTCATAATCATGACTTTTGATCTATATAGTCTGATAAAAATATAGCTAGGAGACTTGTTGTTAATACTTCTTTATGAATCCTTGAAAGGAGCTATTAATTTTCCCTGCCTAGGAAAATATCATTACGGAATGTACCTCATGCCAAAACCAGAGGGCTTCCCAAAACCCCCAAAAGGAACCTTAAAACATTTCAGAAAACTGTCCTCCTTTTCCTCCTCTGTGATTCAGCAATCTGCCCCAGTTGAGTTCGTCTGTGAATCCAGGTTTTTCCCATCCATTATTCTTCATTAGCTTACTTTTAGAGTGAACAAAGAATTAATGAAACTTGCTGTAGTTTCATTTTAAGAAAAAATGAAAGAGAACTACATGCACTTTTATTTTTTGCCTTTTTTGTTTGTTTGTTGGGGTTTTTTTTAGTATTTTGAATATAAGGGGGGGGGTATTTATTTCCATTCCAACAGTTCTTAGTGTACACTTTTAAAAAATGTAGATGTGGCACCAACCTGGGAATGTTTGCAAGTAAATCAGTGGTCAGATTCACCAATCAAATTGTTTTGATATTTTAGAGAAAGTAGGATTGCAATATTAAAGTCTGGGAAGTGCAAAGCATTGCACTTTGACAGGAGAATTCAGAAGCACAAATATAATAGTGGAAATAACTGACTCGGTACCCATACTGTAGAAGAGGATCAAGGGAGAAGAGACTGAATATGGTTCATTATTATCTTACTGAGATGTGTTAATAGATGCATTTTGTGAAGCACAGGAAGGGGGAAAGGTATGGTAATTATTTAACTGAGTGCTGCCAAGGCCTCTGATAGAGTATTCTGTCTTGTTTTGAGTGCTGTGCTTTAGGGAAGCTGGAAAAAGAACAAGAGTCAAAAATGATAGGAGTATTTGAGAAGAAGTTGAAAAACTTTGGCTTGCCACATCTGGAGACTGGTTGCTGACTGTCCCCCCTGCAGAAGGGGCAGAAGGAAATCAGTTTTCTTTGCAGGAAAAGAGATAGTGTGATGAAAGAAAAGGACAGAGAAAGTGTAGGTGGAGGGTCCTTCATTAGCAAGTTTTAAGAATGAGCAGTTCTTGGGTGGGTGGGGGTGGATTATAGATACCTTCACACAGGAGGTGAGTTTGTGGCATGAGTTCTCTCCCTGCCCTACAGGGATTCTTTCTGTTCATCATTCAGACAGACAGGAATGGACATCTCAAGCCATCATCTCCAGGTTATGTTTTGTAGTTACATGCTAGTTAT
The DNA here is from genome assembly GCF_023634155.1 of Falco peregrinus. NCBI lineage: Eukaryota > Metazoa > Chordata > Aves > Falconiformes > Falconidae > Falco > Falco peregrinus. The sequence goes on along the minus strand of NC_073721.1, from coordinate 359,750 downwards.
GGATCTTATTACAAAGGTTAGTAGGACTACTTTGTCATCACTGTGAGTTCATTCAGCAAGATATGCTGTTCCCTGAAGCCAAAAGAACCCCACCAGGATCTCTAGAAGAGGCCTTTGTGCTGGCTGCTTGGTGATCTGTGTATCTTTATCATGCAGTTGCTGTTTTGACTGCTATGGTTTGCTGTGTCCAAATCTGTTGTGTGATTCCAGCACAATCTGGAAAATCTCCCTGTGCACAGCTTGAGGTTTTTGCTTGATGCCTCTCTCTGCCGAAGTCTTTTCCATATCCTCGCTGCCAGGCTGCAGACTCCTTTTGGAACATGAGGTGTGTTTGCCCTCTCCATTGTTTTTTGTCTCCACGCTGAATTCTCCCACAAGAGATGTCTGTGCACAGAACTAGTAATGCAAAGTCAGTATGATTTAGCCATTTGTTCAAATTCAAAACGCTTGGCTCCTATAAAGGGGAAAATTGTGGTTTAGATCTGAAATCCCAGTACAGCCAGATGATAGGGCTGAGCTGTGGTTCATCTCACAAAGGGGCCTGAAAACCTCACTAAATGGACCTTTCATTAGCTGTGAGACTAAGGGAGAGGGAAGGCACTGAGAGGACATTCAGTGGATTTTTCTGTGGGAAGAAGCAGCTTAAAATCCATAGATGGCTCTGGGCAAAGCCCAAAGGGTGTTCATCAGTGAAGCAGAGAAAGGAGAACATGTGTTTTATGGCTTTATCTAGAAGCACCTCTGCATTTAGCTTATCCTAAGGTGGAGAATGCATGGTTTTGGAGCCATTCACAAAATCATCAGTATGTATCTGCAACAACTAATGAAGGTGAACAGCTGTTGAAAGCATGTGTAGCCACAAGATATGCAGTGCCTGAAGAGTGGCTCTTGGCTGAGGAGCGTTTCTGTGGCCATCAGCATTGTTTCAAGGGATCTCAGGCAGGAAAACCAAGAACCTGCATGTCTGTGAAGGGGAACTGACAGATCCTTTGTCCATGGAGTATGCCTGAGCTGCCAAGCAAGGCATACTTTGACAGACAGCTTAAAACGGTTCTAGTATGACTACCCCCATCCTGTCTAAAGATGTCAGCAAGGCTGGACTTTTTACAGTGTTGTGCCAGTTTCATTTTGCTTCCATTCATCCCGTAACATCTTTTCTCATTTAAGTCCTAGCTGCTTTGGATCAGCTACAACCAAATTTTGCCAGCATTTTTTCTGAATGTGAGAATAAAGCAATTTAAATAGCCTTGTTTCATATAGCAGACCTCTTGGACAGACTTACCTGTACTCTGATATGTATTGTCTATTTCCTCATAGTTTAAAAGAAGTTTTAAGAAAGCTATTCATTTATACCCAGGACATTTTTTTATCCTTCTCAGTCCAATGCTAGTGTAATAATTATTATTAGTGTTCATGGAACCTACCCAAAATTTATTTTTTGGAACACTAACCAAAACTGTGCACTCAAAGTAAAGTGTAACAGCTTTTTTAGCACATAGCAGTATTATGCATGTAGGAGCTAATGGGGCACACCGCTTTCTGTGGGTGCTGGAGGGACCTCCTTTCCAAAACATAACATTGTCAACGCTGTCCCTTTAGTATCACTTTTGGAGCTTCATAGCAGACACTTTTCCTTCAGTCCCTCAATGCACTATGCAGGAATTCCTGCATACACTGGTTTGTTTGGTGGGGTTTTGTTAGTGGGGTGGTGGCGTTGCTAAATCTGTATGAAAAAAGCATTCCAAGTTTTCAGGTTTCATTGTGACTCACCATCTCCCATCACTGAAAGAGCTTAATAACAAAGCAGTGAGATGATTTTTAAAAATGCAGACCAGGTCTCTAGGACACAAAAAGCCACAAGCAGAGCAAATACAAAGCAGAATGCCAGCTTGGCTTTAACAGCTGGATAGCTTTCTGTTTGCCACTCAGACATCCTGTCTGTCAGAAGGGGGAAACCAGAGTTCATCAAGACAGCTTGCCTTCCAGGTGACACCCAGCCTGATAGAAGTGACACCTTGTATGTGATTGACACAGGTAACAGCAGGAAATCCCTCTGTCTGAGCATGTTGATAACAGAAAATTCCTTCTGCATGAAGGGTTTCTGCCACAATAAGTGGGCTTGCGTGAAATGATTTAAGGTACAAGAATATAGCTGTGTTATTGTTAAAAATACTGTTTCCAGCCAAAATCAGCCAACTGCTGTGCAGTCTTGTAACAAATTCCAGTCCCTGTGTCAAGGAACTTACGCACACTGAATAGGATGTACATATAAATAGCTGTCACAACAAATGGACAGGAAAACAGGGTGGACACAGAGTGATCATATGGAGTCATGGACCTGCTAGAGCAGGTCCAGAGGAGAGTCAGGGGGCTGGAGCCCCTCTCCTATGGAGACAGGCTGGGAGAGTTGGGGTTGTTCAGCCTGGGGAGGAGAAGGCTCCGGGGAGACCTAATTGCAACCATTCAATATAGAAAGGGGTCTCAGAAGAAAGACTGAGAGAGACTTCTACAAAGGCCTATGGTGACAGGCAAGGGACAACAGTTCTAAACTGAAAGAGGGTAGGTTTAGATTGGACATAAGGAGGGGGTTTTTACGATGTGGGCGGCGAGGCGCTGGCCCAGGCTGCCCAGAGCAGCTGTGGGTGCCCCATCCCTGGCAGTGCTCAAGGCCAGGCTGGATGGGGCTGGGAGCAGCCTGGGCTGGGGGAGGGGGCCCTGCCCAGGGCAAGGGGGGTGGGACTGGGTGGTCTTTATGGTCCCTTCCAAACCAAACCGTTCTGTGATTCTATGATTTAGCTTTTATGCTGGGGGGTAAAGGAAGGTATTTCTGTTTCACAGAGGTTTGAAGTTGGTTTCATTAAGAAGGAACTTCCAGAATATCCGTATTTCTCTTGTCTTCAACCAAACCAAATTCCATAGGTTTTCCTTTGAAGCAGTATGATTCTTTTCAGAAATGTCTTCTGTCAGTCTTTGGCCATCCCACAAGGCAGACATTGGGCTGTAACAGCAGTCCTCAACTCTTGCGTGTTCCTCCTGCAGGGCAGAGCTCCCAGAGCCAAGACACCATTTACCCCTTGGGGTTATTTCTTCTGGAGTGCACTGCCAGTAGTTGGTAGGGGATGCCAATGCGATGGGCTTTGGCTGAGCCAGCCCCAGCCAGGTGAAGGGACCCCTGTCCGACTCCCTGACACACTACAAAGTAGCAAAGGATGAGTTAATATTCCTGTCTTTCAGCTCAGGAAGAAAAGCTGGGAAATTTTAGGGATTTTACTGATTTACTGAGGCTAGCTCCTCATACAAGTCTTATGAGGAGCGGCTGAAGGAACTGGGAGTGTTTAGCTTGGAGAGGAGGGACCTTATCGCTCTCTACAGCTCCCAGACAGGGGCTGTAGGCTGGTAGGGGTCTGTCTCTTCCCCCAGGTAGGGAGTAATAATAAGCGACAGGACAAGAGGGAATGGCCTCAAGTTGCACCAGGGGAGGTTTAGAATGGATATCTGGAAAAATTTCTTTGCCAAAAGGGCTGTCAATCATTGGAACAGGCTGCCCAGGGAGGTGGTGGGGTCACCATCCCTGGGGGTATTTAAAAGACACGTAGATGTGGCACTTGGGGACATGGGTTAGTGGTGGGCTTGGCAGTGATGGGTTAACGGTTGGACTTGATGATCTCAAAGGTCTTTTCCAATCTATTCCAAACAATTCAATCACTCTGTGATCCCACAGGCACAGTCTGAGTTAAACAGGCACTGTCCTGTTCCCGACTGGAAGTGGTGTGCAGACTGACCACTATTATCTTGACATTCTCCACACAGGGACAGATAAGGAGTTGCAGTGATATGATTTAACCTTTAATGTCACTAAAATTCTCCTGTCAGTAGCTTTTCATGTTGCTTATTGCAAAGCCACAGTTCTACTAGGTCTTTACCTACACCTCTATAAACTTGAAGTTGTTTGTTTACACATTCAGTTTTGTTTTAAAAATATTTTAGTGAGAGGGTACTGCTTGATTTCTGTGAATTGTAACTGAAAAATAGCTTTTTATTTTTATATTATGCATATTTTAAGCAAAAGCTTTGATGCACTCTTACCTGTGGATGAGTTGTCTTAAGTTTGATGATAGCCTTTGATAATTTTCTGATGACGATATCTTAATTTACACAGTGTCTGTGAATAAATATTAAGGTAACATAAAAGAGAATACAGTAAGTGTTACTATGTTGAATACTTCGCTGATGCAGCAAATGTTTTTTTTCTTTGATCCTGAATCATTTTATTTTTTTCTTTTTTTTGTCATAGTGCCTTTGACTTGGTAAACATTCATCTTTTCCATGATGCTTCCAATTTAATTGCTTGGGAAACAAGCCCATCGGTTTACTCAGGAATACGGCATAAGGCTCTTGGCTATGTACTTGATAGGTATGTATTAGTCTTTACTAGCCTTTTTCAAGCTACTGTGTTCACAAGGAGCGTATAAAAGATGCTTCCAAAGGCACACTCAGAAATGTAGAGATTTTTATTCTGCAAACTGAAAATGGTCGCTTCTTGTTAGAGTTTTCTAGATAGTGCCAATTACAGATCAGTTTATGACACACTTTTAAACTAAATTGACTCTCTAAAGTCACCAGAACTCGTGGAGTAGAAAGCAGGTTTGTTAATTAAATATGTTAGTTAGATTACCTTCTTTTTAGCCTGTGTGGATTCTAATAAAGCTACCATTCAAGTATGTTTTCGGTTAAAGAGTAATAGAATAATTCCAGTTGGAAGGGACCTCTGGGAGTCTCTTGTTCATCCTCCTGCTCAGAGCATGGCTGACTTCAACATCAGATCAGGTTGTTCAAGCCTTATATCCAGCTGAGTTTTGAAAAGCTCCATGCACGGTGATTTGTAGCTTCTCCGGGCCACTTATTACTGTGTTTATGGCTACCTTCATTGTGACACTTCTTCTCCCTAATATCCAGTCAGAATTTCCCTCAGAGCAGTTGGTGTCCATCACCCCTCGTTTTCTGGTGTGCATTGCTGAGGAGTCTGGCTCTGTCTTTTCCATAACTACCAAACAGCTAAAGCCAGCAACAAAACCCTCCCATAGCCATCATTTCTGTAAACTGAACAAGTTCAGCTCTTCCAGCCTCTCCTTGTAAGCCACAAGCTCCAGCCCCCTCAGCATTAAACCCTGTGGTGTTTTACTTTCAGTACTAGCTGAGCGCCATAGTCATCAAGCAGCAACACAGCATTTGTCTATATATTAACATATATATATATTGACAGTTGTTAATAACATCATGGTTTATAATGGTGTTACAGAGTTGATTCATCTGATGGGTGGTACAGTACAAAGGATAGTTCCAAAAATACACAACAATTTACAGCTGCCCTATAATTAGCAGTTTAAAGTCAGAAAAAAAGACAGCTTTTTCTTGAGTAAGAGATAATTATTTCTGCATGGGCATACGTGTATTGGCAAAGTAAGTAGGTATTTCTCTAACAACGTGCTCCTTGACTTCATGCTTGCCTGAGAAATAGAGCTTTAAAATGTCTCTTCCAAGCACCCGTGGCATGCACTGCAATCTGTGGCACAAGATGGGGCTTAAAACAAACTGCTTGGGCTGGAAAAAATAAAAGCAGAGCACTTGATGTGCTGTTTTCCCACCCTGATCCCTGGTGCCCAGCAGCCCCCCAGCAGTGTACCACGTACCAGGGCTGCCTCGGGCAGCAGGTGCCAACACGTGCCAGGCGCAGAGAGCTCTGCAGCGAGACCCCAGGCAGGCATGGGACTGCTGCCGCCTTTCCCCGTGGCAAAGCTTGGGCAAGAGTCGCATGGCTGGTCTTGCTGCAGGGCAGCGAGTGCTGTGGTGTGGGAAGCCCCAGCCCAGCCAGTGGTTGCTGAGCCCCGTCCCACCACCCAGCACTTACCGGCGGTGGGTGCCATGTCGGTGGCGAGGGCTAGCACACTGCGGCTAGCTGAGGGGAGGAGAGCTGGTGCCTGGGACTCGTGGGGAGTCACTGCTCAGCACAACTTGGACCGTGGTCAAGGGTGCCAGAGAAAGGATGGGTTCGATTATCTCTTCCTTGTGGCACTTGCTTGCAGCCTTCCCTATGCACAGCAAATGCAGCAAGGAATTCCCCAGGAACAAGTAACTGTTTACTCTCGTGACTCTCTGGCAGCAACCTAGAAGTTTAAAGGCACTCCTGAACCAAACTCAGTTATGCGTTGAGAAATACCTTTGTGTATGCAGTGTTGTCACATTTTGCTACTTAGATTTTCACTGAAAAAGGTTCTGAAATGTGGAATGGAGTATGCATACCTTTTCAATCACATTCTGTCCGAAGTTTTATTTCTTTCTGTAAGTTTTATCTTATTTAAAGACAGACAGCTATTTTAGCAAAAGAGACTGCTTTTTCCACTATGTATAAAATGTATAAAGAATTGCTTTTCCTGTGCACCCCAGCAGAGGGCTAAGCAAGAATTTCTCAAAAACAGGCATTTATTTTCACTTTTGGGAGTGATACAAGGATGAAGAGAAAGAAACTAATATGTCTCCTCTTGCATCACTTTTAAAACCTGTTCAAATCATCAGAAAAGACTGTAGGCACTTGGAAGGTTTGCAGGTAGGTGGCGTGCAGTGGTTTATAAAAGATGCCTTATTTAGGACAGAGGCACAGTAAGATCAGGATCTACTCTCAGTGCAGTTTGAGACACAGATTTTTGAGTTCTGTTACAGAGAGGAGTGTGGGAAAGGCCTATTTTTATTTCATTTTGTCTTGGCTCCATTGGTCTCATTTCCTTTTCTTATGCTTAGCATGAGGGAACTTCAGCAAACCTGTATAAACCTTTTGCATTATTTATTGCACACTTGTTTACAGCATACAGTGTGCTTCATTAGCTAATTTTGCCTTTGGACCTCCCACGATGCCCTGGCAAGGGTAAGGTAATAAGACTGTAGTATTAGTGTCAGCTGTGGGTCAGAGATGTCATGATGGTATATCATTAAAATGTGACACTGCCAAAAACTGCCCCAACTCCCCTGTCCTTAGAAAAGAAAACCTTCGATCCGAGGTTGCACGCTACTACTGTGAGCTTGCATTCAGATGAATTGTTCATTTTGAGAGAGCAGCCAGCCGCAGATCCGGACCTCCATAGTGAAATGATGGGCTGACTCGCACAAAAGGGGAGTTCTGTAAGAGCAGTGAATAATGGGAAACCCCTTTCATCGGCATCGCTAACCTTTTGGCAGCCACCAGCAAACTCTATTCTGATCTGCTGATTGGGGAGGACAATACACTGAAGCTCACTTTGAATGAATGCTACCACCAACAGTGTCCCCATTCAGAGGGTTTTGGGAACCATCTTTGACCATTGTCTGCCATCACTCCTTCAGACAGTAGGAAAAGGGAAAGTGAGAGCGTCTATAGGGGGAAAAGTACTTCTTTTCTTGGCTTTAATCTCTCTTTAAAGCTTCATAGATCTACATTTCCAGCTGAGCTACTGGAACTATGCAGTGTCAGATAAATACAGAGGAGAGAGGTTTCAAGCTGAGCTTTTAAATCCCCTTATCTGCATGAACTAATAATGCAGATTTAGTGCTGTTAAAAACAGAGACTGATAAGTCTTTTCCTTTAAAGCCTTTTAACTGCTAAAGGGCATTTAACAGCAATGCAGTTCAAACCCAGCGAACAATACTGAGAAGGAAAACAGTTTAATGAGCTAAACCTTCACTGAATGAAACAGAAACACCTTCTCACAGTTGATTTAGGTCACTGTGGGAGTAAGTGAAAGCGCAGTTCTGTTCAGGCTGCATCTTCATAAACATGAGTTAAGTACGGCCTTTTCATGTAAGGTAAAAACTATCAGAGGACTTCGGAATACAAAAAAGAAAAGAGTGTGCAAATAAAGCTCAAATGAATTAGTTTAACTGTTAAAATCATCAGGGAAGTTGGTTTCTGCAAAATTATTTTAACTACAGGTTTCAGCACATAGGCATGAAGCTCACAGCATCTCTAAATTACTGAGAAGAGGAGGGGCTGGGGGGAAAAAAACAAAGGGAAAAGTGTCAAGTGAATGATTTAAAAGTTGCCACGAAAAGTTTTCTCCTGAGGGAATCTATTAATATAGTAACATGTTTGGGGAGTAGAAAGGTTTAATCTTACAGTGGTGTTCAGAAGTAATTTAGTTTTAAGAATGTTAAAAATTAATTATGTAGCGAGAAGAATGCTTTTAAAGGCAGCTAGCTGGTATGTGCTGAGCCGGATTGTTTTTAGCATTTGCTGTTTAGCGAGTGTGAAGAAAATGTGGTGCTAGATAGACTCTTTAAAGACTAAGAGAGTTGGAATTACACTGGTGTTAAGCAAATATTTGCTTGTATATTTACAAACACATACACAGTATATATGTAGAAAATTGGCATGTGTAATGAGTCTTTGTCAATGCTAATGTAAACTGAAACTAAATTCCCAGAAGTCAATTACGTTGTTCTGGATAGACACAGATACAGTCAAAACTGAATTTGTTTTACAACTGAGAATAAGAACACCTGCTTTATATTTTGTGCGGAAAAAAATTCTTCCAGGCCCATTTTGGATGATTCCTGTATACAGTTAGCCCTATTTGCACAATACTTGCTCCTGGGTATTTTTCTAAAGTTGACGGGTTTAAGCTACACATGAGAGTAAGAAAGGAGACGTAGTTTACATTTTAGTTTAGTCTTTCATCATCTGTTATAATTAATGCTTGTGCATATGTCATTAATTAATCATATTGGCATATTAGTCATGTCCTTTAGACACTTGCTGGGGAAAAGTGTCTACTGAGCTTAATAGCCTGGCTGGGGAATGAGTAGAAGCTGTAGGATAGGGCTCTTTAAAAGTATTAGAAGAGAGTTTGCGAAGGGCAAGGACGTGAGATGTTAGCCTGATACTATGGTTCTTGGTGTGCCAGCCATTTAAACTTCCTGAAATTATCTAGAGCATTTAGATCCATAAAATGAATGTGTTTTTTTTTTTAAGAAAGTGACAGTGCTCTTCTGTTTTCCTATTGAAATGTTCCCGGGCCTAGTTCAACAGAAACATTTTTACATTACAACTGTGAAATCTTGGCATAAAGCTCCCCTTTGTGCCCTTCATTATTTTCTCACAAATATAGTCCATTGTCACATAGCTGAAGTTAATTTGATCAACATTGGGACATTTAACTTTTATGTCTGGTCAAAGGGGCTGTTTCATGCTCATTTTGGGTATTCAAAAGAAATGATTGCCAGAAAAATAATGTTACTATTAACAATTCAGAGCAATTAGTTTCCCAGGGAGAGACGATGTGATGCACGGCTCCACACAACTATTCTTTGTCATTTTATGGATGCTCATCAGTCAACTGTCACATCTTCTCAAAGACCCCTCCTATCTAAATGTTTCTCTTTGGGCTTTTCCCAGAACTAGCAGCTGAATGAGCAAAAGAAAAGCCACTTAGTTTCTAGGCAAAGGAAAACTTCACTCTAAAGATCTGGGTCATTTGAGAAGATCCTAGGAGTAAGCTCGCTTTTGCGGGTTTGAGATTTTTTTTTTAATTTTATTTATTTTTGCAACAGTGATTTTAACATCAAGTGAAAACTTTCTGTAACCATGTGCCTTCAAACGTTTAGTGAAATTTCTCTGTGTTCAGATAGAATGCACTCCCAGGGCAAGTAAACCTTCCATCCAAATGTCTTCTAACAAAGGTTTAAAACCCTAGATCGAATTCAAAAAGACAGCTTTTCATTACACACCCTGAGGCTCATCTCATTAATATTCAGTCATCCCCTCCTTTAAACAAAGGTTAAGTGCTCTCAAAATTAGCGTGTTTGTATAATATGCTCTTTAAAGAGTAAATCCAGCAAAATTGTCTTGTTACTTTCAACCTGTCAAATACAGTCAAAGACACTTTTTCCTTGCTTCTTGTTTTTCTGCTGGCTCGAACCTTTGCATGTTTGATGCAGTTGTCAAAAATTTAACTTGTATGTCCTTCCTGTTTACACAAACACATTTAGAATTTTAGTTAGATTATATTTTTAGCAGAAAAATAACTTTGTCCCTGTGGGCATTGTAATGGAAAATAGACATGATTATAAATTTAAGGACACAATACATGCATTTGCATAGTAAGTGAGTGATGATTTCTGATAGTCCTAGCCAGTCCTAGTCCTTATTCTGTTATTTTCAGCATATGGAGCTCTTTTTTTTTCTTCTTCTTGGCATTAATTAATTACAGAACAGATCAATAATAAATTTGCAGCATTTATTATTCAGATTGTAAATTAAAGATCTGGGTTTTTCTATCACGATAAAAAGAAGTCTGTGTAAACAATAGCAGGTTTGGAAGCAAAGATCTGACTGGAGAATCAGCAATCCAAAATCCGGGACTTGTAAGCACTTGCAGTTGCTTACACCTGCACAGAAAGGTGTCACTTAAAAAAATAACAGTGTGGATACACTAAGTCACTCTTCACTTTATCTGCCTAATGTGAATAGAATTGTGGCTCTTTTCGAAGAAATGCTGAAAATAATAGCTCTGAGGTTTCCTGGAGGGGGTTTTGACATTTGTTTTCACAAAAGCAAACTCACTGTGCTATGGTGTGGGTCACAGTAAGGGATTGCCAAGCCTGCTTGTGAGCTGGGACCACTTTTAGTGACACTCTTGAGCCTCCACCTCATCTGTCATAAGGGCTTTACTCCTTTTTACCTGTTTTCCAGTAATAGCTTCTCCTGGAGCTGCCTCAGTTGGCTACCATGTCTTTCTAGTAGAATATAACTGATGTAACTACAGGCTAGATCGGATGTATTGTAAAAAAATACCACTCCCAGTAGAATTTGTGTAATTAAACACAGGCAATTGAAGAAAAGGGAGAATGCCTCTTAAAAGTGAAACGGCAGCAAATAACTTGTTGCCTGCTTGAGTTTGCTCTGAAAAACAGCGTTATATGAGAATGTGCAGAGTGTGTCACATTCTCATTGAGTTATATTTCTCTTTTTACTGTAATTTGTCCTGTAGATAGTCTAGAGCTAGGTAAAGAGCAGTCATTAGTGTCTAGCTAAAGGTGACACTCACATCAGCATTCATTGTGGTTTGTGTCTTTTGAAATGTTCTATCGTATAGCCATATAATCTTCCAGGATAGCTATGATTCAATTAAGAAGAATCTATATGGGCTGTTGATCCAGTTTTTATTTATTTGCAGAGAAATGAAAATAAATGGCTATTGTTATTTTATTTACAATGCTCACTGTAAGATGATGCTATGAGCTAATAGCTATAAAATGGAGAAATGGTTGGAAGAGCCCCATTCTGCTTCCATTTGAGCCTGTGGGCACTAAGCGAATAACCATCTTTCAACATTTTTACTCGCATAGGAAGGTAGGATCACTGTGTAAGAAGGTTGTTGTCTCTGAGTCTTGTATTGTGTGTCCTGGAAAGATGCATATTCACCCTAACAGGTAAATAACCAGATGCAAGTTACAGCATTTTTAGCTACTTCTCTGTACAAGTGCTGAAGTAGTTGCAGACAGACTTGGCAGATATTCTTCTAGACAGGTAAATAGTTGGAACTGCCTCACCTTTTGTGAAAGCTTCTTTATCTTTCTTCAGCTGGTGTAAGGTTTAAGATGCAGCTAAGATGATTCCATTTCTCACTCCAACAAGGAGAATAGTCGTGCTATCTGGATATCCACCAGAATTTTCTTTGTTCAAACCGAATGTTGACTCTAATTTTTTTAATCGGTGTGCTCTTTTGAAAGAGAGGGGGTTTTCCCTTCTCTTTAACACTTCAAATGATTCTGTCATGCCACCCCTCATTTGTTTCCTCTCGTAGCTCAGTAGTCCACTGTACTGCGATTTTCAAAGGGATAAATGCCCAAGCTAACAATTAAGTATGTAAAATATGTTGCTGGTTAGCTTTCTTAACATCAAGCATTTTTTTAATCCTTTGCGAGTGAAGTCTTTCTGTATTTCTAATAATTTGCATTGCCCTTTTCCAGAAGTGGTTGGTTCTATTTTTAATTTGCAGTCCCTTCCCTTTGAACCTAGCTGTTTCCTCCAGCAAGCCGATGTCACTAGCAGCTCACCGAGACGTGGCCAGTGTCCTGTCACCTTCCACTGTCCCCTTTGCCCATGTGGCCATCCTCAGGAGGTCAGCCTGGGAAGGGCGTTTGGTGCAAGTCTGGTGAGATACAAGTCTGGCAAGATCTCTTAATCATTCTACCACTTTTCACATTGATGAACTGTTTAGGACATAGAGTGCCTCTGTTTTGAATCTTTCTAGATTTGTCACAAAAAATACTTTTCCCAGCCTTAATGGGTTAAGATCAGTATCCCATTGCCTTGTATCCTGGTTATTTTCTGGTTTGCTATTTGCGCTTTTAACACCATGAACCCAGGATTTTTGCTTTGCTCCCCCACATCCAAGCCCTGCAGAACAGTAAGCAAGAATGGCAACATCCCAGTCTTCATGCAAGTTGAAATAGGGCAGTTATCTGCTGCCTGCTTATGGCCACGTGTTACCAACATTGAGGAGTTCCAGAAGTTACGTGGAAGAACTTTAATCTTCCATGACGGGGTAAAGGAAGATTCAAAAAGATGTGCCATTTCTCTGGTTTCTTCTTGTCATTTTCTCTTACATCAGATGAAGAGCACGAAAATACCTTTGTAACATAACACCAGAGCCATAGCATTGTATTTCCCTGTAGCAAAATTGACAAGTCCTTACATCATTATACATGGCTGCTATTTCATTAGGCGAATGTCAGTGTCAGGTAAGATCATGGTTTTGTCAATATAATGAGAATACCAGTCAAGTGAGGAAAAAGTCACAATTTTCCAGCTCTAAAAATTGATTTTTATTGCTCTTCTTGTAATCCTTTCTTTGGATTAAGTATTTATTATTGATGTGGTCTTTCTTTTAATCTTAATAGCTGCTGACATTGTAATTAATTAAAAAATACAACATTTTTGCCCAAATGGCACTATATTGAAATTAAAAGTGAGCATCACATATTAGTTAAATAGCCCTGGCAGATGTCTTGAGTGCTAAGGTGATTGCCTAAGCTTCTTGACAATTCCCTTCATCTTGCTGTATGCTGCTTGACCTTTTGAGATGTTTTGGTGTTATTAATAGGTTTTAGCTATTATATCAGAAAGAACAAGGCACAAAAATATGATAAACTTTATCTTTTTAATGACAGTACTACAACACCTTAGGCATGCCAATGAAGGCATTTACATCACATCTTTTAAGGCACACTTAGCCAGCCACCAGGTAACTTTTACTCAGAATTAATGGGGAATTTTCTGGAATTTGTCTCTAAATGTGTATCTGAGAAAGCAAAATGGTGCAAGCTCAGTGCCAACTGTGCTGCAGAAGAGAGGCAACGCGCTAAAGAGATTACAGGGTTCTGTTTCAAAGCTTTCTCTAAAACCTCTGCTGGAGGTGGATTCCCCCATGGATCAGTTCTTGAGGTGCACTTTTGACTGAAACTTATAAAGCAAAAAGTAATGAGGATAGGAACGGCAGGAATCTTGAAAGGCCACACAGCACTTGTCTGTCTATTTTTGTATAAGCAAAAGTTTAACATTTCCATTCTCTCGATCTTCAGTTCCTTGACGCAGCAGAAGACAGGTTTCACTCGTTGTTCCTTTACTTTCCACCAGAAGTCACTGCAGGAGTTGTTATTTACCTCTGGCATTTATAGATACATGGAGAAGAAGGTGTGTATAACCTTCTTATCCATAGGTCACCTGCTACCTCCATACTAGCTCTTGGCTCCCACCGACGGGATGGTCAAGTCACTTTCTGCTTTTTGGGGGGTGTTTGTCCCCTTTCTAGACATTGAACTTGGGCAGGGGGTCCAGGCTCCCATGCTGCAGGCAGTAAGGGTGCAACCTGCCCTGCCGGCTCGAGCTCCGAGCTGTTCCCTGAATGCTTCACTGATGGCTGAGAGGTGAAAGGGTTTTACCACCCACGCAGAGACGTAAGCCAGCATTACTTTTGCTAGATTCACATCAAAACAGAACCTGTGGCTCAAAGCTCTGCTTGGGTCCAGAAGAAACAAGATTAGCAGTTTAACCTAAGAAATTATTGCCGCACCGACACTGTGCTGTCCTCTCTTCTCAGCATGTAGTTGTGATTTTTGTGTTCCTTCACTTAGGAAAGGGCATTTTATATAGGTAGTCACATGTTCTCCATAAAAGCAGCTTTTGTACCTTTAATTCCTCTGCATGGATCATGTGCAAAAATAAGATTGTGGAAGGACAATATCTTGCCCCAGAAGTTGTACAAGAAATACGGAAGTGCTCATACTAGCTAGTATGTAGCTTAAACACATTGAGTTATTACAAAAATTTGCTCACTGAATAAAATATGGCTTGACCCTTGGATTGTTTCTTCCCAAGAAACGTGACAGTGTCCCTCCTTCTCTTCCATTCAGCCTGCTTGGCAGAGCTGCAAGTTTTTTGTTTTGTTTTGTTATGTTATTGTTGTGTTTAAAAAACAAAACAAAACAAAAAAAAGCCCTCAAGCCCCTCTTTTCAGCAGTGTCAAGTTAGGATGAATTGGCCAGGGAGGCATGTTTATAGACTGTGTGAAGAACTTTGTCTTTGTGTGGGAATGCTGGTGACACTGGTATGGCTTGCCTGAATGAACTGCGATGACGCGGCTAATAAGGTGTCCTGCTGAGCGCCGCAGCAGCCTTTCTCAGACCTCCCACTTAATGCCATTCAGCTCCAGCTCAGTGTAGCTAATTTTTCCCATTCCCTCAATTCTTTAGGTCTCCTTACAAACAGAAAAGTCAACTTTCACACCGAGGAGAAGATAAGTGCTTTAGGAAATAATCGTGTAAACAGAATGTTACCTTCTGACCTGATGCTGATACCTTGGTCTGGGACAAAACCCATCTGGCTATTGCATTAGACATGGCTGTTAAAGGAATAATGCTGCTGATCCTCCTTACAAAGTACCCTGAGAAATGGTTTAGCGAAATCACAGTGCCTCTTGTCACACTGAATCATGTTCAGCTGCTCTCTTCCATGACCAAATTGCTGATATTTAGCCGCTTCCTTGTCTTCTCCTTTCTTGCAACAGTATGGGAGGACAAGTAAGAAAGCAAGGGAAAGTTGGTCATGTTTCTGATTGCCCTATTACTTTCTGGCTGAATTTCAGTGCTTTGAACATATATACGGTACACCATACATTTTTTACAAAACGGTGCATTTCATGAAGTAACTTTAATTATAATTACTATAATGAGGACTTTATTTTAATGTAAATTACAAAAAAATTCAGTGATTCCAATAACACAGAACCATTCGTTTTAAGATTGCACTAAGCAATTCCTTTTGGTGTTCTGTGTAGAGACTAAAATTAATAGCTAGACCCAGATTTCCAGTAGTATCGAGAAGAAGAACTTCTGCCTCTTTCTTGTTCTAGGCTTGGTAGGAATATGGCATCCAGATCTCCTAAGCGGTTTTGAAAAAATCTTATCCTTCACAATCCATTTAGCTGTCACTGCCACCCAGATTGAGCAGTCTGTCTTTACGTCAAAGTGATTTGACATACCCTAGGCTTCAAGACCAAACCCTGAGCATTTTTCACTTCTCCTGTGGCATTCATTTGACTTCTTTTTAGGTTTGCCTACTGCACAGGTCCAGCCGGCCCCTCTCTGAGCCGGGTAATGCTTCTGTCACAGGCAGGCTGATCTAGCTCAAACTAAAGCTATTCAGCATCATAGCTCAGAGGGTTTCAGAGGTTTCTCATAATTCTCCTCATGCACCCAGAATAACAGTTTTTGTCACAGGTCTTCAGGAAAATGTATAGGGGACTGCCATGCTAAAAAACACTGTTGAATGGAGGTCGTTTTGCTGGAAGTCTTCCCAACACAGCAGAGCAAGTACATTTCCAGTGCAGACACAGCAACTTCGTTCTGGGGTTGTAAAGCAGTTGCTGATACCCTGTGTGAGGCCATCTGCAGTTGTTAGACCAAAATAAGAATTAAACATATTTATTTTGTAGCAAAAAAATCACTACAGTAATTTAACATTAGTTAGCACCCTTACCAGTGAAGTTTACTCCTTAAATAAAAGTGTGAACCATGGATCTGACTCATCAAAACATATAAGCATGTGACTAACTTTGGCTGTAAACTACTTGAAAGTTACAATAGCTTGAGCTTGAGCGTTTCCTTCTTTTACAATGCTGTCATGTCTAAAAAGCCGTTCAACTCTATTTCAAAAACTGTCTGCAGTCTGCCTCTTCCCAAAGTACAGGAGAATTTGGAAAGAAATCAGAGGATAACCCAACCAGTTCAGAAGACTTTCAGTGTAGAGCCATCCATTAAAAATGTAGAATTAGTTTGAAATTGGCAAAGTAATTAAGGTAATGTCTTCCAAGTGTGAAGCTTCTAATACTATTATCAAGGACTTCTCATGCAATTAAAAGTCCTGTGTTTGTGGAACTAGTAGATGAGAAATAATCTATGGCATTTATATTTGTGTGCTTTAAGAGTTTAACAAGGTCATCAATAAACCTATTTATAAGTGGCATTTTTTCCAATGATCCTTGTTTGCCATATTGAATTTTTTATTTTGATTTCCAAAATGTACAGAAGTAGAAGGTATTTCTTTGGTATGTTCTAAGTGCAAATAAACTCTTTTCTCATAAGCAACACCTTCTGGAGCAAGAACAAAGGATGAGAACAGTGGATGCATTCTCCCAGCCTTTTCAAAGGGAAGACTTCTTTCTGGAAAGGAACGGCTGTAAACTTCCGAAAAGTTTTCTATTTTATTCGCATTCAAGCATTGGATACATCCTCATTGCTCATCATCTCTTCGTAGCCCTGCACAGGTCACAACAAGCAGCATAGCTAGTTAAGGCATTGATGATTTTTTGTTTGCTCTTACATATAGAGTTGTGGAAGTGAAATAATAAATATTTGCAGCTTCTCTACAGTCATGAAATTTTTACCTGAATCACCTGTTTTGTCACAGGCTACTTAGAAAAGTTGTGTGGGAAAGAATAGAGCCATAAAGTATGTTGAAGCCCTCCAAGATAATCTGGTAGTCAGCAAGTACAATTTAAAGGAAACGGCACTAGGTCCTCCCACTAAAAACACAAGATTAATGCTGGTGACATGGGTTGGCTGCTTTCTTTTTATATGATTCAGATTTATCACTCAGTTGACTGATTCATGGCAACATTTTTAAGGGATTATTTGATTCATGGTTAAAGGAAGGGTATTGTTGTTGAAACAAATGGCAAAGTAAAATAACTCAGATTCATTTACTTGCACACATGATGAACTGTATATATTTGTGGGTTATAACGCGGAAACAAGGGGAATGGAACACTTTTGTTGAGCTATTACTCCCGTTCCAACACCTTCACTGTGTGTCCTTGGTGCTGGCAAGACTCACTGTGTTTTGCAGTATTCGAGTTCCATCTAAGTCCCCCCAGTGCCTTTTCTGCATGTTCCTGGGGGAGGAAATATTGCTGTACTCTTCTTTATTGCCATCTCCTTTGCTAACCTGGAGTCTGATTCTAAAAGCACAATCAAGAAGATTAGTTCTTGTGCAGCTGATGCAGTGCAATTGTAGGCACCAGTAAGTATTTCAAAATAGAGCTATCAGAGTACCAAATTGCAGAAATAATTCTAAGAAACTCCTGAACTAATGATAAGTTTCAATGGCAAGGACAGTAGGTTACATACATGTATTAAGTTGAGTCATTTAAAGTGTATTTTATTGTTAGGTAGCCCAGATCATTTAATAAGGACATAAATGTGTATATCCCTTCCTATACCACTGTTGGTAATTTTACTGTACACCTAAATTTCACCACCTGTGAAAAAGCAATACGTCAGAAGCCACTTAAAGCATCATTCTTGAAAAGTAACATTTGGACTATTTTCCTTTGGTCTGGCATGAGACACTCTTTCTAAAATGTCCAACAAGACAAACTACAAGGGGAGAAACTGGTTAAAATTACCAATTTTAAAGCAGCATTGATTTGTATGCAAATCGTGTTTCAATTGGATAATGTGCAAGACTATGAAATGACTGCATTTTAATTAATTGATCAGAAGCAGACCGATCAGCTGTTTTGTTCAGTTATGTTAGGAGACATTTTAACTGGCTATTTTTGGAATAGTCTGTTTATTTGGCAAATACGTCTTTGCATAATACAATCACAGGCATCATTCTCATAATATCAAATCATTTTAAGAGGCCTTCTCTAGACCTTGATGTCATTCCTGCAATATCTGTCATTTCTTTGTCAGCAGTAAATGGCAATGAGAAAAGCCAGGACTAAGATATGAATCAGGAAAGTTGGCGAAGCAAAATCAGTTTTTCTTATGTTTAAGTTGCATATCAGATTTTGCAATTATAGTGTTAGCAAATTGTGGTAATGTAAATGGTTTAACTTTTAAGTTCTCATTTTTCTTTAATGTGCCACGAGAGCACTAATCAAACTAATGTTATGTACAGGTCAAGAGTGACAGCTTTTTCTCAGTGCTTGCTGGGAGCTGACAGTAGATAGTATTTATTAACAGTACCTGCAATAATTTGTCAGCTGAATGGAGGATTTGGAGATTTTCATACCAGAAAAAGATAAGTCTTTGCAAGAGATTTTGCTTCAAATGATCACTACCTTAGGTCCAATGCACATTCATTTTTCAATAGAATAGTATTCCTTATGTAATAGATTACTGTTGACTAAAAATGTGAGGGTTTTTTTAAGAGGAGAAGCAGTATCTCACTGTAAATCCTATGTTGTATCTCTTTATAGCTTTGAAAAGTCAAGATGGCAGTAATGTATGAAAACTTTTAAAGCCATTTGAAACAAATGCCTCCTTGCTGGGCAGTATTGTTCCAGGAAGCTTACTTGCTGTGCATTACTTGGTAATTCTTTACCTATCTATATGGGTCCTTCCCTCTGGCTCCGTTGGGGTTTCTGGCATCATAACGCTTATGTATTTATATATTCCCAGAAAGTACACAGTGTATTGCATTTGTTCCTTATTTCTTATATACTGTACACCTAGTATAACATTGCAGTTTTTTATGCGTTTTGTCTGCATATATTCTTTGTAGCTGTAGCTGTCACATTTGAAGTATTTTGTATCTTCCTCGGCTACTGACAGGAAATTAATTGTATTGATTCCTGGTTTGAAGTAAGCGTGAATCAGTGGATTTCCAAATGCCAAGATCTCTGGAAGCATATAAAATTGTACATTGTCAGGGGTACCAGCCAGTAGCTGTTAATAATAGATAAGCTAATAATAGAATAACAATTTTTAATAATACAAGATCTGAAAGATGAACAGTAATGCCTTATCTCCCTGTTTAGTACTGAGCAAAGGCTTGAGAAAAAAGTCTACCTTTACTCCACATCTGGAAAGATCAACTTTTAGGTGTTAGCTACAGCCTCAGTAAAAATCTGCTTTGAACAAAAAGGAGATATGTCCTTCTAAGAACTATAACTGATCCAGGAAAAACCTCATAGATCAGTCACTATCATTGTGATATTAATGTTTAGCCCTAACATGCCACTTTTCATGCAGTTCTTAGAGTACTAACAATCACTGGTAAACATTACGATCATGATCTTACAGATGAGTGAACTCAAAGGTAGATGTATTTTGAACTCGCCACTAATTTGGGGTTCCTGATTCTTATATGCCCAGCCCAAAGCATATACTTAAACTTTCAGAGGTGTGGAGTACTCCGTGATGTCTCAAGATTTCTGTGATGCCACTTCTGCATTATTTGTACTAACTGCTGCAAACTTGCTTTCCTCCAAATTGCCAGACAGGGGAAATCAAATGCATGATGTTACTGGGGCTGGAGATAGAATTGCCTAAGCAAAGGAAATCAGCCCAAAACCATGGCTAACAAATTGGTCCAGTATAAACTGGTGGGTTTGTTCATTCCAGTAATTATTTCAGAGATTGTGCTTAGACGATAAGATATGTGTGTTTGTGCATCCTGACATACACGTAAAGCTCAATGACAGGTTTGGTTTGTTTTGTTTTGTTTTCCAGAATTATAGATCAGCGATTTGAGAAAGTCTCGTATTTTGTCTTTGGAGATTTCAACTTTAGACTGGATGCCAAAGCAGTAGTAGAGGTAGGACTTCTATTTTTCTTCTGTTGGAGACCCTACCAGGTTTGATGTCTCAAATATTTTTTCCTGTGGAAAAGTTAAAGTGACTTAACAAACTAATCTTAATATTGACATCAGACTTAGCTAAGAGGACTTTGAACAGGAACATCTGACAGGTAACTAAAGATCACTGTTGTGAATCTGCTGGAGCAATTAAGAAGAGCACAGCTGACAAGCTGCATTTTTCCTCAGTAGCAGTGTGTAAAGTGAGTATCAGCTGTAGATGCCAGGGGGCTGCAGCATCCACAGAAAGGAGAAAACCTGGGTACCTATCTAAGATGAGACCTGGAGTCTTCACAATGCATGCAGGAGTCCCTTCCTTCAGCCAGTGTGCAGATTCCTGGTTTGAAATCTCTTCGGACTTCAGCACAGGATAGCACATTTCTGTTGTACGTTTGTGATTCTATCATATGTTTATAGCTGACAGTGAATCTCACAATCATTTACTGCAAGGAGAGTAAGTGCTGGTTTATATTTCTACGGGGCGCGGGCTGGGGGGGGCGGAGGGAAGAGAGGCATTTCCTAAATGTGATAGAACTCCACACTTCAATTTGTGTAAACCTTTGTGACAGTAGCATCTTAGTGTGGAAGGGTGACTGGAAGATTTGTATAAAGCCCAAAAGAATGCACTAGTAAACCTTTTTCATCAAGAGTTGAGATTATCTTGACTTTACTGCTAAAGCTCAGCTCCAGGTAACATGGGGTCAGAAATAATATCCAGGTTGAAAACCAATTTAATCTCATGGTTTTCACACTTTAATTCTCAGAGAAACTGCAGTGTCTTCTTGGTGTCCTTGAGGATAGGCATGTATCTTCTAAACCAAAAGCTTTTATTTTGTAAATCAAGTGGCCAGTGTGTCAAAGCTGGCTACCCTTCATACAGATGTGGTACAGTTCTTCCTTACATGATGATTAGTCCTTCATCTGTGGAAAAACAGGAGTTTGTCATTACAGTACTGTCTATGTAGCTAATAACTTTCTTCATGGAGTTCTTTATACATTGCAATCATTTAAACAACAAATTTAAAGCATAATTGAAATGAAATTCAAGTTACTGATTCAGAATATGCAGCTTCATACTGCGTATGTTAAGGACTAAATCCTGATTTGCTACACTGTGGTTACCATAGTTATCATCAGTGTTTATATATAGTTTACTTGTTTTTGAAATATTATGCCTGGTTTTTATTCCCTAGTGGTGCAATAGTATTACTGAGAATGCTTTTGTCTGAAAACACTTCTATCAATCATGCTGCAGCAGAATTCTCTCCTCCACCCAGTACTGATGAAGGGCACTTTAGGTTTTTCCTAACTTACTAACTGCCTAGGAATCTGCAGGATTGAAACTACAGGGAATGCTTTCTTTATTACCAATAGATTAAGATTCCTTCATTTATATCTGTGAGTTTCAAAGTGATCCACTTCCAACAAAATTATGTCACTAACCGTAGATCATGCATACCGAGTGAACTGCACAACAGGTTGTTAGAGTACAGTTGATTCTTAGTCCTGACACAGTAATTTTCATCTTATGAATGCTTTACCAATGTCAATTAATGCTGTTGCATACGAGCATGCAAGGTGTAATTTGAAAATGAATCAAATTAGTTTACCCACTCTTCCTTGGTAAGGTACATGCATGTGTGAGTGTAAAAAAATTAGACTAATAGATGTTTTCTATTGTTTTTTTTGAGAAGTAGCCTATCCCGTTAACCAGAACTTCACTCAGCTACTTTGCAACTTTAATTAAACAGAATTAAAGTTGATCTAGAAACTTCCACTTGTAATTTACATATGCTCGGTTAAAGTTATGTTGAGTTTGGTTTGTAGCTGTCTGCATTTTGTATGGTCTATAAACTGGTATGCATAAGCTCCAAAAGATAAAAGAAATGGTTCTCTCGTGCAGTTTACTGCACAGTAGTGACAGTACAGGCAGTGCGTCTTTGACAGCATCTTAACACCAGAACAGTCATGAATGAATCCATAGTAAGCGTGTAACACTCTGTTTTGATAATAAAGTCTAGGCTCCTAGGAGACAGACCAGTTTCTAAAGTCTAATTTGGAAGGGCAGAGTTACAAACTACCTCTGGCAGGCGTTATTCTAGATAGGACCTAATGGTTTGATTGTATCTAAGATGTGTAAGATCCAATTCAAATCACTTCACAGACTAGTTTATAAACAGTGTTTCTCAGCTGTGCCATTTTTCCAGAGCTGGTCGAGGGCATAGTGCTTGACCAAGGCCATGTACAACTGGCAGTGGCAGAACAGGAACAAAAATGGCCAAAGGTGATTGCTTCCTTTGCGCTCAGTGCCAGCCAAAGCATTAGCCTGTGCTCATGTGGGAACCTCACACTCCAAAAAATATCCTGGTCTCTTCTGGCATTTTAAACATGTGCCTGTGCAAGTTGATATTAACCATTCTTTCAACTATTCAGCAGTGTAGTTAATACTAGGAATTTTAAGGGTTAATTCATTGACCTGTCATCTTTGTATATATTACTCAATTTATCTCTGCTTTTCTTGCTGACCTTTTGAATTTCCTCTTGAGACCACAGTGTGCTGAATGCTTGGACACTATTATACTGTGAGCAATACATGTGTTGCGGAAACGTAGACTGTGCTTGTACCAAAGACAAAAAGTAAAGTATGTTTCTAAAGGATTTCTCAATTAAACCATTGATAGAGAGAATCTGAGAGCATTTCAGATGTGGAGTCCAGACACTGAAGTGCAGTATGCTAAATCAGATGCCAAAAATGTTGTGCTTATTAATTCATAATTAATAGACAACAAATCATTAATATATAATTTATTAAACATTTTCTGGGAACCTTCATCTAAAGTCATATTGATTTCCTTGCTAGGAAAATCTGCTTTACTGTTGTTGGAGTAATCCAGGGGTGGGGGGGATCAATAAAACAGGTAAAGGCTTCTGGCGATTCTGAGATCCGTGTGCATTAACAAGTGCATTGCCTAGAGGGATGAACTGGCAAGAAAGAAATAGGATGTCTGTAGCATAACAAGCATAGAAAATACAATTGTTTTATAGTACATTTGAATTATAGTCTGAGCATAATTTGTAGCTTGGCATGATGACATTCAGAGGAATACCTACAGCTCATCCATTTAAAGCATTTTAAAGTTGTCCTCAGCCTGAAAAGGGCCAATAAGGTTCCGTTTTAATCTAGTTTTCTTGGGCCGATGTGTGATTCCAAATACAAGGAGTAGGAGGGGACCTGGAATCACAAGGTTTTTTTCCTGAAGTCTCAGACATTTGTATGCTCTGAGTGTGTGGTGGCCATCAAGGGCATTGGGGTCTCTTTGCCACATCTCAGCTAGCGACATCCCATCTTGGCCGTGGCTGTGAGATCTCGTAAGGCATGCTTGATGCCACCCTCTCCTGGGGACTGGCTAAAGACCCTAGCCACTAGTTTACTGAAAATACACAAACAGAAGTGTAAATGCTCCTACCTCTTAATTATAAAGGTTTAGTATTGCTGTAGTAATAAGCCTCAGAAGTTTGTTTTATAGCTAAATCCCTGGCAAATCACCTCTCTGGCTCGCTGCAGCAACAAGCTGAAGAGTAAACATCACCTCATTACTTTGTCGCCCACACACAAAATCAGTGGCTTGATCCAGTGCTCTCTCAATTGGCATCTGCTTTGTCACAGTTCAGACGCTGTAGGTGCAGGTTTTTGCCTGTTACCCTGTTATGGACAGCGAGTCCAGCTCTGCTCGCCCAGGAGGCAGCAGGCTGCCCGGGATGCAGGACCGCAGAGGGGACCTGGGCTGCCCTGGCCGAGCTCACCCCGGGGCCTCTGCTTCAGGGGGAGTTCTGGGCGACCCTGTTTGCAGTCCAGCACTCTGACTTGACTTGCTTCTGTCAAGGTACGCTTTAAATTACTCACAGGGTTTGGTGCTGTTTATTCTTGGGTGGGTGCATAAGGTTGCTGCATGGCAAGGAATTGGCAGTGCTGTGGTTTGCCTGCTGTGTTCAGCTAGTGAACACCTACCTGACCCTGGTGGGAGATGCCTTTTGTCCTGAACAATGTGTCTCTGGGCTAACCCGCCAGCTGATTTGTAAAGGCTGAGTGCTATTGCTGAGGTAGCGTGAGTGAATCTTCCTAATGTCTATGCTGAACTAGTTCCCAATCTGTTCACTGGGGGCTTGATCCTGACACATCCTGCTGGCTCTGCCTAGCTGAGCTGTGAGGTCAGTCCTTCTCCATAAGACAGATAAACACCACTCTTTCGTTACTGTAAAACATCCAGAAGGTGCCTCTTAGAAGGCACCACGTTTCTGCAGATCTGTTGTAGACCCATTCAGGCTGGCAAATTATGGACACTTTTGCACTGCTGCTTGTGATATGTTTTGCTGGCATGGCATTCATTTAGTGCTGAGCAGCTTCAGTTCATCATTCTTTGGTTTGAAGGGTTTCCAGAAATAAACTTTGAAAGTAGAAAAGGTATTTAGTAAGGTAATACACAGAAAAAAAAGATTTATGTTTCAAGTTTTGATCATTTTAAGCTGTAAGATCTTACTTTTTCTTCTGACAGTCAGCTAAATTCAATTAACCTTACAAACACAAAGTTGGCCAAGTATTTTGCTGCTGTTTAAATTCAAAGATTTGCCTACTGAATGTTTTTGAAATGCTGGATTTTTTGGGTGGTAGAGCATTCTAATTATTTGCCCATTGCTTCCAGGTGTCTTCCAGCACATCTATTCCAATCATGCTATGGAAATGTTTACAACATACACACAATTACTATAAACTTTTATATTAGTTTGACTGTGAATTCTAGTATGTATCAGCTTCTCTGCAATGTCTGTAATACAAGTATTGTCACAGCATTTCATGGAAGCATGAATTTGTGATGTTTCTTTGTGTAGAAGATCGTCTCCTATAATTTTTCCAGAGGTTCTGCTCTCCCTGTGTTTTAAACATAAACAGATAGGTCACTGTAATCTTTGTGGTTATCAGAAATACATTGCAAATTTATAGTAGTGTGTGTGACATGGAAAAAGGCTTGATGAGGTGACTTTTTTTGATTGAGTGGTGAGTCACTGGCCCAGGCTGCCCAGAGCAGCTGAGGGTGCCCCATCCCTGGCAGTGCTCAAGGCCAGGCTGGATGGGGCTGGGAGCAGCCTGGGCTGGGGGGAGGGGGCCCTGCCCAGGGCAGGGGGGTGGGACTGGGTTGTCTTTATGGTCCCCTCCAAACCAAACTATTCTGTGAGTCTATGACTTTAAAGGAATCTTTAGCAGCAATGAGGTATACTGTAGGCTGAAGTCAAATAATATTCCAGAAATTTAAAAATTATTATGTTAGTGGTTTGGTTCTTCAAAAAAGGTAACAGGGTAAATGCTTGGAGGTTCTGAATTAAACAAGACTAGTTGACAATCATCTTAATAAAGCTAGGATACTAAAATGTCTGAAGCACGTTAAGGTTAAGAAGGGAACCAAAGTTTGTGGAGGGACAAATGAGAGTTTTTATTACAAGGAACTAAGTATGACAGGTTATTATTGTTTGGTACGAGAAATTAAAGAAAATGAAGTTACTGTGAGTGAATGCATGGAAGAAGTACGTTAAATCTTATCTGTCAGTTCCTGAGAGGGAGCAGCTTATTACCTGCTGTGACTGCTGAAGACCATGCAAGGATTCACTCTGTGATGGGTCCAAGGCCATTCTAATCTCCACTTTTATACCACTATACATATATTTAATTTTTTTTAATTGAAGCAACCTATTAGCACCTAATACTTTCTGTAAACTCTGCACATACTTGCTAGTGTAAATGTGGAGGCAGAATCAGTCCCATAAATCTCTTTGTGCCTTCTCATTCACATGGATCTCTGGAAGTGCAAGTGGGAGGGTCATGACCCCCATCAGTAAATTTGTAGGGCTGCCTACACACTTGGCATCCCGCGCGGGCTGTCATTTTGTGTTTTTAATGTGCAGAGGTGCCCTTTCCCCTTCATTTGTTAGAGCAGATGTTTAAAAAAAGAGTTCCCATTCTCGTTCACCCAGGCACTCTGTGGGAGCTTGATGGTTGATGCAGCGCATCAGTCAGAAGCTGCCTCCTCTCACTGTTCCCTGCACCAGCCCAGAGCATCACAGCTCACAGCTTCAAAGGGCTGTGGTCATTGGTAGAAATATTTCTCCTCCTATTCCTTCTCAGTATGTCAGTTTACCAGTCTTGCTTTATTTAAATCACTGTTCAAGTGTTAGGTGGGTCTAGACCAAGGAAGAGTGTTTTGGCTGTCAGCTGGCCATACTAACAGTCTGGATTAATCTTTGGGAATTACAGTATTTTCATATTTTAAAGAAAATTAGTTATCCACTGAAACTTTTACCTATAAATCTTCCTAATCCTATTTGTCCATCTTAGGAAAGTACAATCAGGCTTAATAAACTGGGCGTATTTTGACTGTTTTGGAATAAAAACCTGTTTCTGGCTGAGACTGCTGATTCATAAGTCTCTTAGAGTTCCTTGTACTTCCTAGCAAAAAGAAGAAGGATAATTCTGTGCTCCTCAATTCCTAGAATCACAAGTCAGGAATATTAAATAATATGAGTAAACACATAGATGTTTAGGAGAAAGTCACAAAATCCTTTTGCTCAAGGTAAACCATAACTTTCACTTGCACCCAGAAAAAACAGCTTTCGTTTTTCCTTCACTAAAGGGCATTTTGTTAGGGTTGACAGTAACTTGCTAAGCTGGAGAGGGATAAAGTATATCACTTATGAAGATTTATAATCGTAGCAACAGAAGTGCTGTTTCAGGATTCCAGTCATTTTGGCCTACAAAAAGCTTTCAAACTCTATCTGCAGAATTAAGTAGCAAAGTCCTTGTCTTAAAACTAGGCATTCATGCTTGTGTACCTACCCTGTCTACTTAATGGGTTACATTCAACCAAGATACTTACTTTCTATACTTCTGCCAAGCAACCATTTGATAAGCCATAACCAGAATTGCTAATTAAATGTTTTTTAAAAGGTAATAACTACTCATAAAGAAGTCGCATCATTCACTTGCAGTGTGCCTCTCTGCCACCTCTGACCATTTGACTCTATATTATCCAGTAAAATAGGAACAAGTACATTCTAGCATGACTTTTTAGCTCCTGCCATATTGCTGATGCTACATATCTGAAACACATAATTTTCATTTGATCATACAGTCTTGGCACAATATGGTCTTTCATTTTGAAAAAGCCAGTGGTGGCATCATATCTTTTTATCAAGTGTGTTTGTGCCAGTAAAAGTTCAAGGAGTGCTCCCTGTTTCTGCTGTAATGTGTTAATCTACAAAACATGGACCTCCTCCTGTAAGACATATCTCTCTCTCTTCTGAACAAACATCTTTTGTTCAAAAGAAGCTGATGAATAGCTTTTTATGTCTAAGTAATTGATTTAGATCTTATTTAAATCTGAAGAAATATTTTAAGTTGAACTTGTTTCCTTACAGAGTCCTGTAATGTTTTGTGCAGCAAACAGGATCTTTGCAAACTCCAGCCAACAAATGACCCATTAGTAATTGTCATCAAAAAGATTAATAGCTAATTAGGCAGTCACCACTGGTTTGGAAACCTGATTCTCAGTGAGGTGGTCAGGCTGTGAGTGGATGTGGAGACCTGATTACCCTCTCATCTTTACAGATGTGCTTCCCTGAACAAAAACAGGTCTTCTGGCAGGATGAGGCTCTTGCTGTCGTCTTGCTGTATTGGTGTCATCACTAATCATCTGGCTGTCTTGTCAGATGCAAATATATGTATGTGTGTGTGTGTTTTTTTCAACTATGTATTGTTTTGCAGAAGATGCTTTGAATACATCAGGAAAAGTGCATGTAAGAATTGCAATTCTTCTTGTTACAGACACAGCAGTCATTTCTTTTTTTAGAATTCTGACCTTTTTTTTGCTTTGACAAATGTAATGTTTAATTGTATTTAAAATACTGACATAGTGTAAATAAGTAACTGTATGTAATTGTGAGCATGTGCAATTTTGCCTCCCTGTCCAAAAACAAACTAGACGTTGTTCTCTTTTCTAGGCAGTGCTGATGTGCACATGTCTATATGTATACATGTAAGATCTCAGCCGCATCCATTTAATTCATAGCCAAGTGGTAAGCTCTTGCAGGTTCTGCTGAATTCGTCAGTGCAGGTTAAGTGAACCATCTGCTGTATGACAGTAGTTGTAGACAGAATAACATGGCATCTGAAGGACTGAAGTATTTTTAAATCATGTTCTAATCTTTATTGCTATGTGTATATTGTATTTTTTCTCTTTATTGTTCTCCTTAACACAGTTTATTTTAAGAGTATTTACAGAAAACAAACTTTGTATGTGACATTTCTTCTGGCTATGAGTGTATTTTCCTCAGCAATGTCACAAATTAAAACAAAAATTTAGAAACATTGTTTTTTAGTGAATCCTTATGATAATGATGTTTACTATTTTAAGCATTTTATAATTTCCATAGCTACAAATTTCATGTTTGTTTCCTTATAAACATAAACTATTTCAGTGATTTGAAATAATCTGGCAATTTTGGAGTTTAGGACCACAAATACCATTCCATGTACTATGGCAGAAAATGTGAAAACTTATTAAATTGGAAAATCTATTAAATTGGAAAATGTTTAGAGTGGGGATTATGCAAATTGTGTTCTTTGAAACCATTTTGGCATAGTAATGTACTTGCAGAGAAACACTGCTAAAGGAAAACGTAACATTAACGGTCACAGAGATTGCACAGGGACTACATTGGCCACAGTATTTACAAAACAGCTGATGGTTCAAATCTGTAACAGAGGGAACTAGAAGGCATTTTCAGAAATAGAAAAGAATATGTATTGGAAACCTGTGCTTAGGACACGTGCTTTTTCAAGTGCATGGGTCTTGAATTACGTTTGGAAATCACCAAGTTGGTTTTACTCTTGTAACTAGACTATGAACCTGTCTGCTAATTGTGGTTCCTACCTTACTTGCATCTTCAAACAGACTGGATCTTCAGGCAGGCCTAATCACAGAATACAGGTCATTTAGTTTGGAAGGAGCCTCTTGAGATCTAGCCCACCCCCTGCTCGACCCTGGTCATGTAGACAGTACAGGACCATGTCCAGTTCAGTATAGAATATCCCTAAAGCTGGAGACTCCCCAACCTCTCTGGGCAGCCTGTGCCAGTGCTCGGTCATCTTCAGAGTAGAAGAGTGTTTTCTGATGTTCAGAGGGAATCTCCTACATTTCCATTTGTGCCTATTGCCTCTTGTCCTGTCACCGGCCACCACTGGACACAACCTATCTCTGTCTTCTCCATTCCCTCCCATCGGGTGCTTAGATATATATATGAATAAGATCCCCCAGAGCCTGCTCCAGGCTGAACAGTCACAATTCTCTCAGTCCCTCCTCATATGAGATGCTCCAGTCCCTTTGTCATCTTTGTGGTCTTGCTCTGGACTCTCTCCACAGTGTCCTTGTCTGTTTTGTACTGGGAAGCCCAGAACTGGACCCAGTACTCCAGGTGTGGCCTCACCAGTGCTGAATAGAGGGGAAGGATAACCTTCCTCCACCTGCTGACAGCTCCTGATGCAGCCCAGCATGCTGTTCACATACCACATAATTTCTGAACAACAGAGTATCACTCTACACATTGTAGTAGCTGCTCATCCAGTTTATGTAAACAGCTGAGACTGCTGAAAAGTTTTTGTTTGGATGAAAAGAAGTCTCAAGTATGTAATTGGCATCACAGCTATCCGGTGCTAGGCATCAGTAAAACCATTTTAAGGAATGAAGAAGCCCTTCTCCTTAAAAAAAAATATTCTGTAGTCTCAAAATATGAAAAAGATTGCAGTCTTCACTGCTTTAATTCTGATTTCTCCTTCTGCACATGGAGCAGAATGAGAAAATTAATAGTGGTGTAGCAATTTGGTGCTACATTTGCAGGTCTTGGCTCAAATGAGAAATGGGAAATTGCTAACAGAAAGCAGAAGTATGCGGTAAGACAGAAGGTGAACAGATGACATCCCAAGCATCTCAGTGCATGATAGGCTTGAGAAGTGACAGGAAGCGGCAGTAGTTGAAGAAGAAAGGAAGCTTTCCAGCAGCTGGATCAGATGTGGCATTGAGCTCACAACTGGTAAGGGCAAGAGCCTGCAAACATCTGTATGTTTGATTAACTGCCTGGGAAAGAATTCCCTGTCTCAGCTGTCAACCAGCACTGTGTACCTGAGTGCTCTCTTATCCCAGTCCTGAGCTGGTACTGTTTTCTGCCTTTGGGGCCACAGAGAAATACCTTTTGTTTCTCTTTAAAATACTTATCTTAGCTGTGGATGTGTTCTCCCAGTCTTCTCTCTAGCTCATGCATTCCCTTTCTCTCCAGCCCTCTAAAGGTTCTGCACCCAGTTCCACATTATCTCCACTCCATCTCTCCATTTCCTGGTTGGGATATGGAGAACAGAAATGTCTACAGCTCTTCTCTTCTCCCGTTTTTATTTAACAAATATTGAAATTAGATCTTAAAACAAGAAAGGAAAAGTATATGGAAAGTAATCTTTTGCTAAATTATAAGAGTATGAGAAAGAATGTGGTCAAGAATTCCTGATGTGTAGTTACTATTAGTTTGGATTATGAAGTGTAAACTCAAACACCTATGTGTCGGTCTTCGGTGTTTGGGCATTGTCCTGGTTTCAGCTGGGATAGAGTTAACTTTCTTCTTAGTAGCTGGTGCAGGGCTGTGTTTTGGCTCTGATGTGAGAACAACATTGATAGCACACTGATGTTGTTGCTGGGTGATGTTTATACTAAATCAAGGACTTTTCGGTTTCCTGGGCCCTGCCAGCGGGAGGGCTGGAGGGGCACGGGAAGCTGGGAGGGGACACAGCCAGGACAGGTGACCCGAACTGGCCAAAGGGACATTCCATACCATATGGCATCATGCTGAGTATATAAACTGGGGCAAGATGAAGGAAGGGGGGACATTTGGCATTGTGGCGTTTGTCTTCCCGAGTAGCCGTTACGTGTGATGGAGCCCGGCTGCCCTGGGGATGGACGAACCCCCGCCTGCCCGTGGGCAGTGGGGGATGAATTCCCTGCTTTGCTTTGCTTGTGTGCACGGCTTTTGCTTTACCTATTAAATGTTTCTTATCTCAACCTTTGAGTTTTACATTCCTTTCTGATCCTCCTCCCCATCCCTCTGGGTGAGGGGGAGTGAGCAAGTGGCTGCGTGGGGCTGGGTTGCCGGCCGGGGTTAAACCACGACAGGCATATAACTAGATTATTTACTCTCCTTAAAGACACAAAATCTGTAAGAGGTGAAACTCATGTCTTGTACACATTTCATAGTCTATAGTGTGATGCCAGAGTAGATGCTGAATATATACGTAGCAGTAAATACACATTTTTCAGGTGATTTGTGCATATTTTGAGGTTGGTCTCAAACCTTATTGCTCTGTAGTGATGAGTCGTTGCATATAGTTGGAAGAGTTGGAAATACTGACTCAATGAAAACTGTCAACAGCTAAGAAACCTATTTCTACCTATTCTAGGCTTAAATCAATGTTTGTAAGTCTGCAAGAACTGAAGCTGATTAATGCATCTTTTTAGATCAACAGAAGTGCCATTTCACACACAACATTGCAACATGCCCCTAAGCTGCTGAAAGTCTGACTCACAGACAAAAAAATCCCAAAACTCTTTAGATGTTTCTGAGACTAGGTATGTGCTTTTTGGCTGATTGGGCTTATTGCTGTATTGAAGTTCCTGTATAGTTCCTGTAGCTTTTACAGCAGGACGAAATAAAGAGGCACAGGTATGCAAACAGTATGGTAAGCAGACCTCTTCTTACAGAAGCAGCAAATTAATTAAAGCTTGACTAAATGTTGACTGAACCAGGACTATCAAAGCCTCGTTATGTCCTATTGAATCTTTAAATAGTCAGGAAGGAAAGCTTCTAATATAGTGCTACAAATCATGCAAAAGAGCCCTTTTTCACATGTATGAAAGGAAGTGGTTTTTCTTTCTCGTGTTCTTCAATTAATGTATTCTTTTGCTCCATAGCGGCTGGTAGTTTAAAACTGTAATAGGGTTCCCTTCTTCCTTCTGTAAAGTGATATTAAGCCATTCTTATAAAAGAAAAATGGCATTGCTTTGTTTCTGAGATAAACCTGCATATCATGGAATAAATTGCTCTTAACAGTCTACAAGCTTCAGATCATGTTTTCATTCCAGTTAGGAACGTGTAGGATCCTGAAATGGTTTTATCTTCTCAAACAGTTCATTGTAAATAACTTTGGCTCATAAAGATTTTACCATTCTTTATGAGGTAAACTGATTCTAGGAAATGTTGGAAACAAAATCCTGTGTAAAATGAAAGTGTAAGAAAGATTTATTAAATTAAAATGCATAAAACCAGGTCTAATAAGGACAGTTTTATTAATGAATGTAAATTGCAGCAAAACATCTGAGGCACCTGCTAGATGCTCATTATAAATTACTCTTGTAGACATTGTGATGAGTTTCATATTGTAGCCAGACTTATAAAAGCATGCAGATTGCTTCCCCAAGGGACTGTATATTTACTTAACAGTGTAGTTAATTGCAATTACTTATTTTCCAGTGATTGCAAAGGGCTTCTACATTAAAGATATATGTGGCTATTAGGAATTATTCAATTACCTCTCTTTTTCTCGGTAGTCTAAGTCAAACCTGAGCTCAGATTCCCAGAGGTAAGTCAGTAGTGTATTAACTCAGTGTGTTCCTTAGCTTTCTGCAGGGGCCAAAACTGTAGTCTTAAGTCCTCTCACAAAGCTAGCTTGAGAAATACTGATTACCTATCCCTGCAGCTGATTTTTTTGACATCTCCCATTCCATACTGATGCTGCCACGCTTATTGGCAAGATTCATAGTAGGTTAATTAAATCCATCTTCAAAACAACGAGGGGCCAATGAGCCATATCCTCGTTGCAATAGTAAATTAAATGATGCAATTGTTTCTACTTCCATCATGGGTAAGGGGAGAGATGAGTGACTGAATTGTTCTCTGGCTGACTCCTCTGGGGCCCTGGAGGGGCTAGTAGCATGTGGTCATAAACCTGCTTTTAATTTGTGGCTACAGGAAAGATGACACTGTTATCAGCAGGCAGAGGTCTCACGCAGCATTACTATGTGAAAGATCACACTGTTTAAAAACTAGAAGGAACTCTATTTGCAGTAGGGCTTAGCACCTCCTCCTGTTTCAGATGCAAATTAATACAAACGCAGTTACAGAGCAGAACAGAAAAGATGATATTTGGCACTGCCTGGGCTGTAATTAAAATGTACACAAATTACATACAGTTATCTTGTGCTTTCTAATAGGACTGAGCGTCATTAAACTAATTAATAATACAGTCTATAAGCTCGGCTCTGCTGCTGTGATTGTTCAGAGTGTATGTTTTATGCCTTGCATGGCAGCAACTGGCAGCTGGGAGGCTCAGCTGGCACTGGCTGACGGCGGGTGACAGCAGTACCAGCAGCGCCTGTCTCCACACAGCCCGGGCCGGAGCTGGCTGCTGCCACACCTGCCATTCATCACCTAGCTGACAGCAGCAGTGATGGATAGCGCCAGGGGCCTGGATCCCTCCTCTTCGTGCTGGTGGCTGGTGGCTGCCGCAGGTGTACCTACCAACCCGCAGGTCGGCTTCAAGGATGTGGGGGTTTCTGAGGACAAACTCCATTTCTGAATGGCTCCAGCTCAGAGATAGTGTTACACGCTACATGACAGGGGAGGCATTGAGAGGAAGAAGGAAGTTCCAGGGACCATGCATCTTTCATCAAGGGCTTGTGGCTTATGGGTACCTGGTAGCACAAGGAGTAGTGCTGCTGACAAAGCAGCCAAAATTATCTGAAGGAAGACCGTGCAGCTCTCCTCAAGTCAGCTAGTTCAGGAGGCTGAGACTTTATTCAAATGCACGTAGAAAAATTGCCTGGACAATGGCTTACAGTTAGTAAGATGCTAATGCCAGGTCCCAGGTATCCACTCCAGCCTTCCCAGGTTTAACAGTGCTCACCTATCTAGTAGGGTTGCAGGTTAATTTCTGCTTGGTGATGTACTCATTAAGAAACAGATCCTGAGATTTGTTTGCCAAACTCTTTGACAGTGCCCAGGGTTCTTGCACCTGTAACACGTGGAGCATTTGAGTTGGAATATGGGAAGCACTTCATTGCATGCTTACCTGTAAGTGTTAGCAACTGATTGGTTTAAGTTAATGTGAGAGGGCTCATCGTGTTGCAGGGATGGTAGCTAGAAAAGCGCATATATAAGTAACCATTAATAATATCCTGTCTGAAAATTATTTTTATAATTTGTGCAACTTGAATAGTCAAATGGAGTATTGTAACGCATAGTAAAAGTCTGTAATAAATAATAAACTAAAGCCACCTATTATTTTTTTTCTACTTATATCTAGTATAAAAACTCTTCAACTTAACTGAGGCAAAATATCACCTCAAGTAGATGCTATAAAATACCCTTTTCTCCATCTAAGAATTATGCCATTTTAGAAGAAATAGGTATACCTGGAAAAAATGCATTCTTTTTACGTTTTGGTTTATTCCTGGTTGTTACCATGGTACAACATATTAACATCTGTGGACAAATTATGCACTAGTATTTGAAAGGCACCCATTGAGGGTATAAAACAAAAGGGGTGGGGGGTGGAGGCGCTTGCACTCTGCATATTTGCAGCAGTATATCAAAAGCATATGTATATGTATTTTCACAGTAATAAATGGAAATCTAGAAGGAGTCTGTTCAATAAAATACCATGAGGTATAGAATGATATTTTGCTTGTTTATCAAAAACAAAATTGAGAAGAAAGAACTTGTATCCATCTGAAAATTGAGGAACGGGATCATATCTACCTCTGTACTACAGACAGGAACTCCTGTTGCAATGGCAAGTTTTATTCTTGGGTTGGAGTCAGAAATACAGTAAAGTTGATTAACTGAATACCCATCTCTGGGTATGTGTGCATCTATGTTAAAACATTTTAAAAATGTGATTAACAGATTTTTTTTCCTGAAGATAGTAATTGGCAAAAGTGGGAGAAAAGTACACTAAGGAACGAAGATTGATATTTTGTGAAAAAAGAAAAAACTTACTTTTACTTAGATTTGGACACACATTTAATGCTAGCGGAAGAAAAACCCTGTCATTACTGTAAATTTTACAATGGCACCTCCTTACCACTGACTAGTGGTAAATGGAGTAGTACTTAACAGAGAATGGACAAATTGCAGTGCCTCAAATACATAAAGCTTATGTGGTAGGCTGTTTATATGAGTCAGGCAGCAAACGCCTTTCTGTGGAGGCATTAGTTTGCTCTTGCATTAAATCATTTGTCATGTAATTCAAATCTTGATCACTTCTGTTTCCTTTATAGTTAAGGCCACCTTATTTAAACCATTGTGTAGCAACAGATGAAAATCTTCAGATTCATATGGCTTGGCGTTTTTGTATGTACCCATGGTACAAGAGCTTTCTGAGTAAAAGATGGCTACTGCATCTCCTTTCATTGAGGCACAGTTGATGCAGCATCTTCCCACAGGACAGACTGGTTTGTGTGTGAGCTGCAAGACGCAGTATCACTCTGCATCCATCATCACACCACAATGCTGCTTTATGGCATTGCAGTGGCTGGAAAGCTGCTCTGCTTTGTTCAGCTCCACTAGAAACTCGTACTCAATGTTCTGCTTTTCTAGTGGAGAGAAAGAACTTCCCTTCAGAGTTTCAGGGTAAAAAAGGTATTTATTGACTCCAGTGGTAAGTAGTTTAGGCACTACTGCTTTATCAGTGACTAATGGCCCCAGAACCCCATCATACCTTCATAATATATGACAAGAAGACACTACCGTTATCAGTAGTAACCCTTGGGGATAGAGTATCTCATGAGTTTAAAATTTTGACCCATTACAAACTTTATTTGTTCTTGCTTTTTAAGATCCAGATCAACTTGCCTTAAATAAAACAAGGTATTAGTAATCTTTAGTGGAAATAAACCAAATAGCTTGAGAACGAGTAAATAAAACATGCAGTCTTTAGTCAAAAAAATCCTCCAATTTGGGTTTAAAAAAAACAAACACAACAAAACAAAGTGTTTTTCCAGACTAAATTTTTCAACTGTATTTGGTAATTAAACCGAATTCCACTAACACAGCAAACTCCTACTAACTTCAGTGTATTTTGTGTCCCTCCTTTCCCTGCCCATGGCCATGCCATTTCTTTCCTTTAACACATTCATGTTGCTGAATATGTAATTATCACTCAATTAATCCATTTTGAGATTTTTATTTATTGTCCCACTCAGACATGCATAAAAATTACAGAAATACACATTCCTAATTACGTATTTCCACAGCTGAACGCTTACTCATCAGCAAGTTATTGAATCATCTCTTGCAAGAAGAATATAGGTTCTCCTGAGTTTGGTTCTTAATGGGAGCTCTGCCATGAAGTTGTCAAGATAAAGACCTTCAGTACATTTTATGTTGGATGATAACCTTATAATGTAGGCATACATGCAAAGCTCTTTGGCAGACAGATTTTTAATTTGTTTCTTTTTCTTCCAGCTTCTTTAGACCTCTCTGCATTACGATTGTCTTGCAGGCAAATGGATCTTGTTTGGAAGTCCCCATTTTACTTAAAATTAGCATAGATGTCACTATTGATTTTAAGAGGGTTCAGAAAACACACCCTTAACTACGCGGCAACTTGGAATAAGCATGTGCAGCTTGTTACACTTTTATCGCTCTCATGGTAGTTTCTATGCTATTTCTGTAGCAAAGAGGTAATAAATATGTAAGCAGCTTCTGTTCAGCAGTCTCTCTGAGGAAGACTCACACAGTGGTAGTGGAGAACATAATTTCTGAAAGATTTGGATTGGATTTTACCATTTTGTGCTTTATTAAAGAAAACGTCAGTTTTCCAATCCATGTGATGCCTCCACCAGTCTACCTTGACTAATACTGATAATTCAAACAGCTATTTTACCATTCTGAGAGTAAAATTTTCCATAATGTGTCATTTTTCCTGGTCCAAGTTCGAGATGAGGATTTGACATTTCAAAGCAAAATATTCAAGACAGTCTGGGAATCTTAAATCAGCTGTAATAGTCGCTATTATTTTTAAGTTGCTCCTTCCCCCAAAAAATAACGTAGGATTTTTTTCTTTAAATTATTAAAAGATTCCTGGTCATTTGTGCAATAATGCAGGGTTTTTTTAAGTTGAGACCTTTGAAGATTTTTTTTCCTCCTGTGAGTGAACCAAAAATTGAAAAGAGGGGCTAATACTTTGAAATCACACTCTTTCTAGCGTGGGTGTTTCAAGGCCAGATAGAAGTGCTCCAGCCACTCCTGAAGACCCGTGGGTGGCTCTGAAGCAATCATACCCCACCCCACACCTCTTTTGGTTACACTCATGCCAATCTGTATGGATAATTTTAAAGGCCGCCTGACTGCTCTCACTTTCTCCCAGGGCTTAGGAACAGCAAGCAGCAGCCATGTCACCTGCAGAAAATGTCACGGTGCATTTGTGATGGCGCTTTGAGGCTCCAGGGCCTAATGCTCTGCAGTGTTCCTGTCCCTTACTCATTCTGTGTGATTGTGGGCTGTCCCCTCTTCTGTGGTGTGGGCAGCGAGGGTGACAGCACTGGAGGGACCTTACCCCAAGACAGAGGAGCTGGGCTTTGTCCCCCACCGAGCAGGGTGGGCCTACTGCCTGTGCGCCTCACCACCAGCCCGCGGCCACTCCTTTCAGCCTGCTCACACCTCTGCGTCACAGAACAAAGACAGGTTTTCACTGAAACTGTGTTAGCCAAAATACAGTTTTGTCCCAACTAAGAGCCGTTACACCTGTCCCATGAGGGACAGATTCAGATCTGGAGCGCGCAGCAGGGATTGGACCTGTTAGGTCCCACGGAAAGATGGGGTTTAAAGCAGGGGGCTCACCCATCTGCACCGACTTTATAAGCATACCCCATGTCATCTTGTCACTAGATTCAGTTAATCGTTACGTAGTAAATAGCTTTATTTTAAGCTTTATGTCTCCAAGGCATAGGAGAGGAGAATAGGTACTGTTATTTTCAATGTTCCCCTTACCAAAAGGCCATTTGCTTCAGCTGAAAAGCCAGGGGATGAAGTGATGGTGGTGGGACCATCCTCCTGCTTCTCACTAAATCCGCCTAAGGGCTGACGGACCAGGCGGACCATCCTCCTGCTTCTCACTAAATCCGCCTAAGGGCTGACGGACCAGGCATGCGGTGCCTTTGAAACGGTGTCACCTTTGTCTTGGTCATACATCACCATACAGGCTCTCTGTATCCCGTACTGCATAAAACAGCTCTTAAATCTACAGTCTGACCATGGAGATCAGATTAATGTCTTCTTACACAAAGCCCAAAAGATTTTCTCAGTGAAGAGTGGGATGGGGGCAGGGTATGAGTTCCTGGTAGTGACTGATACCTTGTCCGCTGTGAAAATTTTAGCATCTAATCTTTATGTTATTTAAAATCTAATCCTGAGTTTTTACATTACGGCTTACACAAGAACTCTGTTAGGGTGTTATTTACAGCTATTATAAGCTTCAACAAGGCTCAATAAAATATAATAATTTAATATGTAAAGTCATTAAAGGGTTAAAAAGGATTTTATGAAAAGAGATTATAGGATCTTTATCACATGTTGTTTATCTGATCAACAGTTAACAATTTAAGACAGTATTATCCTAGTAAAAAGAAGATTTGTTTCAGATACTGACATAAACATCCCCTCATAATAGTGGCTTTTCATTTACTGCATTGCAATGTACCATAAGCTTAAAGGCACAACAGCTTCTTTGTGTGTCTCAATAATGCTTGTCCAGAGTGATGTCAGTCAATTTTTGACCTATACAGTCTGATGTTATTCTCAACAATCATAGAATAGATATTTTTTTTCCCTTAATGAGTGAAGAGTATGCCAATAAAATCCTGGAAAATTGTCATATTCCTTCCTGGTGTCTTCCTCTGGAAAAACAAGGTATATTGCCCATGTGGATATTTCTGCAAAGTCATTAGGATCTGTCATCTGGCTTCTACTGGCTTTTTGTTGTTTCCTTGGATTTTTTTTTACATTCCATTGGGTAGTTAGAGGACTGCTTCTTTATGACTGACTGGCCAAACGCTTTTGTAATTTGCCATTTCAGTGACATGAACATTTAAGTTAAATAGCACTTTCTAGTAGAGGTTGGGAAAAAAACTATACATGAAAAAACATCCTGATAGGAGCAAATTCTGAGTTCAGCCTCCATTGTGGCACTCTGGAGTCCCATAGCTAGCATACAAAAGTACATGAAGGGTCAGTCCCTTTGTGCTCCTTGCAAACTGTTCCTCCAATGTGAAAAAATATCTGTAGAATGGTCCAGGGTCCATCTATGATGCATATAACACTTCCAAGTATAGGGGTTCACTCTCCTGGCACATGCAGTTGTGGAGCGGGTGCTCCCCCATCCCATGGGCTCCCCATGGGTGCAGCAGCAGCAGAAAGAAGGCAGGCTCGTGCGTCTCAGTGGCACAAAGTGAGGTGCTCAGCCTCTCCTGCTTTCCTGCCAGAAAAGGTGGAAAATCAGCTGCCTGGGGGAAAAACATCTTCCTGAGCTCTTACTGCAGCACAGCTTCTCAGCATCTGCCATGTAGACTTCGGTCATGGACAGAAACCAAGGCCATGGAGCTCAGTCCTGCCCACATGGGTAAGTGTGAGGAGGCCACTAAGTAGCTAGAGGAAAATTTCCACTATCTACCATCAAGCCCTCTTACACCCAGCCTATGTAGTCCAGAGTGATACCAGCAAATAACCCTCAAACAGTAAAAGGTTGTTAGTGTACTCTCCAACCTCAAAAAGTTGGTATGGATTACAGTACCTTTGCTGCTAGTTACATTAAACTCCTATGTTTATTGTCTTCTAGCTAGCCTTTTGTGTGGCACTGAGATTGCCTGGCTTCCATAGAGACAAGAAATGCATATACTGGCTGAATTCTTTGTGGAAATCACTGTGTGTTTCTATAGTGCTATTTCTAGATTACTTTTATTCTTATAACTCTGAAAATTCAACCAGTTTTAATTCTTTATATGTTTTCAGCTGAACACAGTGTTATTGTAGTACCATCATTAAGCTTGTGGAAGCACAGACATAACCTGGATAGAGTTGGTGGATCTCATATTTCACCCTCACTGTCACTTGGGGTTTTCCGAGTCATGAAGTCCCTGCAGCACAGCCCCTAAACTCCCCTTGGAGAAACATCTCCAGACTGTAGCTGCACCGCTTTGTTTCTCTGCCCTTCAGTGTGAACCATAGAAGTATCACAGAAGGTGGCACTATGCAACCCAATCATTACCAGCTTT